>NC_043705.1:44566635-44755291 GCF_006229205.1 Suricata suricatta
CTGGTATTCCTTAGGAGAAAAGACTAATGTGAAATAATGTTTTGTTGGAGGTTAAGCATTTATACTGTGAAAAGGCAATAAATAAAGAAGGGTTTTGTCTTTTTAGCAATGGCCTATGCTACTAAAAGTCCTCTGAGAATGCGAAACACCAGGCAATAAATACGATTTCTTTTCAAAGTCCTATTCACACAAGCACTTTTTTGTTTGTATTTTGCAAGGACAACATTTGGGATGGTGGTAACAGAGTGGTAACGGAGCAAATGCACATTTTCAAGTAAGATAATAAAACACATTTCTACAGTAAATACAAGCAAGAGGACCAAGACATTGAAGCAATTTGCTACAGAAAATGCAATAAATGATCCCTTTTATATCCTATAATTTTTAGCAGCAAACATGCAAAAATTTTAATTTCTATATATCTAATTGGCTAATTGTAAACATGGGTAATTCTGTCAATATAGTGGAATAAAGAAATTTGAGAGAATTCATATCATACACACATTTTTTATAACTACAATGTATTGAAACAGGCAACAGGAGGAAAACTGGAAAATTCACAAATTAAAGAGGAGGGACACTCCCAAACTCATTTTACAGGACAAGCATTTTACTCCAAAGCCAGAGAAGGAGACTACAACAAAAGGAAACTACAGGCCAATTCCCTTGATGAATATAGATGCAGAAATTCTCAACAAAATACCAGCAAACCAAATTCAACAGCACATTAAAGGATTATACACTATAATCAAATGAGATTCATGCATGGGAGCAAGGATGGTTCAACATATGCACATTAATGATTATGATATATTGAATGAATCGGAATAAAAGATAAAAATCATATGATCATTTCAATAGGTAGAAGAAAAGCATTTGACAAAATTATATATCCATTTATGTTAGAAACTCCCAACAAATAAGGTATGGAAAGAACATATCTCAATATAATAAAGCCCATATATGCCAAGCCCACAGCTAACATTAGACCTAAAGTTGAAAGGCTGAACACTTTTCCTCTGAAATCAGGAACAACAGAAGCGTACCCACTTCCATCAGTCCTATTCAACATAGCACTGGAAGTACTCGCCATTGCAGTAGGCAAAACTGAATGAATGAATAAATGAATGAATGAAATCACAACTGGAAAGCAAGGAGTAAAATTGTCTTTCTTTGCAGATTACATGATTTTACAGGAAATCCTAAAGATTTCACCAAAAATCTTTTAGATCTATCAACAAGTTCAGTAGAGTTAAATGATACAAAATCAAAACATGAAAAAATTAATAGTATTTCTATACACTAACAACAAATCACCTAAAAAATAGATAACAAAAACAATCCCATTCACAATAGCATCAAAAACGATAATTAAAAGCAAATGTAACCAAGTATGTGGAAGAGCTCTACAAGACATTGGTGAAAGAAACTGAAGATGACACAAATAAATGGAAAAATAGATTGGAAATATTATTGTTAAGATATCCACACTACCCAAAGCTATCTCCAGATTCAATGTGATCTCTATCAAGGTTCCAACTACACTTTTTAGAAAAAATAATCCTAAAATATGTCTGGAAACACAAAACACCCCAAATACCCAAAGCAATCCTGAGAAACAAAACCAAACCTATAGGTATCACACTTCCTGATTTCAAACTATATTACAAAGTTAGAGTAATCAAATAGTGGTTCTGGCATAAAAATAGACACAGAGACCAACGGAACAGAATCAAGAGGACAGAAGTAAACGCATGCACATGCAGTCAACTAATATTTGAAAAGGTAGTCAAGAATACTCATTGGGAAAGGATAGTCTCATCAATAAATGGTATTGGTAGAATTTATATCCACTTGCAAAAGAATTAAACAACACATCTATCTTATAAAACTTAATTCACTCATTTTGAAGACTTAATTCACTCATTAAGACTTAATGTAAGACCTGAAGCCCTTAAAGTCCCAGACAAAAACACAGGGAAAAAGCTCCTTGATGTAGGTCTTGTCAGCAACTTCCTACATATGACACCAAAAGAACAGGTGATAAAATAAAAAATAAATAAGTGCCTACATCAAAGGATAAAAACTTCTCCACAGCAAAAGAAAGAATCAATAAAATGAAAAAGCAACCTATGAAATGGGAGAAAATATTTGCAAACCACACATCTGATAAATGGTTAATACATATATATTTATGTGTATATATATATACATATATACATAAAGTTAGACAGATAGATAGATGATAATACACACATACATACATACATATGTACAACTCAATAGCAAAAAATCAAATCAAACCAATTTAAAAATGGGCAAAGGACATGAATATATATTTTTTCCAAAAAAGATATTCAAATAGCCATAAGGTACATGAAATGGTCCTCAACATCCCTGAGCATCAGGGAAATGTAAATCAAAACCACAATGAGGTATCTCCTCACACCTTTAGAAGGGCTATTATCCAAAAGACAAATCATAACAAGTGCTGGCAAGAATATGGAGAAAAGGAAACACTTTTACACTGCTCATGGGAATGTAAATTGGTATAGCCATTATGGAAAACACTACAGAGGCTCCTCAAAAAAATGAAAATAGAACTACTATATAAACCAGCCATTCCACAGCTGGGCATATATGCAAAGGAAAGAATTCACTAATCAGAAGAAACGTCCATCCCCCCATGTTTATTACACCATAATCTATATTAGCCAAGACATGAAAACAATCTAGGTGTTCATCAACAGATGAGTGGGTAAAGCAAATGTGATATATAGCGGTGATGACTGTTAGAAACACTATTATATATTTGGAAGCTGCTAAGAGTAAATTTCAAAGGTCTCATCACAAGACTTTATTTTAAAAAATGAGTTGTAGCTACATGAGGTGATAAATGTTTTTTTTCTGTCTTTTTTTTATTTTTTATTTTTGAGAGACCAAGAGAGACAGAATGAACAGGGAAGGGCAGAGAGAGAAGGAGACACAGAATCTGAAACAGGCTCCAGGCTCTGAGCTAGCTGTCAGCACAGAGCCCGATGCGGGGCTCGAACCCACGAACCGTGAGATCATGACCTGAGCCGAAGCTGGACGCTTAACTGACTGAGCCACCCAGGCACCCCAGAGGTGATGAATGTTAACTTATTGTGTAATCCTTTTACAAGATAGATAGATATCAAATAACTATGTTGTACACCTTAAATGCATACAATAACATATCTCAATCAAGGTGAGAGAAAAAAGTCATGATTTATCCAATTATGCCTTTGTAATGAAGCTTCCATAAAAACCCAAAAGGAAGATGCTGGACAAATATCATAGCTGTGCAGGCCAAGACGGGGACTTGCTCAGAGAGAGGGCGTGAAAATATCTCTTCCATCTGACCGCTCCTAAATTATATCCTTCTATAATAAGCGGGGAATGTAGTAAGTAAACTGATTTCCTCAGTTCTGTGGGCTGCTCTAGCACACTGATCAAAAGTGAAGAGGGGCCATGGGAACCTGTGTTCTAACAGTCATCAGAAGCACAAGTAACAACCTGTACTCACAGTTAGCATCTGAGGTGGAGGCAGTCTTGTGAGACTGGGCCTCTAACCTGTGGGATCTGATAGTTATGTCTAGGTAGATAGTGTCAGAGTTGAGACAACTTTATAGGAACCCAGCTAGTAATGCAGAATTGCTTCGAGAGGGAAAAATTGCCACACATATGGTGTCCAGAGTATAGAAGTGCTAAGAATATTTTGTGAACTGTGAAGGAAAATCATATTGTGTTTTTTCTTTCCAGCCTCTTTCTAAATTGGAGAGCACACCATCCTGAAATAAAAATGTTCATATCTTTATCCAAATATCTTGGGTTTTTTTTTTTTTTTGCTTCTACTGAGCTGGAGTAAATTAAGCTCTTACTCATATAAAAGAAAGTAAGCTAAATAAATCAAATAAAAAATCAAGAGGATCCTGGAAGGCTCAGTTGGTAAAGCATCTGACTCAATTTCAGCTCAGGTCATGATCTCGTGGTTCATGAGATCATGCCCCGCATTGGGCTCTGTGCTGGCAGCGTGGAAAATGCTTGGGATTCTTTCTCCCTCGCTCTCTGCTCCTCCCCTGTTCATGTGTGCATGTATGCACATGTGCACACAGGTGCCTGTTCTTTCTCAAAATAAATAAATAACCTTATAATAATTGAAAGCAACATTCTGAAAGAAAAAATTAACAATATTCTGTAACACTGATTAAAGTATCATTTCATAAAAACTTTCTTCTTCTCTGATTACCTTGCATATCTTGTAAATAAGATTTTCAATCACGTTTAGAATATTTTCTTTTAAACATTTAAAAAAAATTTTAGTTTATTGTATTATTTACTTGAGAAAGAGAGCATGAGCACAAGCAAGCAGAGTAGAGGCAAAGAATGACAGAGAGAGAATCCCAAGCAGGCTCCACAATGTCAGTGCAGAGCCTGATGTGGGCCTCGAATACATGAACCATGAGATCATGATCTGAGCTGAAATCAAGAGTCAGACACTTAACTGACTGAGCCATCCAGGCACCCCAGAACATTTTCTTTTAGGTTCATAACTTTAAAAATGCATTGCCCTTTGAAAATTCAAATAAATCTAAGCAAAGGAAGACTTAGTATTGGAATCAACTAAAACCCATTGCATTTAATAATTGCTTATTTACATCAAATAAGTCTTCTCTATATACCTGATAGTGTTGCAGGAATTTTTTCTCCTCATCGGCCAGTCCTCACATCTGTGAGTTATACCTAAAGGAAAAAGTATCTGTGAGAAAAGAGAAAAAATTACTTTGCTAAAATGGAAGTTCTTAAAATGTGGTAGAATTAGCACAGAATGACTAAGCCCCTAAAATGTGTCCAGCACTATCAGTTGTGGGAGACAATGGAAAGTAAGCCAGATACAGATGCTGCCAGATGGAGAGAGAGAGACAGTGGAATAAGTAATTATAATAAAGAGTAATGAGTGAACAAAATACAATGAAGTCCTGTGGGAGCTCTGTTACATAACCAGAACAGAGAGTGGGTAAAAGTTTCCAGGAGGAAACAGCACCTGTTAGAGGAAGGGCACAGATGAGATGGGGAACTAGAGTTCTAGGTCAAGGAAATCAGAGCAAACAGTGGCTTGCTGAGGAATAGAAGGATTTCACTTCAGTGCGCCTGGGTGGCTCATTCAGGTAAGCATCTGACTTTTGGTTTCAGCTCAGGTCATGGTCTCCAGGTTCCTGGGGTCAAGCCCTGCATCAGGCACCATGCTGAGGGCCTGGGGCCTGCCTGGGATTCTTTCTCTCCCTCCCTCTGTGCCCCTCTCCTGCCTACTCTCTCTCTCAAAACAAATAAATAAACTTTAAAAAAAAAGAGAAGGATTTCACTTTGACATGTTTTTATGAGAATGGTAAAAACAGGTTGTCACAATAAGCCAGAGCCGTGAAACACCTTGTAAGACCTGCCAAAAAATCTGAATATATCTCAAGGACAATGGAACATCAGAGAAGGTGTTTAAGAAGGGAGGTGTGACCCAGAAGACACAAAAGTAGTAAGACTGCCACTGAGCACTTCCTGGGATACTTAATAAACATCAACTCCTTTTATCTTTGCTACAACCCTAGGATAATATTAGTCCCACTTTCCAGATAAGGAAAGTGAATCTTATAGTGAAGTTGGCCCAGTATTCACAGAGATCGAGTATGACTGAGCCACACCTCAGTACCAAATCTGTCTGACCTTGGGGAGATCAGAGGGACAACGGAGTCGATAATAGGTTGAACCATGTGAAAATTGAAAAAAAAAAATTCACTTGGTTGATTCTAGTATGTCTTACAAAATCCCCCACACCTTCTGAAATTAAATTTGAATTCAAAAAATAAGCTGCCAGAGGCATGTATCTAAAGAAGAGATGTCATTTGAAATTCTGTGTCCAACTTATTTTGGCAGTTCCACTCTGCAGATTTAAACCCAGAGGTCCTTTGCTTAATTCTCTTTTTTGTCTGCTTCTGTCATCCCAAGCCTTGTTGTGGTCTCGCAGCTTTCTGAAATTCTCTATCAGCCAAGAGCCCAGTGACTCTTCCAATGTGTTGCAGGACCTCTGGCTCCACTGTATTTCCCCTGATGTCTCTATTCCCAATTTGTTTTCTATAGAATGAGGAAAGGACTAATTGCACAGTAACTCTTGGACACATTCCCCTATAATATAAGATTCCTTACAGAGATCCCCCGAGGTGACGTGCTCCTCATTCTATTCTCCAGAGTTCTCACATATTGTTGATTCTCTTCATCTCTGTATCCACTGCAGATTTCAGCAATCAAACGCAAATGGGGAGACTGAGGGGTGTGAGTGGATTGTAAACAGGCATTTGAACCCTGCTTTCCTCCCCAAGCAAGACCCCTGGTTAACCATAAATATTAGTGGGTAATACTCCACTTACACTTCAATCATTGAGACTCATTTAAAATTCTAATCAAAGATGGGCAATGACATTGATCTATACTTGTATATTAAGAGGACTTGAGCCTACGGATGCCTGGGTGGCTCAGTCAGTTAAGCGTCTGACTTCAGCTCAGGTCATGATCTCACAGTCGTGGGTTCAAGCCCCGCGTCAAGCCCTGTGCCAACAGCTCAGAGCCTGGAGCCTGCTTCAGATTCTGTGTCTCCCTCTTTCTCTGCCCCACCTCCACTCTCTATCTCTGTCTCTCAGAATAAATAAAATAAAGACATAAAAAAATTAAAAGGAAAAAGAGGACCTAAGCCTAGCCTTCAGTTTAATAAAAGCTCTTGACAATTATTAGGTCAATATTTGCATTCTTCTTCCTTCATTATTATTCTTTTTCCTTCTCTGTCCTCTGCATCTGCAAAAAACTTCCACAAGGAATTTGCTCACCCAAAATATTCTGCCTCAGTTCTCTATAAATCCAGGGGACTCAAATAACAGCTTGTTTTTGTGAAATCTTTATATGTTTGTTATAATGAGGTCCAGAAATAGACATAAGTACAAAGAAAACTTAACAAAATAATCCAAATTCAACTACAGAATTCTATTAAATAATTATAATTCCAGAAATCTCTTGATGAAGATTAACAGATCAATGGGAAAAGATGGTGGTGAATAAAAATATGGATAAGTAAAGAGATCAGTAGGGAGGGAGAAAATAGATTAATCAAAAGACAAGCGATTGCATTAAAAGTTGATCGTCCTATACATTCTACCATTTTTTCTTAAAGTATGAGATTTAATTTTTGTATTTACAAAAGAAGAAACCCAAGGGAAACTGAAGAAATGGCTAAAACTTAAAAACCTGTTTCTTCATTTTAATATATAATTTCCATACTCTGCTATGAGCAGAAACACGGATATGGAACAACATTAAATATCTAGAGTTATGATTTATTTTAAATGACACGTTTCAATTTGAGGCAGGATAATTGACTCCCTGCTTTTAAAAATGAGGAAATTAGCACCTTTGCATATCCTTCAGGCTTTACTTTTCACACTCTAATTTTGGTGATATAATTTCTTAAAGTATAGGGTTTATAACATTTATATTCCATTCTATGACCATAATTTTCTCTGCTATTTAGTCTACGTTTCTATATTTAAATAGATGCAGCGATAACTACCAGCCTTTTTGCCACACTTTCCAGTAGTTATTTCTTGGTTAAATGGATTTAATCATTAATTATTTTTAAAGAAAGACTTACAATTCTTCTGTTATGTGAATTTGTATGTACTTTAAAATGCCAGTCTGTTGCCTTTTACACTAGAAAAACATGTTGACAGTTATAGTAGTCGTGGGCTTGATCTTTTTCCTGCTAAACACTGTAAACATTCCTCCACCATCTTCTGGAAATGAGCAGTGGTTTAATCCTTTACTGTTTTCTCCATTCACTGCTTAGTTGGCAGGATTCCTTCCCAGTAGTTTCCTGAAGGAGAAACCTCGGGCACTACTGCCACCAGAATCTATTTATACAGGCTCAGGTAGAGACCTTCCTGTCCTGGTCCTATACCTTGACCTAGCTTATCCCAATTCGGATCTTTCCCAACAGAACAAAGAGTTTGCAGCCGTCAGGGACTCTGTGCTTGTGCTTCTGACACCCTAATTTTGGACTGCATTTGGAGCACATTAGAGCTCATCATTCTCTACCCAAACAGCCGTGAACCTGTTTCCAGAGTCTACACAGACATCTTCCCCAGGTTCTTGTCCTAAATGTGGACAAAGCCACCACAAGTGGACTAAGGTATTCATACATATGCAAATGAGGTCTCTCATGGTGCCAAACATTGAAAAATGTCCTAGGGCCAGGGCTGGCTCTTTCTGTACAATATTGTTCTGGTCTGAGCTGAAAAATTCTAAATTTAAACCAGATTGCTGGGAAGTATATTTATCAAAATAGGAGGAGGGAATATATTTTATTTTATAGTTCCTAGCTATATATATAGCTAAAATAAATATAATAATATATAATGGTATAATAATATATAATGGTATAGTTCTTAGCTATATATATTCTTAGATATACTCTTGTAAGTTTTGACATATGGTACCTCAGTCTCCATTTATAGTTTTGTGTAGTTTCCACGGATGTGTTAGCAAGACAGCATCTGAAAAAGTTTGTTTGCTTGCTTTTTTACTTGAGAATTTTAACCCATTTTTAACAAATGAAAATCAAGCTAGCCAGCTACAATATTTTTGGGTTTCTCACTCCTCAGAATCCTATTAAGTTATTTGCCTATTGCTGAAGAAAATGTTAAAGTACCCTGATATTTTTTTCATTATAGGTGACTTGCACTTTCTACGTTGATGCCTCAAGATTGATGCATTTTTAATGAAAGGTCAATAATGTAAGTTAGGCATGTTTTGTTATTTATTATTCTATAACAGTTTTTCTTTTCTTTAATTTTTTTAATATTTATTTTTGAGAGAGAGAGAGAGAGAGAGAGATGAGCGAGGGAGGAGCAGAAAGAGGAAGACACAGAATCGGAAGCAGGTACCAGGCTCTGTGTTCTGTGCTGCCAGCAGCACAGAGTCCAACAAGTGCTCAAACTCACTAACTGCAAGATTATGACCTGAGCTAAAGTCAGACATTTAACTGACTGAGCCACCCAGGAGCCCCTATAACAGTTTTTCTTAAAATGATGTGCTTTTCAATCCCCATATTCAATTGTCCCATTAATTCAAGGAATTGTATTTTCTATTTTGTCTTCAATTATTTTTATCATTATTGAGTTATGTGCCCGAGTCCAGCTCCAGCAAGTCCAGGGTTCCCTGAAGGATGGACGGTGTTGGCACGAGCGAGATGAGAGAGCCTCAAGTTTCTTTCTGATCACCAGGCCAGCAACTCTGCTCTGTCTGTTTCTCTACCTTTATTTATAGTGAAAAGTACAAGGAGCAGAAAGAGCCGTGTCTGTTTAGTAAATGATGTCTCATAGATAATTTTTTTTCAGCACAATTTTCTAGAACATGGGTTCTGCAGAAGTTACAATTCTAATCTTAGTAGTAATGATTGTCTTAAAAACCTTAGCTATAGGCTAAGGTTTTATATGCTTATTATATGGGAAGGGCAGGTATTTTTTAAGTGTACATTTTTTCCATAGTGTGCATAAAACCAAGACATACAAAACTTGTGGTATAGCCCGAAGAAAGAGACCTTTAACCTTGAGGCAAGAAGCATTGTTTAGTAAGTTCAGTCTATTATGAGTAAGGGGCATTAGACTGTTTATAGCTCTAAGAGAAAGTACCCAGAAAAACAAGATCCCCAGGAGACACATTGTCTACCCTCACAGCCACAAGGACAGATGATGTATACTTTGCCTAAGTTGCAGAGCTGACTTTTGAAACATTTACCCTAGCCCAGGATGAGGTATTAAGTTTATTAGTTAATTATAAGGTTTTCCAGGGTGAAATGGAATGTAGGGGCAGACCTAGTGACAACCTTATAGGCTAGTCTTCTTAAGTTACTGGGTTGTCCCTGACCATGTGCAATTACTGCCCCAAGGCCAAAACGAGAGGACAGCTTGCTCTTGATTTTAATCAGCAAGGCACTCTGAGGCTTGGTCTCAAGCAGAAATGATAGTTACAAGATATTGGTCGCCGCCGGAGGCGGGGGCAAGAGACCATGCAAACTTGCCGTACCCTCACCAGGAATTTTCACTCAACCAGTGAGTTCAGGATGGCTCCCGACAATTATGGTCTGTAATTTAGCAACACCTATTTTCTTATGCCTATATTTTTTCTCCTTCATATATTATGTCTGCCTGATAGTTTTGATCTCTTTGCTTATCTATGTTCAAGGTAATTGTATTAACATTTTCTTCTTTGAAATAATTTAATTTTACTACACTTTATTTCATTGCTTACTATTTCTAATTCATATTTTTGGTTCAGTAAGGTGATTTTTGGACCTTAGGGTTTTTTTCTTGAATTCTTTTTCTTGGGGATTCTCTTTCCATTTTATTTTGTTTTATTTTCTGGACTTCTGTCTCTCAATTTATTGACTTTGTCTTCTTACTAACCTCTTCAACAATGCAAGACTGTGTTTTATTTTCAATCCAGTTACTTTCCCTGCGTTTCTTTCCTGTTTCTGGACAAAGCAGTGGTGTTGTATTTGCACAGCCAGTCCTCCAGCCATATTTTCAGTTCATGCTGAAGGGAGCAGACCTATCGGAAGTGTGCAGGGATCCTTCCTAATTCACTTCCCACCTTATCTGAAACCTGCATATCTTCCCCTGAGGCAATCTGAATAATTACCAAGAGTTCATCCACCTTAACCCAGCCTATCCCCTTAGCTGGAGGTCAGGAGTCAGGCAGGAGAAGAGTATATCTAAAATTTGTATGGAATTTTTAGTAAAAGCTTGACTTCGTCTTCAAAAACCCTATTAAATATTCTCTACTAGAATTTACAACAACATGCTTGTGCATGTGTGTGCCTGTGCGCATAGGCTGTGCACAAAAGCAGGATTCTACTCCAAGATAATAAACCATCAGGTTTGAGATCACTTCTCCATTTCAGTTTAGAGTTATAGACTTCCTTTAGACGCCTTTGAATTTTCCCATTCCACTTATCCACTCCAGTGGCTTAGTTTTCATCAGTGACACAAGCCTAATGAGCAAATCGTGATTCAGTGTATCTGGGCTAGAGAAGAAAATCTATAGTTTCATCAGATTTGCCAAGTTTAGTTATTATTTCCTTAAATATTGTTATGCCTCATTCCCTTTCTGGTTCTCCAATTACATATTTTTGTAGCACACTTGATATTGCCCTACATGTTATGACAATCTGTTCATTTTTCTCCCCCTCACTCTTTTTCTTTCCTTGTTTCAACTTGGAGACTTTTAAGTTCACTGCTCTTTTTTTCTCCTATAGTCTCTACTCTGCTGTCAATCCCATCCAGTGTGCTTTCCATCCCCCATCACTTATTTTCAATGTCTAGAAGCTGATTTGCATCTTTTTGTCTTGATTATGCTCTCCCCTTCTGTTACCTTCTTGAGCATATTTTGTATATTTAAATAACCATTTTAATGTCCTTATTTACTAACTCTATCATCTGTTGCACTTTGGGTCTCTTTCTCTTGATCCCTGATTTCCCTCCCCCCACATTAAGGATCATAATTTCTTCTGCCTTTGTTTGCTAGGTAATTTTTATTAGATGTGAGAGATTATAAATTCTATACTGATGAGTAGTGGATTCTGTTGTAGTCCTATATTTTTAGGAATTTTTTTCTGGGACACATTTAAGTTAATTTGAAATAAAGCAAAGGTTTTTGAGACTTGCCTTTAGTCTAGAGCTAACATGGTCTTACTATTGAGGCAATACTCTTCTAGAAGAGAACTTTACTTGACAACACCTATGTTGAAAGGCCATTCCATTTTTGTGTGTGTGTGAACTATTCCTAACTCTGTATGATCCTTAGACACTGTTCTACCTCTTCCTTTATATTGGTTCTTCCTCCATCCCTGGGGAGTTTCCTCATGTGCATGAATTTATCACAGGTACTTTGCTCTTGACTCAAAAGAATTCTCTGTAGATTTCCAGAGTACTCTTTCTCTACTTCTGTCTCTCAGGCTTTGTTTAAGTTTCCCTCCAACTTTTATAGGCATGATACTCTTTAGGCAGTGAGCTGAGGCAATGCAGGCAATGGTTAAGTCTTATTTAGTTTGTTGCTTCTCTCAGGGATCACTCTTATGTGCTGCCTGTTGTCCAAAGTCTGAAAAAAGTTACTTCATACATTTCAGTTGTTTTGTTTTTGTTTTGCTTAAATCAGGAAGGTCTATCTTGTCCCTGTTATGTCACCATGTTTGGAAGCAGAAGTCCTCTCGTTGTACATTTTAAACAAAGTGTTGCAAAGGGTACTTGGTTTGGACCCAACTATTAAGCAGAAATAGTGATCAATGGTAACTAGGAGAAGAGTATCTGGGACCTTCTTTAGGTCTTGGCAAAACAAGAAAAGGGACATTATAAAAGACACCTCCCACAAGATGATCAGGCTCCTATAGCTACTACTATCTCCCAGTACTTTATTTCTCCTCTCCATCCTGTTTTTGTTTTTTCTCCTAAACTTATCCATGTATTTCTTACATGTCTAACACATATGATAAGGGAGACTGCCCATGCTTGGTGATAGAATCTATAGAGAAAAGAAAAATTCCTTATTCCCACAGCAGTTGGTTGGACAGGGAATATGTATGCTTGATTCCTGACTTGGCAACTGTATGCAGAAGCTTTGGAGTCTTCTGTTATAAACTATCCAATATATAATAGCCTCACTTGGAATTTTAGTCTTTCCCTTTCTGTCATTAAACTCTTAGATCACACAGCATCCAAGGATATTTCCATAGTGATTCTGTCAGTAAAGACATGCTGTGGGAGACACTTAAAGGATGTGAGCCACATCAGAACCTCATTTGAGCATAATTTACTTTCTAAAGCCGCATCACCTTGATTAACTAAATTAGTAGTTCCTTAAGAGGCCTCATGATTTTTACTGAGTCACTTTACTTGTAATGTTTTGCAATAAGATTTAATTTACTGGCACCTTCTTGTAAAGTTCTCGTTTGCTGATGTTTTCCAAAGTCCAGTAGAATGATTGGTTCATAGGAAATGGAACTGCTTAGAAAATAAACTGGAACACAGCTTGTCTTTCTATGCTCCATCTGCTCAACCAAGTCTTATTAAATTAAATTCTAGGAAACAGCTCACTGTGCTTTAGAATACCATGTTGGACTCTGTAAATTAAAAATAATGTTAATGCCTTGAATGCATTGGCTGACATCTTAGTGTTAAAATATGAAAGTCTAGGGGTGCCTGAGTGGCTCAGTTGAATGTCTGACTTCGGCTCAGGTGATCTCACCACTCAGGAGTTTGATCCTCATGTAAAGCTCTGTGCTGACAGCTCAGAGCCTGGAACCTGCTTCTGAATTCTGTGTCTCCCTCTCTCTGCTCCTCCCCTGCTCGTGTTTTGTCTCTCTCTCTCAAAAATAAACTAAAAAAAATTTTTAATATGAAGGTCTAAGTTCTAATTAGAGAAACACTGGCCATACGTTGTGCAGTACTTGATATTTGCATTCAAAATGTAGGTATCATAACATTGGATTTCTGAAGCAACTTTATATGTGGATAAAATCTGACTCAGAATGATGTCACCCCAATCCCAAATCTGACCAATCAAGAGAACAACCACTTAGAAAAATCATATTGCATGACTTCCAAGTATGTTCATAAAATACGGATTCAAACATATCTTGCCACTGGTGAGTGACATGATGATTATTAGCAATGTGGGCATTAGTCCCTTTTCGCCTGATTCTGGGTAATACTTAACCCACTTTAAAAGACATACACACACACACACACACACACACACACACACACACACACCACATATACATCATAAGTGTGTCTTTTCTGAAACATTTAAGAAACAAAGCACTTCGGATTGGGGAAAGAAAATAGGAGGACAGAAAATACTGTTCTTTACACGCAACATCAACTTCTTAAACTAACAAGGGCCAGTTTTCTCTTGGTAGACATTGGTCTACAAGACGTTATTCATAATATGATAGTATCATAGAACATTAGAGTCAAAGAAGTAAGTCATCTAGTTCAGTGTTCTCTCTTGACAAATGGTATCTCAAGACTAGCCGAAGATCACCCAGGTAAACATTAAAAGTAATAGAGCTAAAAGTCTAGGTCTCCTAATTCTGAACCCAGTGCCCTTACTACCTCTGACCTAATGTCAGGGGAAATGACTTCCTGAGGAACATGACAAATTAATCTTAATCAGAGTGCTGATGATTACTCCTGAATAACTGAACTCATAGAAGTATCAATGGATTATGGAATTAAGGATGAATTACTTCTCTTTTCTCTTTTCCATTTTTAAATTAATACAAATTAATTTTAATTATTGGAAAAATATAATTGATTTCATCTGAAATTTATGCATTAAAGTTTTCATGGTACCCTTTAACCAAACACTTCTAAAAATACATTTGAAAAATATTAATTACACAGTTTAGATTGAGATTTTAACTGCATCTTCCACAAATATGTAATTTGAGACATATTTGAAGCAAGTCCTAAAAACAGAAATGATTACATCACTGTAGCATTATTATGCTCGATTGTGTTTAATTATAAAGATTAGGTTGTGTTTGCTGTGAAGCAGAGTGCTGGTGTGCATGCATGTGCATGTGTGTGTCACTAGAGAGAGCTCAGAAGTTATCACACACACAGTCTAGGTCATCATATGATGTGCATGTTATGCCAGACCTGTAGTAGCAATGCCTAAATGGCCTACCCTTTTGAGTTCTTCAGTTACTTCAATTGGCCATCATAACTCTATGATGGCCAACCTCTTTTAATTTTAGTGAAAATTTTGATTTGCTTATTTAATATTAAGTAGTGGTTGTGATGGCTAATTTTATATATCAACTTCTGGGCCATGGGATGTCCAGATGTTTGCTGAAATACTATTCTGAGTATTTCTGTAAGAGTGTTCATAGATAAAATTAACATTTAATCTAGTAGACTAACTAAAGTAGACTCCTTCCCTGGTGCCTAATGTGGACCAGTCTCATATCCATATTAGTTGAAGGCCTGAATAGAACAAGAAGGTGGATCTTTCCGAGTAAAAGAATTTGTCCTACTTGACTGCCTTGGAATTGATAAATCAGTTTTCTGCCATCAGACTTGTGCTGGGACTCTAGATCTTCCTGGGTCGTGATCATGTTGGCCTTTAGTGAAGGACTACATCATGAGTTCTTCTGGGTCTCCAGCTTGCTGACTCACCCTGCAGACTCTGGGATTTACCAGTATCCATAATCACATGAGCCAATTCCTGGTAATAAACTTGTCTCCCTCTCCCTCCTCCATCTCTCTCTCTCTCTCTCTCTCTCTCTCTCTCTCTCTCTCTCTCTCTCTCTCTCTGTCTCTCTCTCAAGATGAAGAAACAGAGTCACAAAAGGGTTAAGTGACTTACTTATAGACATGTTACTAGTAAGTAATAGAACCTGGATTTAAACACTATCTTCACAGTTATACAAGGGTCAAAAACAAACAAAACCAGAGTCAGGTGCAAAGTGACGGAAACTTCTACTTTGGACTATGCCATGACATTTTTAGTGCCTGCTGTGCATTTTTCTTCATCTCTCATCTCTAAATAGGTAGTGTAGATCACCTCGGGAATAAAACATTTGCATCCAGCATGAAAATCCTTTACCCTTAATTAAAGTCCTTGATCTATGTATGTTATGTAATTACTGATATGGTTGGGTTTAATTCTATTTTCCATTTGTTTCAACTGCTTTTTTTCCCCCTCTGTTTCTGACTTCTTATGGGATAATTGAGTATTTGTTTAGTATTCCATTTTACTTCCTCTACTGGCTTTTCACATTACCTCTTTGTATTATATTTAGTGGGTGCTCTAGTCCTGAAAATATGTGTTCTTAACTTACCACAATCTGCTGAGAGATAAGATTGTACCACTTGATATAAAACTAGTAAATATGTACCACTTGAATCCCATTTAACACCTCATCTTTTGTGCAATTATTACAGATGTCACATTTGCCTATGTTATAAATTCTAAAATACAATACTATATATTATATTTGCTTTAAATTAAACACTCAGGTATCTTTTAAATAAACCAAGAGAAGGGGGGAAGAAGATAAAGCATACATTTACAACATCCAGTGCTCTTTATTTCTGAGTTTCATCTGTTATCATTCTCTTCAGCCTGAAGAACTTCTTTTAGCTGATTTTCTAAGGCAGGTGTGTTGGCACAATTTCTGTCAGCTTTTAGATATCTGAAAGTGTCTCTTTCACCCCCCAGTTTTGAATTTATTTTTGCTGAATCTAGAATTCTGTGTTGACATATTTGTTTTCACTATTTTAAAAATATTCCTTCATTGTCTTGCAACCTTTGTGCTTCTGATGAGAAGTAAATTATCTTGTAAGTTTGACTCCAATGTCTTTACATGTATTTAATTTTTTTATTTACCCTGTTTGGGATTTGCTAAGCTTCCTGAATGTATAAGCTAATGTTCTCATGAAATTTGGGAAACTTCTATTATTTTTTTAAATATTGGGGGGCCATTTTCCCCCTTTCTTCTCTCTCTAGGACTGTTATTACATGGCCAGTTTGTTTGTACAATCCCATGCTCAAGAAATGTTTGCTTAACGGTTGTTACTGGGTGATTTTCTTTCCTACAGAAGAATCCCAGACTATGGGCTTGCTACTGGTAGATAACAAGTTACATTCTGCTGCCCTATTGTGTTATTTCCTACCTGCCAGCACCCCCTGCTACTCTCTGGAGTCCATAATGAAAAATCTGACTTTTATTATGACATGTTGGCAGGGAAGCCTTAGGAAGCAGTGCTGTACAACCATGTGAATCTTTATTTAGTAGTTAGGCCTGTCCTTTTCCCCATCGCACCAACTCTTGATGGTGGTTCACCTCTCACACTTTGCTCTGTTCTGAAACAAGTAACTAGGCAATCCCCACCCAAATCCTGACATCCAATAATTTAAAGACAACATATCAAAATGTTGTCTTCAGTGCCTAGTACTTGTCAGGATGTGTATTGCAGTAAGAGAAATGTTTGTTCTTAAGACAGAGGAAAAGAGGGTATGGGAACAAGGAAATTCAGTTTTGGAGAATGTACCACAGTTTATTTATCCATTCACCTACTGAAGGACATCTTGGATGCTTCCAAGTGTGGGCAACTATGAATAAAGCTGCTAGAAACATTTGTGTGCAAGTTTTTGTATAGACATAAGTTTTCAACTCCTTTCGGTAAATACCAGGGTAAAATTACTGAATGGTGTGATAAGGGTACATTTAGTTTTGTTAGAAACTGCCCAACTGTGTTCCAAAGGGGCTGTACAATCTTGCATTCCCACCAACAAAGAATGAGAGTTCCTGTTGATCGACTGCTCACTGGCATTGGGCGGTGTCAGTATTCTGGATTTTGGCCATCCTAATAGGTGTCTAATGGAATCTCATTGTCATTTTCATTTGCATTTCTCTGATAACATATGACTGAAGTGGTATTTCATCTGATCTTCATCTGTATATCTTCTTGGACAAGATGTCTGTAAGGGCTTTGGCCCATTATGTAATCAATTGGCTTTTTTTTTTTTTTAAGTTTTAAAAGTTCTTTGTATATTTTGGAAAACAGACCTTTATCAGTTATGCCTTTGCAAATACTTTCTCCAGGTCCGTGGCTTATCTTCTCATTTTCTAGAGAATTACTTTTCAGTCTGATTAACTTATACTGGGCTTGAAGTCAGCTAAAACCTCTAAGGCAACTGAATTCATAGAACATAAAGACTTTCTTAGCTCTCAGTCTTTCCTGGGATCCACATTTCACTAGAAAGATTTCAGAACTACTCCCAGAGGCTAATTTCATATAAATTTCAGTAAGAATATAATGTCATAATGTAAGACTTGAAAAACATGACAAGATTATGTATGTGACCTGAGCCGAAGTCAGACACTCAACCAACAGAGCCACCCAGGATCCCCAGAGTAAGGACTTTAAAAAATAGCTTACTATACTGTCATATAAAGAAAGGATTTTATGAAATGAAAGAAAGAACATTTTATTAGCCCTCCCTAGAAAATGGCAACCTGTGGGGGAGGAAAGGGTCAGAGGTGGCTGACCCTTTACTGGTCTGCTTGGACTGCCAGACTACATATGACAGGCAGGGTGGCTTGAACAACTGAAACTTGCTTCTCCATGGTCCTAGAAGTCCAAGATCAAGGTGACAGCAGGGCAAGTGTCTGATGAGCGCTCTCTCCCTGGATTTCAGATGACCACACTGTCACTGTGTCCTCATAAGGCAGAGAGAGAGAAAACTCTGGTATCTTTTATTCACAAAAGAGCCCTATTGAATTAGGGCCACACCCTTATGACTCCATTTAACCTTTATCACCTCCTTAAGGGCTCTATCTCCAAATTCACTCACCCTGGAGGTTAAGGGCTCAACATATGAAATAGGGAAGAACACAATTCAGTGCGCAGCAACACTTTTTAAACATACAAAGATGACTAAGGAAAGATAAAATATAATACTTGAGACATTTTTACAATTCATTATAAGCAAATGAGGATATGATGGCATACATGAAAAAAAAAAAACCCTGTGAAAAATGGTGAAACAATCCAGGCTCAGTCGCTAACCGATGAAACAGAAAGTCACACATTTAGAAAACACAACTGTACCACCATGGCTAAGATGAGTGGAAGCTGCAAAGGGCAATGAGTTGCAGTGAAGAAGCCAGATGCTCAGTGATTTTCTCTCAAAGTTTTATAGGTAGTCCAGTTACAGGTTACAGCTAATTATCCAAAAGTCATCTGTTGTTACAGAAACTTCACGACTGCATGTATCTGTGTAAATATACTATCCCTCAGCCCATATATGTACAATTCCATCGTAGGGGCTCCAGGAACTAGGGGGCTTAGAGGAGGAAGGGGGAGTCAGAGGAGGGGGGTAGGGAATGGGGACAACAGAAAGTGAAAAAGTAGAAGGGAGGAGAAAGGAGCATTACCTTTTTGGCACATTTTCCAGCAGCCTAAGTCATTTCAAGGAGGAAACAGAATTCTTTGAGATAACTGAATCACGCAGTGTGACCTTACAGGATCAGAATATGGCTGCAGTGACAGTTCTTTAAAAATGGTGAGAGGGAGCCATATATTTTGGCCCGAAACTAAATATACTTGTAATGATTTTTAAAATTCAAAAAATTACTTGACTCTGCTCTGAAGGGTAGAGCCTAAGATCTCTTCCCTTAAATGAAAATCATGCTTCCTGATTCACTAAATATGCTGTGATCAAAGTGAGAGTGTGTCACTTCCAAGACTGAGTCACAAAAGGGATGTGGCGACTTCCTCCCCTTCTCTCAGGTCCCTCACTTAGGGGGCCAGTGTCGTGCTGAGAGGACACACAAGCAGCTCTGGCCAGAAGCCCGCGTGTCAAGAACTGAACCTGCGTCCGTCAGGCGAGGGTGGCACCTTAGAAGCGCATCCTTCAGATGGCGACACCCCAGCTGCCATCTTAACTGCACCCTCGTGAGACCCCCTAAAGCAAGCCCCGGCAGCCAAGCTGCTCCTGCATACCTACCCCACCCACAGAAACTGAGATAAGAACTGTTCCTCATTTTAACCTAATTTGTAAGCTGCTCAGTTTATTATGCGAAATAATAATATATGCTTGTTGTTTTAGGCTGCAGTAACCGAAGCTAATATCATATTCAATATACATTATATAGCTAATAGTACCTCTGATAGCTAATAAGTAGTGTAATATCTAATGTTCAATGGAGGGAAGATAAACTGATTACTGAATAGCAAATGCATTGATTAGGGTTCTATTTGCATTTCTATTATCAACTATATTCATGTGTTTCCCTGAACTCTATTCTGCCTTCATCTCAGTCAATGGTGCATGTCAGTTACGAAAAGTGACTAAACTTAATAAAGCCATTGAAGTTTTTTGCCTTTCATTTTTTGTAATAGGAACTTTTTCCCAGTAATTAAGAATCAAGTCACACTCTGACAGTGTGGAGCCTACTTGCGATTCTTTCTCTCCCTCTCTCTCTCTCTCCCGACCCTACTCATGTGCGCTCTCTCTCTCTCTCTCTCTCTCTCTCTCTTTCAAAAATAAATAAGCTTCAGAGATACATATATCTACAGATCCACTGAAAACTCTAAATATTGTCTCTCTTTCAAAAATAAATAAATAAACTTGAAAAAGAGAGAGAGGGAGGGAGGGAAGCAAGGAGGGAGGGAGGCAGAGAGAGAGAGAGAGAGAAGAACCAAGCCATAGAGAAGAAAAAAAAAATCAAAATCCATACTAGGAAAATAATTATCTCACAACCCCCTTCTTCCTGGAACTAATTCTTTCCCTGGTCACAAAGAATTTTAGGACTTTTAAGCCCATAGCTCAGAGAATCAAAAGCTAGGCAGCTGACTTCTGCCTCTGTTCTAATGTTGGTTTAGAGTTGATTAGGCTGTTTTCTTATCCCCGCCAGCCAAACTCTGGCTCTCCTATTCTTCCTATTGCACAAGTCTCTCCTTTGGTCTCTTGTATGATTCTCCAGACTTTATGAGACTAAAAAAGCCACAGTCTTCTCCTAAAACTGATCCCCAAGAATTATTGCTGTTCTTCTCCTATGTCGACTCCTGATCTCCTTGAATTTCTCTGCTCTTCCTCAAACTATCACTTGTTTAGGAGGTAATCTAATCCTCAAAATCTTTCTCATTTCCATTATGACCAGATCTTAAATATGTGTCCCAGTCTCTTATTTCCCTCTTTCCTCCTTATTAATACCTTTTATTTTAAGGCCAAATGCCTCAAATCAACAACCCTTGAGTAATTTCTCTTAGTAAATATGCACGTTTATTCATTTGTTACTTTTTAATTTAATTTTCATCTGCCAATAATGAGCTTCATTTCAATTTTCCAGCATACAGTTCTCATGAGGAAGTTACATCTCCCCAGGTAACTATATTTGTTCCTTATTATTTGTTTTGTCTTTGGTTGGGTTATAATAAAATTCAATAATTTTATGGTTGGGAGAATTACTGGAAAAGACAGCAAATATTCCATATATTTACAGATCCATCGAAACCTCAAAATATTGTCAGTTGGGGGTTACACAGTTATAACTTGAACTGCTTATTTCAAATTAATATTTATTACATTACACAAGGTCCTAAATGGATTATGTTTTTTCTAAGTACTTAGAGGGGGGAAAAGTTATTATCCCTTCTACTACTTCAGAATTTCTTGATTTAGGTATTTAAATGGGGAGAGAAATAATATGCAACCTAATATTTCTATAGGTACATCTATATAAATATACATGCTAGCAAAGTAGAGATTAGCCTTTAGGAAGTGAGTTTTAGATGCAAGTAAACGCTCATTCAAGAAAGACTGGCAGTCCACTGAAAACATTTGTGACACCAAGTAGATACTGGTACAGCTTTGTCCCAGGGCAGTTCAAGATAGAATTCTGGCTCTTCCCCATGGCCAGTTAGTAATCTGATTCTATTCAATACCTCATATCCTAAATCTTATCAATTTTGCTGTCTCATAATGTTCCTGTCCAGTTATTCAAGTCATGGTTAGAAAGGTGATTTTTAAAGAATTATAAAGGCAGGGAGAAATAAAAAGAAGCATAAATGAAAGGAGAAAATAAGAGACAAGAAGGAGGGAATGGAAGCATTACAGGAACAAGCAGCTGCCTGGAAGAAAGAGGAGTGAGGGTGAAGAAAATGAGGATGCTTGTAAGGATCACAAGAAATTGGAAGAAAGTGCAAAGAATTAAGGTGACCTTTTAAGAAGAGAGTAAAAGGAGTAAGTAGGGCGAGGTTAATTCATTCATTTAATAAACAGCCAATATGTATTACGCTAAGCAGTGAGGTAGGTCTCTTCTAGAAGTTAAGGAACAGCATATGTCAGAACTCAAAAGACTTACTACCTGTTATAAATATTCTGACCAGGAGTGACCCTGAAATATTCTGATTACAGTCAGATGCTTTATCTGCCATTATACTGGCCCTTTTCATTATGTGAATGGAGAAAAGGGAATTATGAGAGACTAAATTTTTTTTGAGGCAAAGCATCAGAGGCTGGGTAAAATAAAAATCACAAAACAGAGGAAATTTCTACATAGGAGATATGATTAAATGGCATTAGGAAAGCCTTTGTTAGCCTACATCTGCCCTTCCAAAGCACCTCAGTTTCCTGTGTTTCTATTCTCATTCTTATAGCCCAGGAAAGTAAAAGGAAGCATCCTTTTCCTGCCCCAGACTTTGGCTAATCCCTACAATAGTAACCTCTGACTTCTTGTATATGATGGGTCGATACATCCAGACATTCTTCCATTTCTCAGTTGCTTTTCCTATGTGAGAAGTGATTTATCTGACGGATGAGATAGTAAGAGGATGACTTCTGTTAATTCGTATTTTTCTCTCTGGTAGTGTTATATGCTAAAAACCTTTGTGTACATATGGTCTCAGACTCCTTGTCCTGCTCTCGGAAGGGGAGACACAAGAGGATGTTCGCCATGCAGGTGGCTGGAGAAGCATTCTCTGCAAACTGACACTTCGGTCACGCAGATGGGTGAGTCTGAACTCATGGTCTGAACTTGATGATATGCTGAGGAGCAGGAGGTAGAGGAGGCACCAGGAAACCCATTATACCATGAGATTCAGGCTAAATTCTTTAGTTCAGCTTTATGGCAATAAACTGAATATATTGGTCCCTATTTGTCCCCCGTGTGTATTTTTCAGTGGGCTTAGTGTACTATCAGTTATCTTCCTCAAGCCACTATAAGGAAGCTTTAGCTCAAATGAAACTTCTGTGTGGGAAGAATGTCTAATTAAGCTTGAATGTTCCATTAATTCCTTGGTTTGAATGGGTGTATCATTTTCCTACTGAGAACAGGGCCCAGGGGTTGTGCAGGCAAACTATTGGTGGAGCAGAGACAAGACAAGGTGGGGGATGTGGGTACCGTGTAGAGGGACATGGGCACTGGGAGCCGTGGGGCAGCCAAGTTGCTGAATAAAAAAAGGAAGACACAAGACAGGAATGGAAAGACACTAAAACCACAATCTACCATCAATATTTTTTTCTAGGAAGAGCTTTTATGTGAAGTAATAGCTGGCATCTTTATTTAATGGATGCCTAGAAAACTTTGTCTAGAGGAAAATTCACAAGAACTGTATGGAGGTAAAAATAATTACTTATCGCAAAAGGAGAGCTGCACCCTCTCAGCAAGACACAACAAAAAGGAAATAAATGCAACTTGGAAAAGCTTATTTTATGTTCCTCCAAGGCTTTCTCTTCACCAAATGTGTTTACTTCCATATGCAAGGAGAATAAATATTTATTTTTACAGATTTTACCTTGAGGATTAAAGATGTTAAGTAGTCTGCCTGAAGTTATAGCTAACCACTGGTGAAGAAAGGACACCAGTTGGTCCATCACCAGTTCTAAAATAGAGACCCCCCCCCCACCCAACTACTATCATTGCCCCACAAACTTGATATTGTATCTGCACCTGTTTCAGCTTCTGCTTCTTTGGCTAGTTAGCTTTTATTTCAAAGACTAGAGTGGGCACATTTTATTGGCTGAGCCTAGGTCATCGGCTCACCCTTTTCTAGGAAGGCTAGAAAAGCAAGAATCTGGGGCTTTTAGTACTTATAGGGAGAGATGAACACTGTGTTTCCCCGAGACTGATATACGTAATCAGGACAGTTTCAGATTACCAACCCCCAAATAATGCAAATATCCATTATAAATACTGAATAAATAAAAACCCATACTTATCCAGTTATACTAACCACATGTCCAGTGCTCAACAGATATATATGGCTATATGCTTTCATATTGGACATTGTAGATCAAGAACATTCCCATCATCACAAAAACTGACATTGGACAGTACTGATCTGGATAAAAACCTCTCATTTTATTAAAATGCAAACCAAAGCCCCATGTGGTTAACTGATTTATCAAGGTCCCAGACCCTGCTAATGTCAATTCAAAAGTAAGTATCAAATTCCTGGTCTCCCTTTTTATTCCTCTATCCATCACAACTTACTGTCTTTCAACCTACAGTTGTAAATCTTAACGTTTGTATTGATTAATTTCTCCAATTTGTCAAAAGCTTTGGACTCCAAAGTCAGTGTTTTATTGTATTAATTTGAAGAACCGGAAAGCTTCAATGAAAAGCTTTTATGGTTTTAAAGAGAGTTATTAGCAGAGCCTGGATATAACAAGTGTTTTGCGACTCAGTCTTCAAATGCTTTTTGTTGCATAGAATATTAAGAGAACAATCTGGAAGTTTTTCATTTAGCCAGTTATAGAAAGGAAACAAAACTCAGGCAGACACTGACGCTGTACAAAAGACACCTGTGCACCTTTCGCACTGGCTATGGACAGTCTAGATGCCTTGCCAGGATCCGCAGAGTGGCCGAGGCATGTTCACCCAGCCAACAAGTTGATCTATGACTGGAATGCGACCCTTCAAACGTTCCCCAAAGGCCAGCAATAGCTAAGGAAACAGATCCAAGAGAAATATTTACTCCACACCCACTCAAAGACGCTGGCTGTCTTCCGACTTGGAGACTCACTTGAGGCACTGCCAGCACCTGACAGCTGCAGGGGAGCACACTAAGCCTCTTCTTGGCCCGCAGTGGGGGTGCCCAAAGGAAGGCTCTGACTCCAGGGAGACGCACTTGCTTTCACCTCCAAACTGAAGTGAGGGCATGCGTGCTGCCACAGAGGCTGTGCGGTAACCACTGCCTTAGTAAGTGCGATTCTGAGGGAGCAGTATTCATGTTTCAGCTTTCAGATTTGGCATCTTCATAGGATCGAGATGCTACGTGGAATAAATTATGACCGTCCCAAAATACTGATTTCTTTCTCCAAGCAGCACACACAACAATGTTGGAAGAAGGTGGTGAAGAGCACACACAGCCTTGGACAGCCAGAGCTGAGACTCTAAACAGACAACATACACCAGTCTGTCCACCGAAAGCTGAAAACCAGCAGACGCCCAGCTTACCTTTCAGGACAAACCCCACCTAGCTCCTCCCAAGTACTGGGATGTGCCGGTTCCAAAACTTTAAACTATCTTCCAGTCACTTTTGTAGTTCATCTTATTACCCTAGAACTGTTTAAAATATTTGTTTCCCATTATTCATTAAGCCTCTTGAAGACAGAGAATGAGTCTCTTTTTTTCTTTCTGTTATCCATTCAGTACTCTTGATGAGCACTACTCTGAGCTAACACTGTTCTAGGCTCTGAATATACAACAGAGAACAAAACAAGTTTTCAAGTTCTCCTAGAACTCACATGCCAGTTATGGCCGTACACACACAAAAAAGTAAGAGGGTGAAGACTGGTGGGAGACTGCTATTTTAGATAGGACAGCCAAGGAAGATATTTCAGGTGAGATAATGGTTGAGCAGAAATCTGAATAATAAGAAGAAGTAAATCATGTATGTGGGTAAAGAAAGAGCTTTCCAGGCTGAGGGAACAGCAAGGAGCTGGTTCAACATGTCCTCACTAAATAACATGGTTACTGCTTACCTAATATGTCCCAAACACCCAGGAAAGAGACACAGAAGATGCAGGTCCTGGGGCAAGTAGATGAATCAAACATACTAAGACTAAAACCAGGAAAGTGGAGAAAGATCTTATCAGCCTGCCCACAAGCCCCTGTTAATCCTGCTTCAGAGCACCTCTCGGAGCTTTGGAGCTCACAAACTCTGTTCTTCACAACACCACATAAATCCTTCACCACAAGGCCGATAATACCATCTACATACCTCAAATATCCAAGCCTATATGAGCTCACTGCAATGTATGTATTTAAAGGCTACGTATTGTCAAAAAGTCTTTCCCACAACCCTGGCTATCGCCAGCCCCCTAAATGGAAATTGAGTATAAGACAAAGCATTCTTCCACTTCATGTGGTAAAAGGCCTCAGCAAATCGTGCTGGAAGCTGAAAAGGAGTCACTAAAAAGATAAGCCAACTTTGACCTCAATGGGAAAATCAGGGAAGTTTTACTTTTATAAGCTAATTTTTATAAATTCTTATCTCACTGTCTTCTGCTATCTTTTGTTCCTAAGTATACTGTAAACTCCGAAGGACAGTTATCACATATTACTGATTGGTCTTTGATTGTTCCTATAGTCAGTCAACTGGTGTTTATTAAATGAATGAGACCTTAGGAAACAGAGTCCTGATTGAGACATCAAAGTGAGATAGCAAGGGACAGAATGGAGGCAACCAAAGATGCAGGAAAGGAGTCTCTCGGGAAAAACAGGGCACAATATATTTGATGATGGCTGCATGTAAATATTTGCTCTGAGGAACTAATGTCAATAGAAAGTGGAATGTAATGAAATCTATAAGGTAATGCTGTAAGTCTTGCCACTGGCAAAGTTGTCAAGCATCTGAAATATGTTTCCTATTCATCAATACTCCTTATGACATTATGTTGACATCATGTATGAGATTCAAACCCTTTGTACCTGAGTCCAGACACATTGCTGTATAACCACACACACAAAAAATGTGATAGTCCCTAAAACATACCAGTAATCCAAAGCACTTATATACGAAAGCGAATTTCAAGAATCATTGACTCAGTTGTGATCCTGTGACATTCAGCATCACATACTACTTGTTTTCCAAGACATCACTTGTTTATCGAGTTAAAATTTGTTGGCAATGTTCGCTCATCCTGCAGAACACTCACAGAACAAGTTACAATCCAAGGTATGTGTGCATATGTGTATGTGTGTGTGTGTGTGACATAAAATATAATATGAAATATATATATTTATATTCCAACCAATCCTTTATCACTGCTACTGCTTCTGCTGGCCCAAGCCATTACCTTGTCTCATTTGGGTTATTAAAGAAGCCTCCATACACACACTGGATACCCCACTTCTGCCCTCTATTTACGATTGTCCAGTGGCTTCCCATCTCACTAAGGGTAAAAATCAAAGCCCTTATAATGACCCTGAAGACCCTACACAGTGTATCCCCCCTTCCCGTGACCTCATCTGCTTTTACTCTTCCCTTTGATTACTCTCTCTGCCACACAGGCTTCTTGCTGATTCTAGAACATACAAGATAGGTTTCCTCCACTGAGAATGTTTCTTCTCTCTCATTTTGTTCAAGACAACTCAAATGTCACTGGTCAGGGGCTTTCATCACTTGTATAAACAATAACCTATCTTCCCCCTTGGTCACCCCTGCTGCAATGTTTGGCCCTCCCTGTCTTCTTTTCCCTATTTCATTTCTCTCCATAACACTTAATACCTCTGACATACAAAATATTTCTTTGCTTGCTGGTTCATTGTCTATCCTTCTTCACAAGATTATAAGATCTTTGCATCCAGATTCTGTTTTATTCTAGATAAATGTTTATTGATAAATGAATGGATTTTAAGAAAGATAAGGAAGGGGGCGCCTGGGTGGCTCAGTCAGTTGAGCATCTGGCTTCGGCTCAGATCCTAATCTCACAGGTCATGGGTTTGAGCCCCGCATCTGTGCTGATGGCTAGCTCAGAGACTGGAGCCTACCTTCAGAGTCTTTGTCTCCCTCTCTCTCTGGCCTCCCCTGCTCACACTGTCTCTCTCTCAAAAATAAAAAAAGCATTAAAAAACATTAAAAAAAAGAAAGATAAGGAAGTAGGAGTAGAGTTTCTACACTTTATACTTGAGACAACAAGTATAAACTATTTACTGACCTTGTATTAAGCACTGTCACTGTTTGCAATGCCTCAACCATATGTACGACCTGTTCTTATCTCAATTTTATAGACAAGAAAACTGAAACTTTAAGGAGTTAGATAATTTGCCCAAGAACACAGGGTTGGCAAATGTTAAGACCTATGCTTTTTAATGCCTATCTCTCTCCAGGACCTGTGTTACTAACTGCCAAACTAACATCTCTACGGTAAGTGCATCACTGTGCTAGGTCTCCCAAAGCAAAACAAAGCAGAAAACAACACAACTCTAAGACTTCCTAAAGCCGTAGTGCAAGAAAAAAACCAGATTGATGGAATTAATAAACAGACTTCTTGTTTGTAATGGTACCTATAATCCTGATTCACTGAGTAATACTAATCAAGAAGAAGCAAATATAAGCAAATACAAAGGTAACTAAAATACATATAAGAGAAAATAACTCTCCAGATTGCAATTATTTTGTTCTCAGTCTCTGTTATCTTTCACGATCATGGTAAACCAATATTTTTTTTTGCTTGTCTTCATTAGTAACTCTTAAGTTTACATGATTTTTCTCCCATATTTAGTTTCTTCATGAAATATGCCAACTCAGCTTCTGTTTCAGTTAAAGTCAATGCCATTTTTCTGCAGTCACTTTACAACTGCACCTTATGTTTGGGGAATTGTTGTCTACAAAACAAAGGGGTAAGAATTCCTTTGTTTTCATCAGTTTCACACCGAGAAAGTTAGTGAGAAAAATTTAAAGGAGTAAATGCTTTCATGAAACATTTTCTGTTTGTAGAATAGCAATTTTTATTTTATTTATTTTTTTAAAACTTTATTTATTTGAGTGAAAGACAGCGCGCCCACACGTGTGAGTGGAAGAGGGACAGGGACAGTGGGAGAGAGAGAATCCCAAGCAGGCTCACCCGGTGTGTAGCCCAACACGAGGCTCAAACCCACGAACCATGAGATCATGACCTGAGCCAAAATCAAGAGTTGGGCACTGAACCAACTGAGCTACCCAGGTGCCCATGAAATAGCAGTTTTTAAAATTAAATGCTACTAATGAGATATATCAAGAGGCACACTTTCATGCCCTGTAACTGTAAACATGGATTATATAACCTATCTGAGAAGGAGTGTGACACAATGTTCTTACCTATTCATCTAATAATTCAACTTCTGCAGCTCTAGTCCAAGGATAAATCTGAAATAGAAACAAGAAAAATATTGACAAACATGTATACTTTAGCTTATTTATCAGAGAAATGTATTAGCAATAGAACTATTTATGGTAATTATAGTAAATATTTCTCTTCACAGTAATAGGAGAATGGTTAAGCAATTATGTTACTTAACATGAAATACCACACTGTCATCGAAAGATATATTTATGAAGAGTTTATATTCACATAAGGGAAGCGATTATGCTGACCTACTAAATGGAAGCGACTAAAGGAATTCTTAATTGCATAGAAAGTTGCATTTCAACCATGGAAAAATATGCCCTGAAAAACGGGTGGGGCACTAAAGAAATACAGGAAGCTGTTGTCTCTGGGTAGTAAATGTGAGGTGATAGTTTTCACACTGTCTCTTGCATTTCAAAAACAGTTTCTAAAAAGTGTGACTTATTTGCATAACTTAAAACTATTCACTTTTTATTTGAGGGAAAAGGTGGGTTAATTGAAAATACCTCATGGACAAAATCCCAACAAACTCTTTGATCACAGACTCTTTTTACCACACTTTCAAATGAGTAAGACTATACTTTCAATAGAAAAGCTTCCCTTGTTCTGACATTGAGATAAACAAGTAGACAATGCATTGTACTGAGGCCAAATTGCATTGTTTAAAAAAAAAAAAAAAAGAGGGAAGGAATAAAAGAAGGAAGGGAAGAAGGGAAGATAAAAAAGGCATTTTTAACAAAATGGAAGGGTCATAGGTCCCCCACTGGCTCTGTCAATCTGAGAAAGAAACCAAACTTCTTTGTACTTTTACCAAAAAGGGAGTAATGATAAATTTTGGTGCAGTGGTTAAAAGCATGAACACTGTAACTTCATTTTAAAGCTAGACTCTGAGGCCATCCAATCTGAGTTCAAATCCAAGCTCCGCCACAGACCAGCTATATGACCTTAAGCAAATAAATGTGTTTCTCTATCTCAGTTCTCCTTTTGCAAAATTAGGAAGACTTTAGATTCCTGAAACTTAATTGAGGAAAAAAAGTCATGTGGATAATAAGGACTATAAAAATGTTAACTTGTGTTTCTAACCTCACTCAATGATTAATCATATTTACTTAATATATCAGTTACCTTCTTCCAATATTCTTCTCTTTCAATTCTGTAGGTCAAAATTCAATATTGGTATTATTGTCCTTAAACGAACGTATCAGCTGGGCTGCATTAATTTCTAGAGGCTCTGAGGGAAAATCCATCCCCTTGCCTTTTCCAACTTCTAGTAGCCATTGGCATTCCTCGGCACATGACCCATTCTTCTACCTCCAAAGTTAGTGACTTGCCAAGTTGAATCCTCCTCAAGCTGTCTTTTCTATTTTCTGCAGCCAGGAAAAGTTCTCTACATTTAAGGACACGTATTGATTACACTGAAACTACTACAATAATCTAGGATGATCTCCCCTTCTCAACATCTTTAACCTCAACCACAAATGCAAAGTCCCTTTCACAGGTTCTGAGAATTAAAGCATGGACATCTTTGGGGCCATTTTTCTCCCTATCACACCTTCCAATCCCATATATATACAGATACACATGCAAGCTATACATTCAATGATCTAACGTTTCTCTTTTGTTTCCATATCATAAAACAATTTAATAATGCCATAATTTTAGCTAGAATAAAAGTATTTTTGTCTTAACCATCATCTGTAAGGGTAAGAGAGACACCATTATTTTGCCATAGCCATTACTTATGAGAACACCAGTGCAGGGGCTATATTTTTATGATCTTATTTCCAGGATTTATCAGATTAAAAGAAAACTCAATTCTTGCAGCTTTCTCCAAAATCTATGAATAATGCCTCTACTTTTGCCCTTTGAAGCAGGTAGCCAGGGAAATCCCTAATTATGGACAGGAGAGGCTACTGCCCATTCCTGAGTGATACTTACTTACTCCAACTATCTGCCATTATTTGAGACACAAAATTCCTATCATGAGATAGTCTCTATTCTTAAGGAAAAGGACCATTTTAAAAATATACACATGTTATCTGAGATTATTAAAACAGTCACCAGTACCTTGGCCCAACTTCCCTTAGAAAATGGGGACACAGATAGGAGAATAGGAAATGATCTGGGAAAGACATGAAGAATGAATCATCAATGCGTAGTTGATATGTCAGCTCTATTAGACTCACATAGGAAACGAAGGAGCCTGACAGAAGGAGGGGATTTTAAGATATACATAACATGAATTGAATATGTTGTCAGAGAAGAAAAAGGATGTAGAACACTCTCCTACTCTCTTTGAGCCTAAGTTGTCAGTGGTTAATGGAATGGCTGCTCCTGGGCCTGAAATGCTCCTTGTCAAGACTCTGCAGAGGATGAAACTGTATGAGGATTAACAAAAGCAACAGATATTTGCCAGTCACCATTCTGTGTTAGACACCCGCTTGACTTTGCTCTTCCTTTTCAATACTTAATTTCTATGTGTATAAAATAGGATGAAAAAGTACTACCTTGAAAAGTACTGTGAGCATTAGATGAGGGACTATATGAGAAAATACCCTGTAATATTAACTGGTACAACATGTTTGGGTAACATACTACGTTCTCAAACTCACTGTGAACATAACAATTTATGTTCTATGATACATATTCTGTATAGTCTTGAGAAATCACCATTACCACCAACAGAAAAAAGGAAGGGAGGAAGGAATAAAGGAAGAGAAGAAAAAGAACAAAGGAAGTTATAGATACAAAGGCTAAAAGGAAATGTTTAATTTTTCCTTCAAGCAAATTTGTATTAGTATATAGAAAGGTTTATTTTAAAAATCTGTAGGCAGAAAGGTAGTGTTCTAGCTTTAGAGTATATTTTTAAGTCAGTTTACAGCCCCCAAATAATAGTTTATCACTTTAAGCAGAAGCTCTCTTCATAGTAGAATGCCTCCTGCATAAGAGTCATGGGCCATATATAACATTATACCCAGTTCTGTGGCATATCACACACACACACACACACACACACACACACATTACAGGCTGTGGCAGTGTGAAACAGTGGAAAGAATTCTAGATGGAGTCAGAATATCAATGTGTTACCTCCTCCGCCAGTAGATTTTGGTGTGTCCCTGGACCGGTCACTCCACCTCTCTGGACCTCAATTTCCTTCCCAATAGAACTAGAAGCTGGAATGGACCATTCTTAGTCATAAAAATTGCAGTAATTTCATGCCAAAACCAATCTGTAAACTGCATTCATTTTTCAAAGCAGTGACAAGCTCCCAAGGTGAACATTATAAATATAACAACTTGAGCACATGCTGAGGAAGTAATCAGTAATGAGAGAATAACAGACTTAACATTCCACCTTCATATTTCTGATTTGTCTTACTACCCTTAAACTATCCCCAAAGTATAATAACTAGCAACAATTTTTTAATGAAGGCACCCATTGCTTCTTCTCATTAAGACACCCACTGCCCACCTGGGAAAGCTCCTTCTCCATCTGTCCCACACTCCCAGACTACAAAGATCAAAGGATTTTAAGAATATCTGGGAATTTATCCCAGATTTGCCAATGCAAAATTCCACATAAGTCACCCACCCCTTGATAATATTTTGGCCACCCCAAAATACTATGATTATCTCTTCTCTTCTTTATCTCCACGTTTTTGCAGACTCCTTCACAATCACGAGAGCCTAAAAAATAAATTGTTCATCTTTAACAACAGAGGCTAATACCTACATTGTTTTGTAGCCCTCCAGAGTGCTTCAGGTGCAATAAAGGTTTACTATTATCACACAAGCTAAAATAAGAAATTCACGGAGCACATTCAATCATTCAGAGCAAAGCAAATGTCTTAAATTTGTATAATCCTGTCAGATTTGGCTGCGCAAATGTGTATGCTAAGTCTCTCCAAGTTCTCCTTTGCTGAGTTGTAATTCAAATTTTCAAAGGACACAACATTTAACTAGATGCATATTATCTTCACAGCCTTCACATAGGTGCCTTAACTAGTATCTTTTGAATAGGCCTCAGTAATTTGATGACTGTGATAAACTGAATATAAGTTACAGTTCTTGGAGTTTCTTCCTTACAGAGAAAAGAATTGTTGTAAAATTTCACAGTGAACAGGGTTTCTCTTTGCAAAGTTTTCCAACAAGAGTTGCCTTCATATCTACATGCCTCAAAGCTCAGAGAGTAAAGAAACTGCTTCACAGTGTGAGGGCTAGCAGACACGTCAAAGTGGTTTTGGCCTTACAAACATGTGATGTGAGATTCCAGAAAGACAAGGGGTTGTGAGGAAAGTGCTGCCATGATAGTTTTCCCTCCTACAGGACAGGAACGTGTATTCAAGAGCAGTTCCACGTTGGCCATACAACATTTGTTTCAAATACTGAAATACAAAGGAATAATAAAGAGTGTTCAGTGGGAAAAAAGAAAAGAGAGCAAATGACCACAAACAAGAAGCAGGTGCAGTGTTGTCCCTGGGAGGAGAGTACAGACAACTCTTGATGAGTCAAGTGGGCTTGAATCTCAGCACGCTGATTGGATTTACATCCTTCCTGCTGGTCTGAACTCCTATCAGATGGCTATAGACTTTCCTCACAGTGCTTATCACCCTGTTTCCAAAACTAATTACGACTGTATTGCACCCAAACTACTCTTTTTTCCAAGTTGGCAATCAACACATTAGGTCAAAACTAAACTCAGTTACAGTTCATTCACTTCTGCGATTCATTCCATAGGAAAACACCAGGAAAAGCTCAAGACATATTAATAAGTAAATCTGAACTAGGTCAGAGTTCACTATACAAGGTCTTCCAAAGCTTTGGGCTCTGCTATACTGGAAATGAACCCTGCCAAATCCCTATAAAAGGATGTTGCTTTGCTCCTCTTTCAAAGAAAATGAACAACATGTGCCTAAAATAGATTCTATAGAGACACATTCAAGTCACACATTTCTTAAATTTTTTTTTAATGTTTTATTTATTTTTGATACAGAAAGAGACAGAGCATGAGAAGGGGAGGGGCAGAGAGAGAAGGAGACACAGAACCGGAAGCAGGCTCCAGGCTCTGAGCAAGCTGTCAGCACAGAGCCTGACGCAGGGCTCGAACCCACGAACGTGAGATCTGACCTGAGCCGAAGTCGGAGGCTTAACCGACTGAGCCACCCAGGCGCCCCTCAAGTCACACATTTCAATACCTGTTTAGATCATTGTTTGACCCTAAGGCTGCCTAATTCATTGTCAAATGAATAAGCACTACAAAGCACTTGCAGAAACCCTGAAACTATTACCTGGTAAGTGTTGATTAGTAGATTGAATAGCATTAACCACAGAAATTAATCCATTTTGAAGGGATGTAATGAAAAACCAGGAAAACTACACACACTAAAAGTCTGGAATCTAATCTTGACATCTGTGATCCTCTTTACACTCTACCCCATGGTCCCTATCAGAATATTGCACATTATCTTCTTGCCTTCGTGATCTAACTTTAAGGCAACAATTTATTCTGGCTAGATTTTTTTAAAGAGCTGTTCAGTTTTCAATCTGCTTTAACCTTTTTCCATCCTGACTTCTCCATGAAGACCTCCCTACCTACAGATATCAGGATACTCTCAAAATGTTAAATTATGTCTTACTTTGTTTCTCACCACCACTTGCCCATTCTCCCTTACAGAAACTCTCTCCTATCAGGCTTTGTTCCATGATCCAAATCTCTAAATTCCTTCACCTTCCTTAGTAACTCTTTCTCAGAATTATTTGAGAGCATTCTATTTCTGCTCTCTCCTCAAATGTTAGAGAACCCAGAGGCTCACCTAGCTGCATGGCTTAAAATCCCAAGCATTTTTCCTCAGCTCAGATATCTCTCTTTAGAAAGAGAATCCAATTTCATCTAAAAAGAGCTCTGCTTGTAAATTCCAGGAGTATAATATTTTTAAAGCTAAACTTCTCCTTCATTCCCCATCCTACATTCCATTGTCAATCACCCAAGTCAGAAAGTTGAAGAGAGCAGTGCCTTGCACAGAGTTAGGTGCTCAGCAAATGCTCTGTAACAAATCTGAAATGGATTGTGTGAGTGTGTATGTATAATAGGTGGGCCTCAAAAATAAAATTCATATTCTAAAGTGTCATTTAAAGTAAGATCTAAAAAGTGTCTTTAATTTCATCTAGGCTACCTCCTACATAGCTGGTTAGTAGCTACTGTTACTAGAACCTAGGTCTTCCACCACTTAAGCTTTTGCTCTTTAATATGTAATAATTACATTAAATATTGCAAAAACAATGATCAATCACAAATATTAAAAGTTTCTTAAGAATCCTCTTCAGTGATTTCCTGGTCCTTCTAATTCTCTGAGTTATTTCAATCAATTTGGATAAAAATTTATTACACCTCTGCTGTCTACTGGACACTCGTATGTGTTATGTCTTTTGATCCTTATACCAATCTCACAGTGTATTTCCTGTTTAACTCCATTTTACAGTTTAAGATGTGAATTGCTCAAGGTCACAGTCTGGAAGTTTCTGAATAGAACACAAATACATAGAGTCTATTCTCTTGCTATTATCCTTAGACCCTTTACTGTAGTTCATCTCTATCCTGGCCATATTTCTCATGATTTCTTAGAAGACACATGTGCCCTTCATTTTTAAATAGCTGACACTCCCTGCCCTAAAGAAAAACTAAGAAATGTATCATTCCTTATTATTTCCCATAGTTAGATCACAGACCAGGGGAGAAGTGTTCTTTATTCTTTACGTTTCAACCAAAATCTCCTAAGAATCTTTAACTTTCCACAGCAAGTTGTGAGCTCTTAAATATCCTTTTTGGGGCACCTGGGTGGCTGAGCTGGTTAAGCATGTGAATCGACTTCAGCTTAGGTCATGATTGCAGGATTCCTGAGTTTGAGGCCCACATCGGTCTCTGCGCTGACAGCACGAAGCCTGCTTAAAATGCTGTCTCCCACGGGGCACCTGGGTGGCTCAGTCGGTTGAGCGTACGACTTTGGCTCAGGTCATGATCTCACAGTTCGTGGGTTCGAGCCCTGCATTGGACTCTGTGCTGAAAGCTCAGAGCCTGGAGCCTGTTTCTAACTCTGTGTGTCCCTCTCTCTCTGCCCCTCCTCTGCTCATGATCTCTCTCTCTCTCTCTCTCTCTCTCTCTCTCTCTCTCTCTCTCTCTGTCTCAAAAATAAATACATGTTAAAAATAAAATAAAATAAAGAGCATAAACAAAGTTTATATAAAAAAATTCTGTCTCCCTCTCTGGCGCATCTGGGTGGCTCAGTCGGTTAAACCTACGTCAGCTCAGGTCATGATCTTGAGGTTCATGAGTTCAAACTCCACATCGGGCTCTGGGCTGACAGCTCAAACCCTGGAGCCTGCTTTGGATTCTGTGTCTCCCTCTCCTTCTGCCCCTCCCCCACTCACACTCTCTCTTTCTCAAAAATAAGTAAACATTAAAGAATTTTAAGAATCCTGGCCCCCTCGCTCTCTGCCCCTCTCCTGCTTGCTCTCTATCTCTCTCTCAAAGTAAATAAAAAGAAGAAAAAACTTAAATAAATAAATAAATGTCCTGTAAAATTTCCAATGCAAAAACAGTTCATCTACTGAGGGTCAGGTAAATGTAAAATAAATATCCTTCCAACAGACTTCAAAGCACACATCTGCCAAGCAGGAGATGACTCTTCAAGATCCCTATTTCACTGTCCCTTGCATTTGTGCGAGACGTTACCTTTTCCATACCTAGTTTCCTGAAAACTCTCAAAAGACTTTCTCTGCCATAGGTATACATCAAAGCTTTCATAAAGAGGACAATTTATTTTCACAAAATCACAACTTGATATATGTGAACTCTTACTTTTAAAACTGAAGTCCTCACAGCCTTCTATTGAGCACTAATAGTGTTTTCTTTTTTTATATTCACATCTTATTATTATGGGGAAGAAAGCCAATTAACCTTTCCAGGAAAATCATATTACAATTAACTCTTCAACATATTAAGCAGTAAAAGTGTTTCAACAATGCACTTTTCTTTTGAATTGTTATAAAACCTTTGGCTAGAAATTAATGCAGCAAATTCACAACAAGATTAAAATTCAAAACAAGCTATTTTTTCTCCTCCCTTCAATAGAGAAAAATAGTTTTGAATCCACATACAAATTTTAAATGGGCTTACTTTTAGAAATTCAGAGAAAAGGGGAATACGAAAAGTAGAAGAAATATAAGGTAATAATTTTGGATACTGAATCTTTCAGTAATAATTGCCATTATCTTTCAAAACTGTTTAATGCATTACCAATTTTTTCTGTATCCTTTACTGAATTATGGATTCAATTCTGATTTCTACGTGTGCCTTAGTGATCTACACTTCTTAATTTCCTTTTAGTACCATCCCTCCAATTTATGCAGCTACATTTGAACATCATCAGAAATATCAAGTATATAGGAAACAGTGAACTTCTTAGTATTCTCAGGAATTGACAAGAAGCAGGTTTGTAATTTTCATCTCCTTTTCACACAGGTTACATGGTGAGAATGAATTTAGGAATGGATAGATCCAGATTTGAATCTAGACTTTGCAGCTACAAAGAAGTACGACCTGTGGGGGGGTGGGGGGGGGGGTAAAGTCTTAACATTTTGTTGAATAACTTAACTCAGACAAAGCGATTATCTTCTTTAAACCTTGAGGTTTCCACATGTCAAAGGAGCTAATTATAATGTGAGGATTCAATGAGCTAAAGTTGTATAAAGTGCCTGGCCCATAAACAGTGCTTAGTGGTTCTGTTCCATTTCCGGTTTATAGCCCAATGAACAGAAGCCTATTTAAAGACCTAAAGCAGTGACTCTTAATCAACTTCTCAAATCACTTTTCTGGGCTTGCTCCCTTTTGTATAAATAAAATGGTATTGTATTTCAAGTAAGCATTCAGACCACAAAAAATGTTAAAAGACTGAACATTCAATTGAATATTTTGAGACTAGAAAGATTAATATATTATCTTCCTTACATGGGGAATTTGTAAAAATAATAACAATGTAATAATAATGAGAAATATGTTTGAAGCTTACATATTACAAAACAGTATATGAACATCAATCTTGTGTACATCTGAATTCTCAATGAAGCATGTCACCTTCTTCCTCCATGGCCTTCTCTGCTCTCATTAAGCAAGTCTCTTGGAAATAATGTTTTACACATCTAACCTCAAAAGGATTTAGCATATGGTCTCTTTACCTCATCCAAACTTGAAGGAAGAAATCTAGTAACCTCCTACAGACAAAAAAAAAAAAAAAAAAAAATCATTAGGCCGTTTACTCCAATTTACAACAGATGGTCACCAAGCCTGAGCTTGAGGGCAAGATTCATAGGCAGGCCTCTAATTTTTGAGGTGGGCTACTTCTAAATTCTTAGTTCTTATTCCTGCTGAACCAAAATCTGCCTCTTCCTTATTCTTTCTGTTGATTCCAGTTCTGTCCTGTGGAACAATACAGAATACAAGGGTTCCAACTTTCATGTTATGGTAAGCTATCCACTCTCTTTCTTTACTTCAGAACACAGCACCCAGGGTTTTTTCTGGAGAACTACCCCTGGCCAAGTCTCAGGATATTTAGATCTGTGTCATTGATTGTTACTATCTCCAGGTGGGGGCCTATGATTTCAACATGGATTTAAACAATTCTCCCATGACCAAAGTTATTAATTCAGGAAGGAGCACAAAATCTAATTCAGGCCAGGACCTTTACTTTGAATGGTTGAGCAATAGAAACACTCAATTACTGTTCCAAGAGACTTGAAAGTGTAGATACTCTGGCCACCATCTTGCCCATGGGAAACAAGAGCATCTCTGGAAATGGGGCCAACACAGAAAAAAGGCAGGACAGAAAGAGTGACGGGGTCCTAAAATACCCAGTCAAGTATGAAGATAGAGCTAGTTCCCTGAAGTTTTCAGTTATACTGATTAAAACACTTAATTTTTCTCTTAAGTTTGTTTGGGTAGGATTTACTGTCCTCTGCAGCCAAAACAATCTTGACTGACACACATACATATCAACATTCTGTGTATATTTAGAGATTGATATTACTACTTCTCCATAATCTTCTATTTCAGACACAAATTCTCAATGTCTTATTTCCACTCATTAAAATTTTACCTAATGTCTTTAAAATGTGGTTATTGTGCTCCTTAGTGTCTTCTAAGTAAAATAAGAATAAAAAATAAAAACTTTATAAACAAACAGCATGTAAAATGAAAATACACAAAGAAAATTTTAATCTATGAGAATCATTTTCAAACACCTTAGAAACACTGCTCTGTGTCAATTAACCTGCCAACTTCAGTCTTTCTGATCTTACCAATAAATCTGGTTTCCAGAGGACCTCCATTTGGTAACTCTTTATTAGCAACTGAAATCATGAAAAATTTCAACCCAACTACATTTGTTTGCTAATATTCCATTGTTACAATTCTCACAAGCTGAAAAAAAAACTGTCTCCAATTAATTTAAGATTCTAAGGTTTTCTGCTTAACTAGTTCAGTACACATTTCTGTGCCATGTGCAATTTTGACCATATATTTTGTGCACATAATAATAGCAGGTTGCTGGAGGAAATGAGGGTGGGGGATGGGCTAAATGGGTGATGGGCATGAAAGAGCCACTTGTTGGGATGAGTACTGGGTGTTACATGTAAGTGATGAATCACTGGGTTCTACTCTTGAAACCAATACTACATTATATGTTAACTAACTTGAATTTAAATGGATAATTTTTAAAGTAAGTTTTTAATTATAAAAACAAAAAGCTAAGACATAGTCCCTTAATTTGAAGATTTTATACTTGCTGGGTTAAAACATTTTAACTCATCATGATCACCATCAACTACAGGGCTCCTATTCATTTAGCTAATGCTTAAAATATGACAAGCTTGGTGCAAAGTGCTTTGCAGATATAATCTCATTTAATCCCCTTAACCTCCTGACATGGTATTACTATCTCAAATTTAGGGACAAGAAAACCAAGGGAGAGGTAAGTTAAGAAACATGTCTGAAGTCACACAACTTATAATGACAAAGTCACTAAAGAACTCTAAGCCTGTTTCTCAGACCATGTTTTTACCAATCATACAAGTCTGTCTCCAATCTCTATAGTACTATAAAGTTTAAATATGATTCCCATATTATTTAGACTTTGTACCTAAAATACTATGTGGAATACATGCAAACAATGTTTTGAGATTACTATAATGGAAAAAAAACCAAACACTTCTGCTTAGTGGTAGGACTTCTCAAAGGGATGACATTTTTAAATGAATATATTTATTTTCAAGCAAGAAAGGTATATAAGCAAACTTAAGAAAACTCAACATATCAAATAGATGCTTAGAATGAATGTGTAAAATACTTTTCAAATATTTATGATAATCAGAACTCTGTGGAATGTCCTTTCCTTCCTAAATCACCTCAGCAAATGGGAAGGACTGGCCCTCAACTGATTGTGACAATATTTCTTGGCCTTTGTCTCCTTTTCCATGTGCCTTTGCCATCCAGATTTCCACACTATTGTTTTCTCATTTCTTAAGATTCTTACATCCTTTTGTTTTTCTTCTTTCATTCCTAAAACAAGCGTTTCTTCATCATCTATCCGAAGGACAGAATCCAAGAAGGACAATCTATACTTTGGATTGCATTTATGTCATCATTACCGATTCCAAGGGATTTGAGCCTTATTTCTGGTTGTGAAATAAAAGTCTTTACTTTTTTTCAAGCAAGATTTTCTGCTGTAGGAAGAGACACCGAGGAATGCCTCTGAAGTCACACTGCATAAGCAATCAAACCACACACCCAACATGGACACTTGGTGCTGGTGACACGCAGTACCCACCTGCGTTCCTTCTTTCTGCTCCTCCTTCTTCTGTGTGGTCCCATTTCCAAAGAGGTTCTTGCTTCCATTCCTGTGGACAAGATGGTGGTCAGAGGCCAAACACAGCCTTTCCTAAATCTCTTGCCAATGCTATCAACAAAAAAAGTTAGAGAGTTTTGTTTTATAACTTTGCAATGTCCCATTTCCTCCCTGATCAAAGTATTAATGAGCAGTGAAATTACAAAGGCATACAACATGCAGATAGTTCACTGAGTGGACAAACAGATGCTAAATAAACAGTATAACATCACTTACAATTATTATTTTAGAAAGGAGGTAATCCAGACCACATGACACTCATTATTGTGTATGCCAGAGTGAGGAATACGTTAAAATTAGACAAAATACAAATTTAAATATAAAATGCAATGTCCTTCAATTAGACACGTTTGAGTTCTTTCCATCCTAAAATCAAATAAACAAACACAGACACATTTTGGGCAAATGATTTTAACTTTCTCCTCGACATCCCCTCTCCCCCGGCAATATTTTCAAATAGAATATTCACAGACAGATTCAAAGGGAATAAAGTAAAAGAGTCATCTGGGGGGAAGCACATGCAAATAAATATCCGTACTTAACAATAGCTGTCTCTGAAATGGAGTTTCCATTTGATACTGTACTGATATTATGAACACAGTATTCCTTTCAAATGTACAAAAAATCAATGTAAGAGCTGAAGTAAACACTTCTCTTAAAAAGGTATCATTTCAAAACATTATTGTTACACTATGACTTTAAAAAATTGATAATGTCTTAACAAGGGCTTGCTGCCTGAAGACTTCCTGTCGGCTGTGACACTTCGAGAAAGCAGGAGTAAAGCGACCCAGGCCTCACAACCGGACTTCTCAGGACCTTCAGTGTGCCGTGCATGCGTGTGCTGCTTTTCCCTTGGCAAGCCTTTTTAAATGTCTTCACAGACTGCTAAGAAATAACAAGTGTTCTTTTGTTTGTCAGATTTTAGGCATTCTGGGGGACATTTTAAAGCTACGTGGGTTTATTTCACTCCATTCCAAGTTAAGAATATAACATCTTCTAAAAGAGCAGCTCCCTTTGATCTCTGTCTGGGGCAGCAGGGAGGCTGTCATCTTTTACCAGAGGATGGATTACGTCTTCACAGGAGTTAAACATCCAAACCCTGAGCTTTGTCAGAGAGAATGCACTACCCAGGAAGTATAATGGCACCTAGTCCCTCCTAACCAGAGAAGTCTTTTCACAAAGCAGAGTTAATCTGGAAAATATTCCTTCTTTCAGGTGTAATGATATGTGAAGCCTGGAATGTTGCCTGGCACATAGTAGGTGATCAGAAAATATTTACAAAGTAGCCCATTTCTGCCTTGAAATAGTCTGGGCAAAAAAAAATGTGGCAGGGGGAACAGAGGGAACCAGACTAGAACCAGAATAGAAATAATGCTCCTCTACCACAGGATCTTGGGTTTCATGTGAAGAAAAATTATAAATTCTTGTGAGCACCTTATTGGATGACATTTAAGAGTCATATTTGGCATGCTTTAAATGCATATGTTCCTCTTGGAGCCCCTCCCTACGCAGTGCTGATATATTACAACGCGATTTGTCTCAAATGTTTTTATGTTTAAATATGCAACTCTATTGCCAGATTTGCAGTAAAGCTCATAGACAGTTCTCATGACCCCTAAAACGGTGCTGTAGAGCAAACACAAGCGGACGGTGTCTGACACTGAACATGAAGGCATCACGTTTTGCTTTTCTCAGCTGAATGTACACTCACTAAATTTGCTTACCCTGCAGTGGCCCCATTTCCTGACATTATTTTATTTTCTGATGAACATTTAAACCACACTGGGTGACAAGAAAGTGTAAATGTGCATGAGTTACTGCAAAAGTTTGAGTGTATTATCACCCCAAATGTTAAAATCCAAATCTAATAACCACTTCAGGCACTTTCAAGCAATGGTCAGGAAAAAAAAGGTAACAATCACTGGGTAACTGTGGATAGGTAGAAGTGGTTTGGCATAAGGAAGAAAATTATAAACATCACTACAGTCTTGGAAATTGCTAAACATCATTGTATGAACAAAACCTAGAATAAGCTTTGACTGGAGACCTATCAATATTTCAAAAGATTTGATGACAAAAGAATGCGGTATGATCCTGGGAATACATCTAGGTGAGAACAGGGATAACACAATTCTCTGTAGCACTAATTGAGTTAGTGCTTCAATTTCTAGGATATATCTCATCCTTATGCTCCCAACACACACAATGGTAAGAGTATAGCGTTAATTCCCAACACACACAGCAGTAAGAATACAGTAAGTGGTAAGCATGCTAAAGGGTATAAAGTTCAAGGTATCTCAATAGATGCTTCCCAAATTAAATGAATTACTTAACAATCTAGCTATTGAGATATATACATACACACACACACACAACTATGTAAACTTGGCTGACAAGGGAAGCTTCTAGAAATGCAGGTTGACTCTTAGTCACAAATGCTGTGTCCCAGGCATAAATGCTAGTCCACTCAGAGGTATGATAATTGTTTTATTTTTATGCTTCCTTTGGTGATTTTGCAATGCAAATCTTTACCATGCGCTTTCCAATTTCACACACCTCCCTATTCTCAACTTTCTCGTGTCATCAGGGCAGGTGGTTTGACCCCTATAGGTTGGTCCTAGTGTCACTGGAATACAGAAGTAGGTTTTGAAGTCTCTCTTGGGGATGCCAACCCATGACACTTTCTGCTAACCTCTCCTGTCTGTGGTTTGATAAGATTCCCAGCCCGTGGTGCTTAGTGACTGTCATCCGGCATCTCATACTATTTTTATTTTCTAAAATATCATACATCTCGTGGTAGTATGCCATTATTTTAGCCTTTTTTTTTAAATCTGAAGAAATCATCTAGAGAATTTTATGTGTTGCTAAAGCTTAAATTAAACAAGGTTATACTTTTTAAAAGAATCCTATAACTTCCTGCGTCTTCAACAAATTACACGGGAGGGCAGAAGGAATCCACAAAGCAAAGCTCCCATTGCAAGAATAATTCCTACTGTAATTCAAAGATCCCTGAACAAGTAGGATATCAATATCACTGTACTGAAACAGATACAGGGAACACTGTATAAGAATCTCTATCCACACATGATGAAAAGAAACTTAAATACAGATGAGTACAAATGAAAATACTTCTTTTGAAACAAAACTACAATTTGATTTTGATAAGAAGTTTGTACCTCATAAAAAAGTTATTTAAAAAGGTCTTAAAATATTCAAACAGGAGATGAAATTATTTTAAGATAAAAATATCAGAAAACAATAACTAGCCTTACTTTGTATCTGTCTTCACCACTGCCTTCCTAGTGTAAAGTCAGAAAGAGCTGCTTCAGCAGCTGAAAAACTTAAAATAGACTCATGAGTAAATTTGACACTCAGGGGCATTTTATTGTTAAAGATCACACTTTTCTGAAAGTTCAAAGAATGTATTCTATTGCCAAATAATATATCCCACCGGTATCTACCAAATAATATATTCTAATATATTGAGTCATTATTTCATAAGTTTCATACATATTATGAAATGCATTTCATAAATGTATTCTAATTTTTACTATTCTTTTTTTTCATTTTTGGTAGTGTCTAGTTTCACTTCTAGAATATTTTATTTTTTCAAATTTATTTGTATAATAATGTTCATAATTCATCAGCTAATATCTAAATAATATTATATTCCTTACCACTTTTTCCTACTTAATGTTTTTTAACTCATTGATGCCATCTTACATTTGAAATATATTAAGCATTACACATCACTTTTTTAAATTCTAGACACTATGAAAATAAAATGTCAGTGCTAATACCCATACCTTCACATTAATACAAAGTAACTACTAAAATATTATCATTTTACTTGGGCATATGCCCCTCCTCTGGTTCCCAGTGAGTTCAGTGCAGCAAACTCCCTTTCTCCCAGTTACCTTTACTCCTTCTTCTGCAACATCTGGACTTTGAGAGAACGGGAAGGAGTTCTTTCCTATGTGTTATCTGATAGCTTTAGTCCAGAAGGAGAGAGGAAGTCACGGACTGTCATACGGCAGTCACGACGGACAGGACAACGGATAAGAAGCCATAAGTCAGACATACACACCACATTTTTCTACCTGACTCTCCAGGATCCTCTAACTTTTCTCCAAGAGCAGCTACTGGAAATGGCTTCTTGACGCCATTTTCACAATGACCACTTGAAATGCCATATTTATGAGAGGGAAGTTTTCCAAGGAAATAGGATCTCCATGAGATGTTTACATCACATCTCATTGTCTAGGAAAAAAAAAAGTAAAATTAAATTCTGAGTTTTAGAGTATGAAGTTGCATCAAGCAGGATTCGCAAGTTTAAACAAAAGACACTAACTCGAGCTATCTTAAACAGGAAACTTTTAATTATTAGAAAATAATGGACCAGCTTATACAATCCATAGGGAGGCTTCAAAAATAATGCTCAAAAGTCAAATGGAAATCAAGGAAGACCAGGCAGCCCAGACTACACCACGGGAATCCTTCCATCAGTATACTTCCCAGACCACTGCCAGTGCTTTGCCAGTGAGTTATTCCACTGCCACTGTGCATGAATTCTAAATCACTCCTTTAGTTTCTAAGGTTTCTTAACCAGGAACATCCAACTGGTACATCATAGTTCATGTGTCTTTACCCTAAAGGTCTGAGACTCTCTAACGATAATAGAGAAATTCCATTAAATAGGAAAGCATGTGGATGCTTGGGTGCCAATCAGTGCTACCAGTACCAAATGCCTACAACAAGCCTTAGATTTCCATTCCATCACGTTCTGGCCATAAAAGAAATGTTAAAATTAAAATATACTGTTATTTCTTGAAGTGGGATATATTTTAAGGCACAACTTGAGAATTAGGTAGGCGTGTCCATCGGATAGGGAAGCCAAAATGGTAATGGTTTTGGATTCTAGGAATTGGACTTCAGTGTTCTCAAAATATGTTGGGGAGGATCAAGTCCAATTTCCAAGAGACTTGGGACTTTTTTGAAAACTAAATAATGTATTTTTAAAATACAGAGTAAAGAGGAAAAGAGATCATGCAAAAGCTAATAGGAAATACATATAACAAAAATGTCTAAGGGTTTACTAAACTATCTCTCAACTTTGTGTGACATACAAATCCACTTCACAGTAATTACGATACAGAAATCCCTTCCTATTAGGAAGTTCTAAAATAATTCCACCAATTCATAGGAATTATAATAAAGATCTAAAATCTTTTAATTTTTAACTTTTTAAAATTTTTTTAAATTTTTATTTATTTTTGAGAGAGAGGGAAAGAGAGAGCATGAGTGGGAGAAGGGCAGAGACAGAGAGAGACACAGAATCTAAAGCAGGCTCCATGCTCTAAGCCATTAGCACAGAACCCAATCCCAGGCTCGAATCCACAATCTATGATCTAAAATCTTTTAGATCATTAGACAATTATAGATTATACTAATAATTTATCTGATGTGATTTTAAAATATTCATGGCAGACACTCATTTTTATTTTTACTCTTTAAAGGGGTTATTTTCAAGGGGGAAATGTATTTAAATTATTTATGATTTGAGTAAATAGTAAACTGTCCTATGCTATTATGCTGTTTTCATGGGCCAAATGTATATTTAAATACAGATTGAAAAAAAATAGTGATTGAACATTAGCTACAATTTTAGTATCAAAACAAGACAAAAATGTGCTTGTATTATATGATATTTTGAATTCTTGCCTTCTGAATTATTTCTTGTAATTTCCATGCTTAGTTACTACAAGATGGCATGAAAAAGCCTCAGACTATTATTTTCAAGGCCCTCTTATCAAATAAACCATAGAAGATATAAAAAGCATTATTTGCTATGAAATGGCAGAGTAAAGTAGACCTAACTCTTCCTTTTAACGTTGCTTTTTATGATACTAAAGATATCATCACATGGTACACAGAAACTTAAATCAGACGTAGATTCAACTTATGGATCTGATGAAAAGGAATACCATCATTTTATGCTGGTAACATGTATTTTTTGCCATTTGTGTTTCTTTTGTGAACTTTAAGCAAAATGCCAAATATGGAATATAAAATTTTAAGTAAATAGATAAAAATTAGAAATGATTATAACTGTACATGAGCTTAAAGGATAAAAATCCAGCTCACTCTGTTTCAGCAAATGTGGAATTAATTCATTTAAAAATTATTTTCAGGCACAAGTCATTTTCAATTACTTAAATCAACAAAAGCATACCTGGAAGCAAAGAAAATTTCTAGTCTCATTTGAAATCCCATGTTATTTTCCTCCTGTAAAATCTACATGTAGTTGTGAAAAAGCCCAAAGTCAAACCCTCGACTGCCCTAAATGTTGGGAGGCCCAAGAATTTACCCTCAATGACATCATCCTCAATTACAGAATTGTTCTTCTTGCCTTAGAATCCAAAGATTCTAAGTGCATGCCCACCCTTGTCACAGATTGTCACTATTTGAGCACCACCCCTCTTTGTCAGCAAGCATGGTCTTACTGCTCAGTGCAGAGAAGAAGCCCTTCCAATGTGTAGCTTTTTCAGAGCCAATAACCATGCATAAACATCTCTCCACACTTTCTCAAGGAATACAATCTAGCCACTTGGGAGGACTTAAAATAATGGTCACACCAATTATCAGAAAATTTACAGCTGCAGTACCTACTTGCGCGGCTGACAGCAGAAGTGAGTCCTCTGTATCTACCAACAGAGCTGTGGCTAATTCTCGTGGCTGATTCTCAAATAATTAGCATATTATCATCACATAATGGTGTAGTATCCTTCATGAGGCTTCTTTATGATTTCCTGTCTGATGTTGCTGTCGGAAAGCATGTTAAACTGGTTTTCTAAAAGAGCAAGAGGAAAACATTGAAAGTAAAGAAAGAGGCCCCAAGACCATGGGCGCAGGAAACCAGCAACAAACTGTTCATGTTGAGTCCTACTCCAGCTCACTAACAGTCCCCCTGTTGTGTTAAATGTTTTCTTTCTCCTCCCACTTCCAGTGGGAAACATGATTTAGGTCCCTACACATCTGACCTAGAAAACTTTCTGAATTTTCTAAAAAGGTATAAAATCTGCCAAGTTCATATCCCTTTAACAGTTCCAGGAAGAAGGCAACAGATTACTGTACCTCTGATACCAGTAGTGCTTAGAAATCCTCCTGCTCTAAGCTCTAAGAAAAAAGGGCAAGTTAAATATTTCTTCTGAGATGTGCTTTGGAATGGCAGTAAACTTTACTCAGATCATTCCAGAATGGGCTTTTTTTTACAGTGAATTCTAAACAGTCCACGGTTAAACATGTGCCCATTAACTCTGGCTTGCTTAATTTCTACTGTCACCACAAAAGGTTAGGATTCGTTGAAGAGATACATGTTATTTCTTTGGCTGTCGTTCTCTGCTCTATCTCCTGTGTCTGGACAATGCCTATATCAAAAAAGGCACTCATTAAATACTGATGAGTTCAAATGATGAACCGATTCACGGGCAAATCATTGTACTAGAGCTGTCGGCTCAACTCTCTGTTATGACGGATGCGTTCACATAACGTTCATCTGCTAGAGTAACTACCAGCCACAATGCAGTAACCATGGAGCACTTGAAATGTGCCTGATGTAGTTGAAAAAGCTGAAATTTTAATTTTATGTTAATTAATTTAAATTTAATTTGCCACATGTGGCTAATGACAAATATATTGGATAAGGCATTTCTAGATACTACGGATATAATGGACCAGTACATAGTGTCTGTCTTCAAAAAGAGCTCCTTGTCAAGGAAGATACGCTCAAAAACCATTAAAGTCTTCACAGATTGTGAGGCCTTTGATCTGGTCATGTAGGCTAAAATTTAACCTATAGTGAGGATTCAGTATATCACTGACACTAAATAGTATGTCCAAGGGCCAAAGACAACATTTTCTATGTAACTTATAATAACTGATATGTAACTACATAAAAAATAGACTTGTTTTGAGGATTAAAAAGTACATAAAAGGGGGTGTCTGGGTGGCTCAGTCCATTAAGCGTCCAACTTTGGTTCGGGTCATGATCTCACGGTTCGTGAGTTCAAGCCCCGCATCAGGCTCTGTGCTGACAGTTCAGAGCCTGGAGCTGCTTCAGATTTTGTGTTTCCCTCTCTCTCTGCCCCTCTCCCACTCATGCTCTGTTTCTTAAAAATAAAATTAAAAGTATATAAAAGGTATAGAGATAATATATTGTATAAATATTGTGTATACATGTACTAAAAAGTATATAAAAGGTACAGAGAATATATACTGTGTATATATATATGTAGTATATGAATATATAATACCGTGTGCATATATATATACACACACAGCTCTTTCTATATTCTCTGTCTCTCTATATATAATATACATTATTATTTAAAAGTATTATTCTATAGCTGAATCCCATGTTTCTCATCATTAAAAGAAAAAGATCATAATATCTTCTACTCCTTATGCATATTTAGTGGGTTTGTTTGTTTTTGCTAGTATATTAGTAAGTTTCTTTTTTAAGTCTACCCTTCCATAAATCAGTGCTTGCTACTTTGATCAGAAAAACACCTAAGATCCTTTAAGAAAAACAATGATTTAAGTATAAAAGTTATTGTAAATGGTCTCAAATACATCAAACCAAAAAGTAATTATTTTGCTCATACATGAGTGGCATTTACTGGCATAGCCAGCTTTCCTAGTAAGGAAAAAGAAAAAGAGAAGAAGAGAGAAGTCAGGGCACATGATCAGAAACCTCCAGCATTAAGCAATCTTAAAACTCGTGGCCTAGAGGCACCTGGGTGGCTCAGTCAGTTAAGCGTCCAGCTTTGGGTAGGGCCATGGTCTCTTGGTTTGTGGGTCTGAGCCCTGCATCCAGCTCTGTGCTGACGTCTCAGAGCCTGGAGCCTGCTTCAGAGTCTGTGTCTCCCTCTCTCTCTGCCCCTCCTCTGCTCGTGCTCTGTCTCTCTCAAAAAACATTTTAAAAGTTAATTTTTTTTAATCATGGCCTACACGCCTAGAAACAAACAATACAGGCACATTCCTTCAATTTCATTTCTTAAAGCTTTAGCTTATAAGAGAAAAGGTTAAACAGCTCCATCTAGAGATACTTGTGGTAGATCTTAGGGATACACAGACTAGAAATCATCATATGTGCCAAGTCCTGGGCCAATTTCTGGTTTTTTCTTCAAAGGGGCTCATAAATAAATCACCCCACTGATCCTAGACTACATCTACAGCAAATCTGGGAGAAACCACTGTACACCAGCCATTGGAATTTATAAAATGTTATATTACTTAAAGGTTACATAAAATTTGTGTAACTCCACTTAAAAACAAGCGCCAATAACAAGCGAGATGGATAAAACAATAAAGCGTTATAGTGGCTTTCAAATGAGCTTAGTAGCACGTACAGACACAGCCTATAGAGCCCTGCCAAATTGGCCAACAAAGCAAAGCCATTGTAAAGCCATAGAAGCCTACACTGTTGCTGAAGGTGAATTGGTGTCTAAGCACATTCTCTGACTCTAGGGGGCGTGCGTTCTAGTGGAGGATTGAGACATTAATCAAATACTATATTTAAAAATCATAATACAATGCAAGCTACCAGTAACAGTTAAATGGTGTGAGGAGTACAACAAAAGACTTAGGAAGACTTCCCTGACGAAAGGACACTGGAGCTCACATAGGCAGATTAGGTGGGAACTAACAAGGTGAATAAAGGAAGGATGAGCACTGCTTGCAGAGGAGAAGGCACAAAGACTGGCAGGGAAAGTGAAAGCGGACACAAGTGGGTGGGATGGAAAGCGAGAGAGAGTGGGGAGAGCTGCTCCTACACTCTGGGCGGACCCTAATGTAGAACGCACCGTGCCCTCTGCCACGCATTGTGCACTGACATTACAGACACGCCGTAGCTGTCTCTCCCTGTATCGGCTTCCACTGCAGCTTTGGTTTCTTTATTGGAATGATTAGAAATGTTTGCATGTTTCTCAAAAGGTCCTCTGAAGACATGTCATACGGGAAAACTCTGGAAATATATAGTAACTAAGCAAGGGGTGAAAGCTTTGAGGATCAGTGCCTAGAAAAATGGTACTTTTTCCTGTGATCAAGACTGAGAAAATCTGCCCCCTCAAAAGGGAGGCTTACAAAGAGCACAGACGGCTTTGGGGGGTTATATTCATTATCTTGACACTGGTGATGGTTTCCCAGAGATAAATTTTTCTACTAAGGATTGATTTTTAAGATGCTTGCCCCAATGTAAAAATGAGATAATACAAAAACAATTAGACATGAAGAAAATACAAATAATAATCAGCATATATAAAGAACATCATGTCACAGGTAACAGGAAAAATGCATATTAAAACAAGAAGTCATTTTCACTCATTATACTGGCAAAATATATATACACATAACCCTCATTATCTAATCAAGTCCATTCTTGAAAGCTATAAGGAATAAGAAATAGAAGGAGCCTGTTTTTCATTATACTAAAAAAGAAAACATGAATGCATACAAACCCCCCAATCAATTTCCCCACATACCACTAAATCATTCATAAACAGCATATAATTATATCCACAAAAGATGTCTACATAATAGGAAAGAATTAAAAAAGAATTACTTAACTATCACTTAACTCATTAATAGATAAGTTTGTATGTAATATTCAAATATATTGGTTATGAAGTACACTTTCCTTTTCAATGCAGTAAATATGTCCTATAAGGTAACTAGACAATGAATAATATGTAAAACACACATAAGATGCAAAAGGTACTTTGCAAAATACAATTTTTCAATTTTTTTAAGTTTCTTCATTTCAAGAGAGAAAGAGACAGAAAGTAGGGGAGGAGCAGACAGAGAGGGAGAGAGAGAATCCCAAGCAGGCTGTGCACTGTCAGCACAGAGCCTGATGCGGGCCTTGAACTCACAAAATCCAGACCCTGACCTGAGCTGAAACCAGGAGCCAGATGCTTAACCAACTGAGCCACCCAGGCCTCCCTGCAAAATACAATTTTTAAATGTCATTTTATTTAATGTTAATAACCTGATGGAGATTTCACTTTTCCATGTTTTAGTTTCCCAGTTTTACTGAAATTTAAAGACAACATTTTGAAAGCTTAAGGTATACACATTCGTTATATGTGTATGTTGGGAAATATAAGGTCAGCTGACATCTGCATCATCTATAGAGTTACCTCTGTTGTTTGTGTATGTGGTAAGGACACTTAAGTTCTATTCTCTTAGAACATTTAAAGTATAAAATTCAGCATTTTTAACTACACTCACTAAGTTACATAGCAGATTCCAGAACCTAATTATCTTATAACTGAAAATGTATACCCTTGACTAACATCTTTCTGTTTCCCCAACCCCCCACTCATGGGTAACCTTGGGTAACCACCCTTGGGTAACTACCGATCTGCTCTGTTTTTATAAGTTCATCTTTTTATAGATGCCACATATAAATGAAATCATGTAGTTTTTGTTTATTTCTATCTTATTTTATTTAGCATAATACCCTCAAGTTCATCCATGTTGTTACAAATGGCAGGATTTCCTTCTTTTGTCTGGCTGAATAATACTCCTCTGTGTGTGTGTGTGTGTGTGTGTGTGTGTGTGTGTGTGTGTACACACAGGCTGTTTTTGTGTCTTGGCTTTCATTCACTTTTCAAAGAAATAACTAAGAAACAGCTACCGCACATTGTATGTCCTTTTGCCCTGAATTCTGCTAAAACAACTTAACATCTGTACTTTATACCAGGTAATTGACTCAGATAGTTGTATTGAGATTAAAAACATTAAAAGTCACTATGGGGACAGCTGAGATAGGGATAGGAAGTAATACTTGTATTTTTTTAAATGATATCTTCTTTTTATGAATGTAAAGTAATGGGGCCAATTATGCATTGTTGGTAAAAGTCTTCATTGCTGCTTTACAACCAGACATGTTTATAAAAGAGGCAATTACAGAAGTTGCAGGTTGAAATCTCTGGCAAGGACCTGGAAAGCAGTGAGTTGGAGTTGCCATTGAGGAGAAAATGCATATGGTTTGGAAACAATGTTGTGATCAAATTAATATTCCTGGATAGAAGCTGAAGAGCCCAAACAAAAACTCACTAGGTTGGATTTTAATTTCATTAAAGAATATTGCTATTTCAGGAATTTCTTTTTTAATACAAAAAATTAAAAAAAGTTTTATTTAATATAAAGCAAACAATTATTTTGCAAGGGGGAAAATCATTTCCATATGTGTTTGCTTTTCAGATTTTCTTAAGCAGGAAATACACATTCAGTAATTTATGTAGTTTAAAATAGCTATTTTTGTACTCCAATTAAAAACAAGAAAAAGGCAAATTTGTAGGCAGAAAATCATCACAGAGTGCTTAGCCACTACCTGTAAGTCCAAGGACTCTTTTGGGCAGAACAATTGATCACCAGCTCAACTGTTGATAAAAAACATATTCACACTTCAGAAATGCATCACATTTGGCAGAGGCCTGGGGCCACTGAGCACACTGTCCTCAGCAGAAATTTCTGGAACACAGTTTTTCTGAAGATCACCTTAACCCAAGAGTTTAACTGAAGTAAATAATAATGTCGGCACTTTACATAGAAGGCATTTGTCTTTTTGTCTCTGCTTAGGTAAGTTCAGCTCGACTGGGAGAATGTCTCACTGTCACTTAGAACCTTCTCATGGAAAAATTCTGTATCACTTGGTCTAACATGGTAGCAAATAGCCACATGTGGCTACTGAGTTTTTGAAATGCAGTTAGAGGGGGGAGCAGCAAGATGGCGGAGAAGTAAGGAGCCCCATTACCTCCGTCCACCCACAATTCTGAAATGTGGTTAGAGAGACTGACCTATAAATTTTATTTAACTTACATACATTTTAATTTAAAAATTTTTAATGGTTTTTAATTTATTTTTGAGAGACAGAGACAGTGAGAGCAGGGGAGGGTCAGAGAGAGACGGAGTTACAGAATCCGAAGCAGGCTAAAGGCTCTGAGCTAGCTGTCAGCACAGAGCCTGATGCGGGGCTTGAACCCATAAACCATGAGATCATGACCTGAGCTGAAGCCAAAGCCAGATGCTTAACATACATTTAAATTACATAAAGCCAAAGCCAGATGCTTAACATAAATTTAAATAGCCACATGTGGCTGGTGGCTATCTCCATGGTTAGCATAGGACTAAAGAGTTGTCCTTACAGCCTAACTAGCCCAAATCTTAAACTACTACTGTAGCCCTTTGGCTATCTCCAAGCTGTCTTTCTCACCTTTATATAGAACAGTAGCTAGCTTCTGTGTAAGACAGTATCTAAATGGTGGAAGCCTACAAACCAGTGTATTTAGTTCATGGCGTTCTATGTAAATAGAACAAAGACAAGAGTCTAATAAATTTATTACAGATATTTTACTGGTAAAAGACATGGGTGATAGCACATTTACAACAGTTATTGGAGATGACATTAAATTTTCATCTTCCACCCAGAATTTGAGTAATGAGAAAGCCCTTTATGGCCCTGATACCGGCTCCCCATCCCACAGCATGGATGTATTCATTAAAAAGCATCAACAAGAAAGAAAGCTTATTAGAGGAGATTATTAATTTTCAGGCTCATTATCCCAGCAGTCATTTTTCTCTGTTATGTCTCAATGAAATATACGGGTAAGTCTAGCAATGAGGAAGAAGAAAAGCTAAGGGGAAAAATGTGGGAACTGCAGCAATCTTGTATCAGGACACAGCAGAGCCGACAGCCTCTCTCAGGCTAATGACAAATCGCATCAAGTGTGGCTGAAGGGCTGCATAATGATATGTAGAAGGTCAGATGCAAAATGAGAAATCGTGTTTCCAAGAGCAAAGCAGTAGGACTGGAATACCTATTAAATGCTCTTCAGGTTCAGGAATGCCAACCACAAGACAAGCACATTGTGTAAGACTTCTGGAGAACAGGGGTTTGCAATATTTTAGGGGAAATTTTTTTTAAAATAAGTCTTACAAGATGAAAGAAAAAACTGAATGTTACTCTTAAGTCACAGGCTCCCTGTACAGCCATCAATTTACTATTATTGGTTGGTAGCTGTAACACAGGTCAGTGCTTCTCAAAGGGTGAATATGGACAGCTGGTATCAGAATTATTTGGATAACTTGTTAAAAATACAAATCCTGGGACCCCTCACAGTTCTTCCAAATCAGAATCTCTAGGGCTCATACCAGGAATCTGTATTTATACTAATATTCCCAGATGAATAGAAGTTCACAAGTTCTCACCCATATATTGGAAGATGAAGAAAAAGCCTTTATAATTTGTTCAATAGGTAGATGCCCAAATTTTCAAGCATTACCATATGCTGAAAATTAACAAATAGCCAATACATTTAGATAACTATGAATAATCTTACATCTTCAATAAAATTAGGGTACAAATCATTATTAGGAAATGTGGTAATTAATCTTATGTGTCAACTTGAGTGAGTCTTGGGGCCCAAATATTAAGGTAAACCTTATTTCTGGATGTATCTGTGAGGATCTTTCTGGATGAGATTACCATTTGAACTGGTAGATTAAGTAAAGCAGATGGCCCTCCTCAAGATGAATGGCTCTCTCCAATCCTGAAGAGTCCTGAATAGAATAAAAGGCTGAGTGAAAAAGACTTCCTCTCTCCACTTTGCTGTTCTCAATCTAGGACCTCAGTCTTCTCCCGACTTCAGCCTTGGATCCAGACTTGGTTCTCTGTCCTTCAGACTCAGACTGGAGGTCTATCATTAGCTCTCTTGAGTCTCCAGCTTGCTGACTGTACATCTTGGACTCCTCAACATCCATAAGCATAGGAGCCAATTCCTCATAGTAAGTATTTTTATAATAAAAAGAGAGAATTACTATACATAATTGCATACTATTTTTTTTTGTATTTGAAAATGCCATTGGCTCTGTTTCTCTGGAGAACCCAGACTAATAGAGGTTTTGGTACGGATACTGGCTGTAAAGGAACAGAATCATAAGGATGAGTTTCTGAATTGGCTCCATGGTCTCTAGAACTGGTTCTCTAATTTGATATAATTTAAAGATGCTAATAACTATTTCCAGTAGTAAAGAGAGCACAGATAGTCCCTGGTAGTGATCTGGCAAGAGAGATATACAAAATATCTCTAGTTGATGTTCCTAATCACTACATAAAGCAGCAAGAAGCTGGGTGACTATGTATTTAAACTTTCTAACATTTTGGGAAATGTAACAAATATAATGAAATTAGTTGGTTGTTTTTAATGTCACTGGAGAAGGTGGAAAAAGAAAAGGATGAGCTTATGGATGCAAGTTGTCAGCTCAAGCGCCACATAAATGACCTGAAATCTTCTTCTTTCCATGATCTAAAGGAGATCGTTATGTCTTGTAGCCACAGGGTTGCGACTGCAGAATCTCAAATGCAGAATCTCACCCTGAGACTGACTAAATTAAAAGAAAAGTTGGACTTCCAGCCTTGCAGCATGTCTATTGTTAAAGTGAGGCCTGATTGGGAAAGCACGGGATACTGAAAATTGGAATAGGGACATTGGTTCCCCAAATTTTGATGAGTTTTTTCTCCCAGCAGAGGATCTGCCTTTGTTCAATATAGAAGAAAATATTCAAAGGATTAAGGAAATTGCACCATGAGAGTACATTTATCATTTAAGACCTATTCTCTTATCATAGGAAAGTCCAGAAGACATACATTTCTTTAACATTGTGATAAAGGCATTTGTGAAAGGAGCCCTGGGATCCTTGAAGAGCGCTGTCATAGCTCTTCTCTGTGGGCCAGATCTTAAAATGGGAAGTGCAGTCAGTGAACTGAAGAACCTAAATGCAATGAGAGTAATTGGATCCTGGGGTGACAACGGCCAAAGGCAATACTCAACTGCCAAAGGCAAAGTGGGAGTGGTTACCTGAATGGACAGCAGAGTCAGAGCAGTGATCAGAATAGTCTTACAAGTTGATCATGGTGTTTGTAAAAGTAAAATAGGAAGCCTACCAAATTCTTACTTGATCTGTATAAGCAGAAAAATTCTAGGTCACTTGAACAAAGATGTGGCTCCTTAATCAATTCCCAGACTTGAGCCAGTTTACAGACCCAGCTTCCTGTGAATAAAAGGGAAATCCGGGGCCACTGAGGAAGGAGCTCCCAGACGGTACCAAAACTTTATACCATTAATCTTACTCCCTGCCTTCCCCCAAAAACCTATAGCCTTTTGCTAGTGTAACTATAAATTGGAGAAAAAGAATCAGATCTTTCAGGGACTACTGGACGCTGGCTCTAAACTGACACAAATCCTAGAGACCAAAACTTCACTTCACAGTCAGGGTAGGGAGTGATGGAAGTCAGGTGATCTTTGGAGTTTTAGCTTACGTCTATCTCACAAGGGCCCACTGTGGTTATTATGATACAGCCTGTGGTTATTTCTCCAGATGCAGATGGCATAATTGGAATAAATACACTCAGCAGCTAGGAGAATTCCCACAACTGGTTTTCTTATCTCTAAAGTGGGGGCCAAATAGAACTGCTTCTACCTAGGAAAACAGTAAATCAAAAGCCAAACTCCATCATTCCTGGAGGGATTCCTGAAATTAGTGCCCTTCTTAATGAGCTGAAAGAGGCAGTGAGCTGGGTGGCTCACTTGGTTAAGCAGCTAACTCTTGATATTGGCTCAGGCCATGATATCATGGTTGTGAGACAGAGCCCCGTTCTGAGCTCCACACGGAGCGTGGAGCCTGCTTGAGATTTTCTCCCTCTCCCTCTCTGTGCCCCTCCCTTGCTTGCACTAAATACATACATACATACATACATACATACATACATACATACAACTTAAAAAAAAAAGATGCAGGAGTTGTGATTTTCACCACATTCCCATTAAACTCACCTATTTGGCCTGTGCAGAAGACAGACTGATCTTGGAAAATGTAAGATACTGGGTGGTAGCTCCTATTGCAGCTGCTCTACCAGATGTGGTTTCATTGCTTCAGCAAATGAACACATCTCCAATTACATGTTATGTAGCTATTGATCTGGCAAATGCCTTTCTCTCCATACCTGGATGTAAGCCCTAGCAGAAGCAGTTTGCTCTCAGCTGGTAAGGAGAAGAATATACCCTCACTGTTCTACGCAGCAGTGTATCAACTCTATAGCCCTATGTCATAATCTAGTTCACAGGGTTCTTGGTTTCCTCTTCCTTTCACAAGATATATGCTGGTCCATGACACTGACCACCTTACACTAACCAAAAGTCACAAGCAAGAAGTAGCAACCATGCTGGACTTATTGATAAGATATCAGCATGTCAGAGAGTGGAAAATCAATACAACAAAAATCCAGTGAAATGTCTAGGTGACTAGGAGTGTAAAGCATGTTAAGATATCTCTTCTAAGATGCCCTGTGATTAAGGACAATGGAAAAGCTATAATACCCCAATCCAGGCAGGACTACAAATGGCCCATACCTTTCAGGGATGAAGGTAAAGGTCAGTTTACCTGAAGAAAAAGCACAACTAGCTGAGTTGCTTGCTGAAGGTAAAGGGAATGCAGAACGGTTAATGGAATTATAAATATCAGCTATGACTACATGACCAGTTACAGAAATGAAGATTATAATTGTTATGAGCATTATTTTTTATTCTGTTATGAATATATTTGTGCATATAGAAATAGAAGATATATATAAATATAGATATTTTAAGCAAAAATCTTTATTTTCTTTTCTCTTATGTTCTTATCATGTAATATAAGTTAAATACAATGTCAGCTATTTTATATAATTTTTATAAATATATAAGTTCATGGAGCACCTGGGTGGTTCAGTCAATTAGGCGTCCATTTCTTGGTTTCAGCTCAGATCATGATTTCATGGTTTGTGGGACTGAGCCCTGCATCGGGCCCCACGCTTATAGGGCAGGGCCAGCTTGGGATTCTCTCTCTCCTCTGCCCCTCCTCCACTTTCTCTCTCTGGCTCTCTCTAAAAATAAACACATATTTATTTAAATTAATAAATAAGGTCAATAAATTGTATTAATTTTTTATCAAGTATTTAAGTATTGTTAATTTTACACTAGACTAAGTTACAGGATATCAAGAAGACTAAATACCACTCAAGGGCTTTGTTTCCTTTTCTAAGCAAGGGTTAGGTACATTTATGATTATACTGTAAATAGCTATATTATGTTAGATGAAATTACAGCTATTATAGTCTTTTTTTGGAAATTAGATATTATTTTAAAGGATGTGGATGAGTACCACATTGGCAACAAGAAAAACCTGTGATGGTTGTATTTATGTGTCAACTTGACTGAGCCACAGGGTGCTCAGACATTCAACCAAACATTAATATGGGTGTGTCTGTGAAGGTGTTTCTGGATGAGATTCATGTTTGAATAGATAAACTGAATAAAGCAGGTTTCCCTCCCTTGTGTGGGTGGGCTTCATCCCATCTGTCAAACGCTTGAATAGAATAACTCTGAGTAAGAAAGAATTCTCTCTGTCTTTGAGCTGGGACATGGGGCTTACCTTGTCTTTAGGATAGGACTTGAACTAGAACTTATACCATTGGCTCTCCTGGTTCTTAGGCCTTAGAATATTAACTAGAACTGTACTATCTGAAATCTACAACCTGGATCAACACTTAAACCATTTTTCATATTAAAGATAGTTTATTGATTCTCTTTCTCTGGAGAACCCAGACTAATTTAATACACAAGTAGGATCTTAATGCTCTGAGTAAAATGAGTGTATGTTTAAACATCTGTTGTTTGTTCAACTTGAGCTTGCCTTTTCTTCAGAAAACCATCAACACTCCTTAAATAATAGAATTAGTAGGTCTTGTTACTGACTGAACTGATTTGATTCCATGGCTTTATTGATTTGAATCCATGACAACACTCTGGCATTGAGGGTCGCATGGCAGGTTGGGCTGAGTCAGAATTTTTCATGGACCCTGAAGGGGAAGATGCTGTATTTATGGAGGAAGTTTAGGCCAGGCAGTCTACTTCTGCTATAATCAAAGCAGCTCTGGAATTACCTGTTTAATCTTCTGGAAAAGTTCCATTTAATAATGAGTCCATTAACTAAAATAAACTGTGAGAACCACTGAACTAGGAAGTCCTAAAGATACCTTTTAATTCTAAGATACAGTGATTTTCCAAAAGGTGAAATACTGTGAACCAAATATGAAGTGCTTTATGGCAGTCAAAAAGACATACAATATGAAAGTCCAGGGAACTCCAGTCCTCAGTCCTAGTAAAGTGATGAGTCAGGTATATTCTGGACTATTTGGTCCATTCTGAGCTACTGAGATGAATTCTGAAACCAGATTTTAAGCAGATAATTAAATAAACAGCATGATCTAGAGAAGGCTAGTGGTAGCCAGAAGATACTGGATCAAGCTGTTCTTTAGAAATAAAAGACTCAGAGAGACGTGTTAGTGCATTACATACTTTAATGGCTATCACCCAGAAGAAGGTTTAAATAGGATCTAAAGAAAAAAGGTTTACATTTGAGTAACTAAAAATTCAGTGTCTCAGTCACACTAGCTTATCTGCAGCACTCAATAGCCTCATTTGGCTAGTAGCTACAATATCACATTGGGTACATACAGAAGATTTACATACTGTAGAAATTTCTATGGACAATGTTACTCTCAAAGACAGAACTAGATTCAGAGAGGAGTTGGAAGACATCTGACTTTGAATCAATAAAAGGAAGACCTTTTTTGGGGCGCCTGGGTGGCTCAGTCGGTTGAGCATCCGACTTCAGCTCAGGTCATAATCTCACTGTTTGTGGGTTTGAGCCCCACGTCGGGCTCTGTGCTGACAGCTCAGAGCCTGGAGCCTGCTTCAGATTCTGTATCTCCCCCTCTTTCTGCCCCTCCCCTGATCATGCTCTGTCTCTCTCTCAATGATAAATAAACATTCAAAAAATTAAAAAAAAAAAAGGAAGACCTTTTTAATGGCTAGAGTTATCCTACAACAGAATGTGCTAGACATAACAACAAGGGGAATTGATCAAGCAAAGCCAAAACACACACATAATTCTAGCATTCAGGAGAGTGTACAAAAAACTAAAATGATGATGAAATTTGCAGCTTTAATTACATGGAAATGCTTTACTGTAGACACATTTATGTGATCAAAGGCTTATCTTTCCAGTCCTATCTGTCACTTCAACCATGGGTTATTTCCTCACCTTTGAAAAAGCATTTCTCTACTCTTGTTGCAGACATGATATGAAGAGATGAAAATCTTTCAAGATATAGAAACCAACTCACTCTAGTTACCTCTCAAACAGGTACAACAGAGATAGCACATTTTGCGTGGCAGGCCAGCTTTGGTCAGAGTGTGAAGTTTCAACGCTAGGAACAGCTGAAAATGTGGAATTATTTCTAAAGGGTATTATGTAATCCCTGGGAACGTGGATGAGGTAATCACGTCAGCAATGTTCTGGTCTCAAGGCTATTGGATGTGATACCACTATGATCTAGAGAAGGCTAGTGGTAACAGGGTTTCAAGATCTCCCAGGAGCCAGTGAGGAGACAGACCCACTGTAAGCACCTAGCTGTCCTTGAAACTGCACATCTTACCTACATGCTTTCAGGTAAACACCAGATGTGTGTGGGGTCTATGTCTGGAGACTCTCTGTATTTTCCTCCCATGCTTTAACATTCTTTGATGTTCGTAGCAGGTGAACACGAAACACAGACCATGCGCAGTTTGTTGCTGTGGCTGTTTCGCTGGCAGAGGCACCCCTGCATGTCCACTCATCTAAGTGTCTGAGAACTTTTTCTTCGGTGCACAGCTACAAGAAAGGACAAGATGTGACTTCGGGTTCAAAGCTATTCTCTTAGCAGAGTGCAGGGCTACCTGACTGAAGGTGATCAACACACAAACAGCATTCATGGGAACCAATCCTATGCAGAGCCAAACAGTGAAAACAGAAATAGTGATAACCAATACTTCTGCACATCCAGTTCCAGAAATATGTTAAAAGCCCAGGAGTCTCAGTTTGAACCCTGAACAAGGTGAAGAGTATGAATGATACTCTTGCTTCAAGCCAGAGGCTATAAATACAGACTAGAGAAAATATTTCCAGTAGCATAAGTTGATAAAGGATAGTTTCTCTGTCTCTGCCCAGTTACTGAGTAGGGGAAACCATCTTCCCTGAAGACTCTAAATCAGTCTTACTCTGCTTTCAGTCAGGATTCAATCCCACCCCATCTGCAAGTACCAGAGAACCCAAAGCTGATACTTAACGTTAAAAAATAGTTCTGGAAATTAGCTTCTTTGAAAAAAGGTACTCTGGGCTTATAATACCACTACTGTTTCAGTTTGGGTGCCTGTGAAATAGACCCTGAGATAAATATTTGAGTGAAAAAAGAAGGGAATGCAAAAGGAAGAAAAGCAGGAAAGGAAGCCAACTAATAAAGTGCATTATCAAGTGAGTTTCTCCAGAGGTAAGTGGATCTTATTCCCATGGGGGAAGTTTGGGAGCTAAGATAGAACATCTCAGAACTATCCCAAGAGGCAAGTGATCTGTCAGTCATTTTTGAGGTAGAAATTGTTCATTTTTATGTACTTCTGGTTTGCTATGCACATGGTAAGAGTAGGTGGCTAGAGAAAACACTTGTGCAAAGAGATATAGATACTGGCGGATATAAGTCAGTCCTGCCTGCTCAGAAATGGGAAGCCGGAGGGGATATTTGCAGGCACCAAGAGGACCTGCTACAATCCTGGCAGGACTGGCAGAGTTACACATGAAACTCCCCAGATTCGGCTGCGAAGTATTAGCAAGGTTAGGCCACCCCAGACATGACTTCCCCTTCCAAAATGAACAATCACACTAAGAAATTAACAAGTCAGTGTGAGTTGAGTCAACACTAAATATAAATATAAAAAATAATTAACAGAATGTGACTTCTCAGAATGTCAGGTGACAGAATTATAGTATCATAAACGTACATTTAAAATGAGTATATAGAAAAGGGATCAGAAGCATGAGAACACAAAAACAGGCTGATTTGAGGGGGAAAAAACACTCAATTAGTTAAGAATTCATTGGATTCGTTGAGCAGCACATTAGTTAAAACTGGGGAGATAATAAACTCAAGAAGTCACCTCCAAGGAGAAGCAAAAAGATACAGAGTTTAAAATATGATACACCCTCCTACACTGTTGGTGGGAATGTAAACTGGTGCAGCTGCTCTGGAAAACAGTGTGGAGGTTCCTCAAAAAACTATCCATAGAACTCCCTTATGACCCAGCAATAGCACTGCTGGGGATTTACCCAAGAGAGACAGAAGTGCTGATGCATAGGGGCACATGTACCCAATGTTCATAGCAGCTCTGTCAACAATAGCCAAATCATGGAAAGAGCCTAAATGTCCATCACCTGATGAATGGATAAAGAAGATGTGGTATATATACACAATGGAGTATTACATGGCAATGACAAATAATGAAATAGGGCCATTTGTAGGAAAGTGGATGGACCTTGAGGGTGTCATGCTAAGCGAAATAAGTCAGGCAGAGAAGGACAAATACCATATGTTTGCACTCATAGGTCTAACAGGAGAACAGGAGAAACCTAAGGGAGGACTAGGGGGAGGGGAAGACGAAAAGAGAGTTGGGGAGAGAGAGGGATGCAAAACTTGAGAGACTATTGAATACTGAAAATGAACTGAGGCTTGAAGGGGAAGGAGGAAAAGAGGTGGTGGTGATGGAGGAGGGCGCTTGTGGGGAAGAGCACTGGGTGTTGTATGGAAACCAATTTGACAATAAACTATTTAAAAAAATAAAAAATAAATAAAAATATGATACAGTAGTGAAAACATGTAGAGAATAATGTGACATGGTCCATGAAATCTCTGAAAAGCATTCCGGAAGCAGCAAATAAAGACAATTCGAGGGAGAGGGAAAGTCAGTGTTTTAAAGGTAATAGCTTAGAGGCACCTGGGTGGCTCAGTTGGTTAAGTGTCCAACTTCAGCTCAGGTCATGAACTTGCAGTTCATGAGTTCAAGCCCCGCATCAGGCTCTGTGTTGACAGTTCAGAGCCTGGAGCTGCTTCAGATACTGTGTCTCCCTCTCTCTCTGTCCCTCCCCCACCCATGCTCTGCCTCTCTCTCTCAAAAATAAATAATAAAAAATTTTTTTAAAAATATAGTAGTTTAGAATTCTTCAGAGATTATTACAAAAGGCAATCCTCAGATATAGGAAGCCCAGTAAGTCCTAAATATAATTTCTCATTGGGGTGCAATCCTTCCAAACAATCCTGGGTGTAGTTACCAGTAACCTTCAATATTGTCACATTGTAAAATCTTAATGATGGGTTTTAGTTCTAATCTTTCTGGATCTAGAAGCAATATTTGCTTCATTGACACTCTCTTATCCTTGTTTTACGTACATGTGGGATACAGAGAACCCAAAAGAGTCCATCTTGAATGCTGCAGATCCCTTGGCCAAATTGCAGATGAGTCATGAATGCACGACCAATAAGAGGTACACAGCCAACCCACAGACATAGGAGATACAAAGCTTCACTACTGAATGCTATGGAAACTTCATAATTTTACTACTACCACAAAAAGAGTAGTTGGATTTTAGCCTCGTGCCACAACAACAGGTGCCACAACTTCTTTCCTTGAGTCCTGAAGTAATTATTCTACTTTTTTCTAGTTTTGTGTTACTCTTCTCTCCGAGAACACATTGACAATGCTGAAAACAAAAATACAAATACAAGCATATCCTTATTTTAACATTTTATCCATATGCCACCCTGTATTTTTGGATAGCTTTGACAACAGAAACAAATCTAAGCAACAGATACAATAGAAGTTAGATAACTGGTTTTGTTCCTCAACCTCAACATTAAGAACCGTCAATAAAGGAGCACTTAAAAATCAGGTGAGGGTCAAAGTTGAGATACATGTGTCTTTACATGTACTAATCTGTATCTTATCTGCTGCAAAACTACAAACAGAACCATTTTACACTTAGCCTGTTGATGTCGGAGATTTACTTTTAGAAACCATCTATTCAAAGATTTATCAAAAAAGTCTGTTTTTAAAAATTAACTTTAAATTTATATACTAATGATCAAGTGAATTTTAAAAGATTTACATTCAACGATATTTGAAAACAAATGATCTTTCAACTTAGTAAAATGTCTTCACTTGGCTAATGAAAATTCAAATGTCTACCTATCTACTTGGAAACGAAGACAAGACACCTAACATGCATAACATGTACCAAAAAGCCTAAGGATAATAATAATCAGCAAATTGTAAGGACGTGTTAAAAAGTAGGGGGGAAACAGCGTATGTTCTAATTAAGAATTTATAAAATTCTGTCAAGAGGCAAGACACTACTTCTCTTTTTTGTGTTTAATCTTTTGTAAATAAACTTCTATTTTTTATGTATAATATGCCAACACAAATATCAGAGACTTCACCCTAGGGTTGCTCAACTGAGTCAGAGTAAAACCAGGGGACATTTAAACCTAAACTGTAAGGTTGAAGGCCATAAATAAAACCTAGAAAAAGTGTTCAGCAACTTTTAAATGCTATCACATACTTTTGCCCTAACTGGCAAAACCCATTACTTGTGATATTTAGCTATTTGTTTGATCATTTATGTTTTTATATTTTTCTGTCTTTTCATGTATGTCTCCTTTGGGCAAAATTAACCACACAAAGATTATCATCCCTGGTATCCTCTCATGGTCTCTGACCATGGTTACAAGTTCCCCTGTTTCTATTTACCAGAGGCCAATTTTTTTAGCCAAGAACATCTGCCTTCCAGGATTTCCAGGACTATTTATGAAAGGTATGGAGAGGGAAAAATGGGTGATGGATATTAAGGAAGGCCCTTGTTGGAATGAGCACTGGGTGTTGTATGTAAGCCAGTTTGATAATAAATTGTATTTAATAGATAAAAATAAAATAAAAGTTACTACAATAAAGAAAACTAGCATACTATTTAACAAGGAGGCCAAGAGAAGACAGCCGGGGGCGGGGGGATGTGTATCTGAACCAAAATAAACCCTAAAGAGTTGTCCTAACTTGCAAACTCATCACAAATAAGAGCTAATGCTCTCTGCCGGGGTGTGCAAAAGGAAAATGAAGAGGTTGACCAGAAACTCTCCAGCTGTGGCTTATCCCCAGGCAAACGCCTCCAGAATTACATTTATGCTTTTGTTCATGTTCCAGTAAAAATATCATCTATTTTATATGGCTTGCTGTTTTCTACAGTCTTGGCTGGCTTGTTCAGGCTAACATTTTTTTAATTGAATAATTCAAGCATCTGACATAAAATTATAAACTTACATTGGCAACAAGAAACAGCAGACATAGCATAAAATGCTTAAACATAAAAGCAGAGAAGCAAATGTTACAGAGCATGGATTCACTCCCCACCTCCAACTCCAAGCAGCTTAGCTTGTATTTACTAATTTTTTTTATTTCTCTTTTTGACACATCAATAAACACAAGGTAATTTATCCAGACACTATTGTACATCTTTGAAATCAAATTTGTTTGGCTTTTGTGTGCTAATCTCAAATTTCACCTGTAAAACAAGCAATGAGAGTTAATCAACAGCTACTGAACTCTGCCCAGTGGGCCAGGCAGAGCTCGGAGCTGACGGCTCACTTGGCTTGTCATGCTCACTCGGGGATTCATCTGAATACCTATGATGGAGCTTGGAAGGGTGGGAATATAGTAATGTGGTTATTCAAGCATGGACCCAGTCCGGTTAAGGCAGACTTCTGAAAGACAGTCCCTGCAAAGAAGCCTCACTAAAAAGAAGATAATGAAACTCTACCTCATTACATGCGCAACACATACATGTAAAAACACACAGACACCCATTTTGCACCCCACCTTTGAGACTGGATTTCAACATCTCCAAAACATATAAGTAAAAGATTAAGACGAACATGCAGACTGAAAATGTATTAAAATGTATTGAAGTATTTATCAGTTAACTCTAAATATTCAATTTTGAAATGGCCCAGCCAGGGTCTGGAAGGATCAATGGCAGATTAACTTTGGCAGAAGGAGAGAAAAAAAATTATCATCACCATGTGTGTGACAGGCCACGAGCATTTCCTCATCTGCAAAATGGCAGACTGGATGACAGTTTAATAACTGATAAAAGGAAATGATCAAAGTCAGTGTTGACTTGGGAAAAAAACCCAACTAATTATTTTGCTATTTTTGAAAAAATATCGTATATATAGAGATTACTAAATTGGAATTGTAAATACTTAATATAAAATTATGCATAAATTATGATAGGAGCAAATGTAGATGGTTATATTTTGATGGCTTATTCATCTCTATCATATTTCAGAATATATATGTGTGTATGCGTGTGTCATGATATATCAGCATACAGGTGTAAAATGAAATTTGCACATATACAATAGAGAAAAAAATTTATAACAGTATATACATAATGAATACACATACACTTATTTCATGGAATTGAGAGAAAATCAAATTAAGAATGAGAAATGCTAGGCCTAGTCTGTAAGAGCATATTAATGAGACTAAACAGTAACAACATTCTTTGACACTTAATAAATCAAAACAAGGACAAGGCAACATTATTGAATATAGTGAGACAGAAGTAGGTAGAAGGGGGAAGACAAAGGGAGATGATTAACAAAAGTATAGAATGACTTCAAATAGTGATATCCTTCACTGTTACATGTAAAATTAAACTTTAGTTTATAAACTAATACTTCAATGTTTTTCTTAGTTTTTTAGAAATATCCATTCAATTCTTTTTAATATATGGAGTAGAGAATTGGGCAAAAGAAGAAATAAGAAGAAAAAGAGGATGAGAAAAGAAAGGGAAAAAATCCTTTTTATTAAGTTGATCTCTAAAAACAAAGAAATCTATATAACTCCTGATTTAAAGAATCTGAAACAAGGCACCACATCAGAATTTGAACCATCTCTTCCCACTCAGTAGAGACTCTAAATATTCTAAGCTTTATTGCCTTCAAAATAGACCAGACCCCTCTTTAGGTAGAGACTGTGTCTTGAACGTTGTATTTCTAGCAGGTAGTATAATACCTAGCACATAGTGGAGACCCACTCATTCTTTAATTCAACCAATATGTATTGGGCATCTACCACATAGTAGGCATGTTTTAGGATCTTCCATGTTGAATAAGTGTCCAACTACGCTTGAGTGGCAACTTCAACATTGACTACTGTCTCAAGAGTGTTCAATGGTACCTCCTGATACTCTATACAGATGAACCACTTTCAGACCAGACCACACTGCAGGCTGGATATAAACTGTTCTTGATAATTACTCTGTGTTCATGAAATCCTGTTATTGCTGTTGTGTACCCATCTGCCATTCTTCCTATCTCCCACCCACCCTAGAGACTCAGAACTGGTTCATGTATCCAGGAAATTGTATTAAAGTCTCAAGTGAATCACAATATAAAATGTAGGGAATATTTTCATTCTGCTTTTCTGTATTTTTAATATAGCTCTTTAGAAATCACTGACTAATTTTTCCTCTATGGACTGAAGTTAAGCTTAGTGCATAAATCATTGGCCAGTTTTCAATCTATTGCCTTGTGGCTCCAACTCTGCCCTTCATTATCTTCTTTTGATATTGGAATAGTTCTGCCTTGCCAGCTGGCACCATGTTCATCTTTGTCAGTAGTGGGCGTGGAGGGATACTGGAGTAAAGGGCTTCTCTTCCTGCTCCTAGTGTGTTTTGCTTCTTACTGCTCCTGTTGAGGTGGGGTAAAGAGCACATGATACAGCTTACCCCCTTGGAGATCAGTGGAATCCCGACAGGAACTTTCTAGGAAAGTTCCACAGGAGCCTCAGATAGCGTAACAGCAACACTTAGCAAGCCAAGGCCCATGGACTTTGGATCCATTCTGGTTCTGACAAAAAGCAATCCAGGGAACTTCACTTTCCAGGAAGCCTCAGTCACATCTTCTCCAACAGTATGCATCCTGGCCTTGGGAAAATTCCTCTCTTTCCACTCCCTCAGACCCACAGCATTCTGTAGAATCTTTTTATTCCCTCTTAGTTATAAGTAGATAGATGATAGATGATAGATACGTAGATAGATGGTAGAAAGACAGATGATAGATGAGAATTTTAACAATTTTCTATATTAAAATTTCACCATTCAAAGTATTGTGTAGTTCTGTCTCCTGATGGGATCCTGACTGCAGCAGTGTTATAAGCATCGCAGTAAAGGCAGATTAACTTAGTTTCTTTAGATAAAAACTCATCCAAGTACCGCCATTAGAAGTAGAAATCCATTCATAATATGTAAAGTATGCCATTGTCCTCCAAAAGAAAGATGACCTTATTTATCCACAATTTAAAAATTAAAAGTAATAGAAATGCTTTTCAAGGTTTCAGTTGTTTGTTTCCACCTATAATGTCAGTAGATCTTTCACAAACGTGCATGTTCAGATGAAAGCATTTTCCTGAGTCATCTTTTGGTAAGAAAGCTTCTAGAAAGCACATTCTATACATTAGGTCATTTTAATGCACCATGCATATCTTACATAGTACCTAAATGCATTGATAAAAGCTTATTTTGTTAATATGCCTATCGCATAGCCACAAAAACAGCCACTCTACCACTTAGAGGGTTATTGCCTCAATATTGAAGAACTTCCAAATGATGTGTTTATTACACTAAACCAAAGGGAACCCCAAGGGTACCTTAGAGTAAGCTTGGAATATCTAAATGTAAGCAAAACCACATACGATAATATTTTCATATGGATTATTTTAATGAAATCTATATTAATATTAAGGGTTTTTTACCATCTGAATCTCCTATAAGTAAATGAGATTGATAGAAAAGGCTCTTTAATCACCTAATTAGCAGAGAAAAAAATACCTTAACAGAGTCAGTCAGAATGCAATAGCCACTTACAGTGTGACAAAGCAGTACAGTTTAGCATAGAATCCCATAATATCTTCAGATTTCTGTTTATTCCTTAAAAAAACAGTGCAAGTTTCAAAGAAGATGAAACAGACAGTAAGTGCCCTCAAGGAGACAGGAAAATGAGGAACATCTTTATATCATTTGATGTCTGTCTTAAAGACATATATAGACTTGTAGATGTGAAAAATAAAGAACCTTTGGGAAAATAACTCTGAAAGATGTGTTAGGGAGGGACTGACAGACAAATGGGCAGCCAGTGACGAGGTCCCAGTGAGGTTCTCCACTCCAAATCTGTAACAGATTCAACTGTCATGAAAGCAGAGAAAATAATCTACTAGGGTCATTTGGGGTTGGGGAAGGCAAGCCAGGAGTAATAAAAGCTTGAGGAAGTAGTAGATTCTGGGACATAAATAAGAGTAACCAAAAAATTACAAAGACAGGATCCTACCTGTGGACAAACAAGGATAATACCCAGAGAGGATTTCTTGATCAGAAAAATGTGGATTGATAGAGGGATAAAAGCAAGAAAAGAACAGGTTCATATAGCAAGAGTTAGATGGAGTTAAGGAGATTGTCCACAAGGAGAGAGGATCTTAAGAGTCAAAAGTCTTATTAATCAAGCAGTGCAGAGCCAAGACAGGGACAAGATGTCATCACTTCACGACTCCACTGCTTCAGGGGAATGGGGTAGGAAGTTTGCAGGGAAATGACCTGCCAGTCAAGTATTCTATTTAACCTGATTGATCCAGTATGTGACCTAAACCATGGGTTAGAGAAAGAAGAGGTGACTGAGTTTAGGAGTAGGCCAGAAGAGCATAAATGTGGTTTAGAATATTTAATGGAAGCTCAAGGAAAAAAATTTCCCAGATAAGAATTAAAATAAGAATTATATCGCTCCCTTTAGAAATTTGTCTTGATACTTTAAATGCCAGACCTCTAGAACAAAGATTATGAAGCAAAAGCACATGTGGTTTTGTGGTACAGGTTAATCTAATACTAAGTTTACTAAATTCACCTCTAGCTGTTTTACAGATAAATATATTTCTCTCCCCAACTAGATCAGATGCTCTCCAAAGACAGGGGCCATATTTTCCTTTCCTCCTACCCACGGCACTTACTCAGTATAACAGTATGTAAGGCATAATGAAGGAGTGAAAACAAAGTGGGCTCAGAATGCAGAGAAGGGTTTGTAATTCAAACCCATGCACCTTTACTTACTAGCCATGTGGCTCTGAAAAAATTACTATTCTTCTTGAAACTTCAATTCCTTCATCCAGTTAAATGCTGATAATAGTAATTCCGCAATGGGTCCTGTGAACATTTAATGAAATAAGCACCTAGTACAGTTCCAGGCCCATAGTAAATACTTAGAATTAGTGATTACTATTGCTGTCAGTATACACTGACTATACTTAATAAAGAATTTTTTTGAGTAATATAGTGAAATATCGGCACCAGCTTTTCAATGTGGTGACATGGAAAACTTAGAAAAGCCCAGATTACCTGGTAAGGATCGTTTTACCTCAAATTCCCAGAATATTTCCAAATGGAGTGGTGGAAATGAATTATCCTGAGGCCAGTTTGGTGGTGAAGCAAGGCAGGACACATCTTCCAAGTCACAAGATCTGGAGATTCCTGCAGAGCGGCTGTCTCATAAGGGGATAACTTGGCCGTCAGGACCTGACTCTGAGCCAGCACTGCCATTTGAAGCAGATAAGGCCAGGGAGCTGTTGGCTACAGAAAGAGGCTCGTCTCCTCTCCTCACCCCAGGGCTCACTTTGCTGTCCAGCTCGTCTTTCCATGTTTTCCAACCATCACTTAGCCCTGTTTCCTTCCACTCTGAAATTCAGAACATTTTTTCCTCAGAGAAGACATAAGCATATTTTGTAGGCCAGTGGGTCATATTATGAACCTCTATCAGGGCTGACTCTGCCCCACCCTTCTCAACATTTTATCTAATGACAAATCCTTCTTATTCGAGTTAGAAATTATCCACTCTTGTTGCAAATGAAGAAATGAACATCTGACTCAAAAGACGATAACACTGACCTTTAGGCAGGTTTTCCCTTAGGCAAAATCATCTTTCAATTTCTTAACATTACTTACATGTAATTCTTCTTGATTATTACAAATGTACCTTGTTTTTATGCAAGAAATGCGTTCTTAAGAAAAATAAATAAAAGCAAGGCACCTAGATGGCTCAGTCAGTTAAGCACCCAACCTTGATTTCAGGTCTGGTCATGATTTCACGGTTCGTGAGTTTGAGCCCCACATTGGGCTCTGCACTTAAAGCACCACCTGCTTGGAATTCTCTGCCTCTCTTTATCTCTACCCCTTTCCATCTCTCAAAATAAATAAACATTTAAAAAATAAATTTAAAAATTTAAAAATTAAAGCTAAGTAACTTCATATTAATGAATTATAATTCAATGTTTCAAAAGGGTTTCCTATTACTTAAAGAGATAGTTCTAGAATAATATAATTCCTTTTATAGAATGAAAAAATAATAGAAATAATAACTCCAGATCTGTCATTTGTATAAATCTCACAGTTTGGAATGTTCTGAGGTAAGTTGTTCTTATCAGTATTGCAAATTAGTAAAACAGTTTTAAATATTCAGATACAACATAGGTGTGAAGTATTCTCTCTTAAATAATTTTATTACATATATGTAAATTGAAATATGTTGAAAATCAAAAATAATAAAAGGAATTTTTTAAACTTATAAAAGCAAGGTACATATGTGTGTAGCACAAACAGGCTTATTCATTCTGAATAGTTTTAGAGGGAACAGATAGATTATATTCACCATGATACCTGGGACTCATGTACAGTGCATGATTAAAATAAGAGAAGGGCTACACAGTGGCCCATGATATCCAGGGAAGAATTTGAGATATTCTTAGACAACACAGTTTGAGTCTAGAAAACTTACAAACATCGTGAATATTACCAGGGGATGAAGATGAATGCACTTAGTAGGCCAGTATCAAATTGGCTTAAATATTTTCAAATGATCATTCAAATTTGGAAAAAAAAAAAGGGTAAACTAAGCCAGCTAAAAAAAAAATTAGTCAAACAAGTTATTGGCAAACTCAACTTTTACAAACGAACATGCTCTTTAAGTTGAGTGACCATGCAATTTTTTATCCAAACAAGTACACTTTTCAGTGTAATGACTGAAATTAAAAATTTCTTGAAATACTTATTGGTTGGCTCTAAAATTTGTTTTATAATATTGGTAGAACTAGAAAATATTTTTATCAAGAAAGTATTTTCAAAGAAATGCTCTCTAAAAATTAAAAATAACACTTTTTGTATATGTTAAGGTAATATTTTTTTAATATATCGATTATGTGAAAGTAGCTTTGACATTCTTAGCTCATTGCTCACCGGAGAACAGTACGTAAAAAGATAAGGAGAAAGATCAAGGAGGATGGGGCGGTGAGGAGCTGGGAGTCTTCCATTTCCCTTTCCTTCCTGAGTGACCAGGGCTGCAAAAGAACCATTCAGAAAGCTTGCCATGTGCTCCTGAGTGTTTGAGACAGTCCCTGACTCATACCAGAAAAAGACAAAATTGTCACAAGGTGGCCAGTTACAACACGTGACAGCAGTAATGTGTGTCAGGTATGTTAGGAACGGATTATGCTTCCCAAGTTTGGAAGGCCAAGAAGCATCTATTTTCCACGAACAAAGGGAACCCACAAAAAGTAGTCAAGTCTGTGTCATACAGAAAAGGAGCCCATGCAAGAGCAAGAATCCTATGGTGGCAAAACCACTAAGGCGCCCCACAGGAACACTGCACTTGAACATCTGCCATGGGCCAGGCAACAATACCTCATTATTACCTCTAAACATCACCCCCAAGCCTCTCTTGGGAGGGGACTAGAATTAGCACCTACAAAGAGGACTGAGAGAAAGCATGAAAAAAGATCCATTAACCCCACGTTTTACTAACACTTTTGAAGCCTGAGTCAGGGCAGAATTGAAGAATGTTTTTAATTGCAAAATATTGAAGTTTTGGTAATAAACTTGAATGGACTAATTTGATGTCTAAAACTGAAGAGAAAATGAATTCGATCTACCTAAGATTTCACTTAGCATCTGAGAAGAACAATTCTGCACAGAGGATTTAAGGTTTAAAGCAGTACTGAGATAACAGCAATAACAATAATAGCAAAGTTGTGTTCGTCTTGTTCCAGACTCATTTATGCCATAATCATAATAATCACAACCAGTTACATATTAATGTTATTGACATAATAAAAAGTTATTAAATGACCAGATTATTTTCTCCAAAATCTTCTATTTAAAATTACCATTCCTCAGACTGGGAAGTAGAGTACTGTGACAGAGCAAAACCACAAGATTATGACTTTAAAACAAATAAATGGTCATTTCTCAGAAGGGTAGGATAGATTAGAAACATAGCATTGTGTATACCAGGGGTCAAGATTGCGACAGAAGAAAAAGTTTTAAGTAGGATTAGAGAAACTATTCCATGTGGCAAATCTGGCAAAGAATTTTACCTATTCTTTGGTAGAAAATATTTGGAAATTTAACATCAGAACTACCCTACATATTATTATATGCCATAATTTCTATAAATATGATGTCATTTTATGAACTATTACCCAACGCTAATTTCTTAGTGTTTTTCCAGGAATTTTGTAATTCTTTTATTGTCAATATAAAGTTGCAAACCAAAGAACTCCATTGAATATTGAATATAATAATAAAGATAAGATTCTAATGTCTATTGTGGGCAAAGCAAATACAGTGCAACTCCTATAAATGGCTTCTAGAAATACCATCTAAAAGACCTAAGTGGGAGAGGGGAAACTCTGGTCAAGACATTGATGTAAATTTTGACTTTGTTTCATCCCTCTGCTTCAAATCTTTGATGATGATAAACAAAATGTCATAACCTGAATACACAGCCCAGTTCCAAAGCATGATAAACATAGCTATGAGCCAGAAACAGAATATAAAGTTGAAGGCACAAAGCCACAGGCCTATGAGAGCTGGATCCTAGAAAGCAAACAGTGACCAAGAGTTCCATGCTACAGGACAACAGAGTAACTGGAGACAAATGTGTCCTAAAAATGAGATGAGGAAGACTTTTTCTCTGGCTGCTTTCAAAATTGTCTTTGTCTTATAATAGTTTGATTATGATGTGTGTAGGTGTGCATTTATTCAAGTTTCTCTTACTTGGATTTTGTTGGGTTTCATGGATGTGTAGTCTCAAGTCTGGCAAATTTTTGGCTGTTATTTCCTCAAATATTCTTTCACTTTCCTGTCTTCTGGAATTCCTCTAATACATGTGTTGATATATTTTATGATATTCTACAAGTTTCTGGGACTCTCTTAATTTTTCTGTATTTTTTTTCATTGTTTCTCCAATTAGATAATCTCAGCTGATTGTCTTCAAGTTTACCAATTCTTTCTTCAACAAGTTCAAAGCTGCTGTTGAGTCCTTCAACACAGGAAAATCTTCATTTCAATTGTTCTAACTTTCAACTCCAGATTATCTATTTAGTTCCTTTTTTCATAATCTATCACTTTATTCATACTCTCTATTAAATGAAACATCTTTCTCATAATGTCATCATATTTTTATTTAATTTTACTAGACATCATGTGTTCCTTAGTTCTTTGAGCATATTTTAACAGCTGCTTTAAGTCTTTGTCTAAGAAGTTCCATATCTGGGCTTCTTTAGAAGTTTCTATTAATTGTGTTTGATGCTGTCTCTTTTTTATGGGCCAGACTTCTCTGTTTATTTGTGTCTCATATTTTTTTATGAAAACTGTACATTGGAAATAATATAATGTGGGAACTCTAGAAATCATATTCCATCATTCCCCAGGTTTGTTGTTTCTGTTGTTTGTTGTTGTTGTTGTTGTTGTTACTATTTGTTTAGTGACTTTTCCTGAATTACTTCTGTAAAGTCCATATTCTTTGTCATGTACAGCCAATAATATTTCTGTTTGGGCGCTTAGAAATCTTGAGAATGATTTGACACAAATCACTGGCAATCTCAGAACTCCTTGATTGCGTACCCATTGTTCGTTTGCTCCAAACCAAAGACCTCCTTCTCTACTGACAAAGATTCTCAATTAACATTGCAAATGCTCCTACTGCTCCCACTCTGCAGGTAGGTAGAAAAACAGTCTTTCAAAGTATGTGATAAATGTAGAAAAAATACTGGTCAGAGTTTGTTACTGGCTCTGAGAGAAATTATCCCATAGAGATATGCCTCTGAAAGTCAAAATAAGCCATCAATAACTGTCATTTCATTTGTCACCACTTCCTTTTTCTACAGTAGCAAAGACAGCAGGTTTGCAACATGGAGCTCCTAGGTCTTTGTGTGACAAAGGCAAAAGCAAGGTCAAACCCTATCATGTTATAACCCCCCAAACAATCTTATGGAGAATAGTCAAGTTTACTTCTTCACATTTCCACAAGGCAGCGCCAACCTATAGACAGACATCCACATTCTGTCTATAGCCAAGTAACAACTTGCAGAGCCTAGGGCTGGCTTAGACCCATATAAATATCCCTTTATTTGAAGATCATTTCACATCCTGTAACTTATCCCCCACTATACTCAGTACCATAGAAATGGGTCATCTGACCCCTGAGACTTCCCCATTTATTGCCCCAGGCCCCTAAATGCATTTGCAAATGACTTCCAGGCAAATATGAAAGCATCTTTGTATTTTTTTTCTGTATAACCATTTGAAATACTTGTCATACTTGTTCTCCTTATGCCCTTTCAGTCATAACCCTGAAGCCCTGAGTGTGTGCTGCTTATAAATCTCTTCCTAATTTTTCTGAGCTCAGAATGTTTTCTTCTTGAAAGAGAGAGATGGTGGGGGGTGGGGAGGGAGGAGGGTTAGGGGGCTTAATGCAGTTCATTTTTTGAACTATCATTTTATGTTTCTGCTCGCAGACAAAAGAAGTTTTCCTTAGCCCCATAAACTCCTAATCACACTGGTCGTTCTCAAAATGCTTTTCTCTATGCTAGTTTGAAACTACACAAACTGGGTACCATGCTGACTTTTCAATTTACTTTGCCCAGTTTAATCCTAGTAATTCTTGAATAGGGCCCAATCAGGCTGTCTTTAGGATCAACCCTTACATTCAGCAGCTTCTGTAAACCAGGGAAAATGGTTCTATTCTTAGTCTACCATTGAGGAGATACATGACTACAGTTTGAACTCTTTTTATTTAGTCAAACATTCTTACTCCTCAAAATCTAAAGGTAGTTCCTGATATCAGATGGAATACAAAAAAAGTTTTATAAAAAACTGCTTAAATAAGAATCTACAATAAGGAATCTTTACCACACAAAGGAGCCTAAACACCTAGATTATGCAGAGAAAGCAGTATTGTCAGGAAAATCTTTGGTTACCTACAATGATCATTATCCAATTCTTTCAACAAATATTAAGTGAATACATAAGTATTATGTGCATGATACTATGTTGGGAATTATGAGAAAAAAGAAGGTGCAATCAAAATGGCCTATGATCTTAAAAGAGTTTCCAAGCAAGGTGGAAATACATGAACTTTTCATTAATGCCTGTAGCGCAAGGTGTCATTACCTTATAAGTGTGACAAATTAATTGAAGTGAGAGCACAGAGAGAAGGATCTTTTCTGGTTGAGAAAAACAGATGGCATTTGACTTGGAAAGACGCTGATGAATGCAGGTTGGAAGGAAGTCTATACTAACAACAACAAGGCATATCGAGATAGATAGATAGTAGATAGATAGATAGATAGATAGATAGATAGATAGATAATATCTATTTTAGGAAAATGGAATGTCAGAAAGGCTGGAAATGGTGTGACTAATACCACAGAAATGGAGTATAATACTTTTGTCAGAGTCAGTGTGAGATATAGGTTGCATTAAGATATTAAAAGGCATTCATTTATCCATTCAATAAATACAAATTAGCAGTTGTTAATTACCAGGCATCATACTTGAGGAGACAGAAGTCAAAAACAGAATGAAAGAAAGGAAAGAAAGAATGAATGAAAGAAAGAAAAAGAGAAAGGGAAAGAAAAAAAAAAAAAAGACATGGCTCCACCCAGAGGAAACTTGTAGACCAGAAGGAAAACATAAGTACTGAACAAAGATTATGGGGTTAAGGATAAAATTGTCAGAGAAAGACACTCTTAGGGAGTGCCATTTTGAGCCAGACATGAAGCATATGTGATAAAGAGGTGTAGCATACCAGGCTGAGAGAATTACCTTTGAAAAGGCCCAGAACTTAACTGGAAATTGGGACCTAAAATAAGATTTAAGGTCATGTAGACTCAATACTAAATAGAGAACAGAATGAAATAAATTACCAAGTAAGCAGAACCATTTGAAACCTCATTTTTATTAACCTATTCATGATAGAATAGCTTGAATGCCCAGATATCTGCATAAAAATGTTAGTTTTGCTCATGTTTTTATTCTCCTATTCCCAGTTAGCTGTTTAACAATGCTCATTATTTTTATTGCTTATAACTTTTTAGGAACACTATGATAGGAAACTTTTTCATATAAAATTTAATAACTTGGAAATGACTTTTTTAGCAATTAGACAAACAAGAAACCTATATTGTTTTTAAAAAGGCTAAGATAGGGGTGCCTGGGTGCCTCAGTCGGTTAAGCATCTGACTTCGGCTTTGGTCATGATCTCACAGTTTGTGGGTTCAAGCCCTGCATCAGGCTCTGTGCTGACAGCTAGCTCAGAGCCTGGAGCCTGCTTCGGATTCTGTGTCGCCCTCTCTCTCTGCCCCTCCCCTGCTCACACTCCATCTCTCTCAGTCTCTCAAAAATAAAGAAACATTAAAAATTAAAAATATAAATAAATAAATAGGCTAAGATAGTAGGACATAAAAGAATCTGGCTTAGCTGAAGGATTTTCTCAGAAAACAGAAAAAGTTAATTTTAGAGAAAGTGAAGTTAATAAAATCTCTGATTTATATGTTCATTATGGGGGAAACAAGTTATAAATCTGAATCAAAATGTATTCCTTTAAGGCATGACCTTGATCTATCATTCAATAGTCATTCTAAAAATATTATGGAATATACCTAATTTTGACCAAGCACTACAATGGACACCAGAAGCACAGTAGTCCTTAAAGAAGGAAAACAAACAATAGCACTTCTTTTAATGGAGCCTACAGCAGCATGCAGGGGACAGAAACTAACAAAACACTCAGAAAAATAAATGTAAAACTGTTATCTTGCAAAGTGCCATGAAGAAGCAGCCCAAAGTGATAAAAACACATTTAAGAAGGGTATTGGATATAGTCAGAAAGATTAAGGAAGACTTTTGTGGGGCAGGCATAACTGACTTGAGAGGTAAATAATGAGAGCGATGTAACAAGCATAAAGGAGAAGCAGCAGTATTTGAGACAGAGTGATCAATAAGTGCAAAGGCTTTTTGTCAGGATCAAACACAACAAACGCTTTGGACTAGAAAGGATACCAGGAGTAAGCCAGGAGTGGACGTGACTAACTCAGAGAGAAAATACATAGGATAAGAAATGATGGTGATTTAGACTAGCCTATCAGTGGAATCAAGATGGACAGAAGCAGTCAGATTAGTGATAGCCTTTTCCAATCAAGACCTTCGACTGTGAACTGTCTCTGTGTCTTCTCTGTATTTCTTTAAGATGCGAAGTAAACCCTGGCTAATTGTGGAGAAGGTCATGCCACCATAAGAAAGTTCAGGGCAACCTAGCTGTAATGAAGAGAAAAGATACATGAAATTGTTATAGTGGTAGTCAGGGACTGGTCATAAAAAGCTATATGAATTATTTTTAAGACATTTGTATTTTATTTTAAGGGCAATGGAGAGTCAACAAAGAAGGGTAAACAGAAAAGAAGCATAATCAAATTGTATCTTTTTTAATGTTTATTTATTAATTTTGAGGAGACAGAGAAAGAAAGAGAGCACACAAGGGGGGTAGGGTCGGGGGCGGGGAGAGAAAGAATCTCAAGCAGGCTCTGGACCAGCACCATGCCGTCTGATACAGGCCTTGAACCCCAGAACTATGAGATCATGATCTGAGCCGAAACCAAGAGTCAGATGCTTAACCAACTGAGCCATCCAGGTGCCCTGCAAACTTTATCTTCTAATAAATATATACGTTTTTACTTTATTGCTAGACATAGGTAACTACTGAAGGGCTTTTGGCATAATATGTTTTGGGGGAAATTAATCTCTTAATATCATGATAGTCTGGAGTTGCACATAGAGAAGCTAATAACAAGACAAACAAGTCAAAAGCTTTCTTGATAGTCTGAGAGTGAGGTAATAAGTTATAGAAATTAAGTAGTAATAATGAAAACTTTTTTTTTAAGAATAAGGAATGAAGATTCAGGAGACAGATCATTGATTTTTCTTGAGAAGCGTATACAGCTGTTTGTCATAGTATCCAAATCAATGTTCCAAAATATGATCCTGATAACTGAGAAAGATTAAGCAATGCTTTTAAATGTACATATTCTCTGCAACTACATCAGTTTGTCACTGCAAGCCTAAGAGTAGGCAGTAAATTTGGTATCTCCATTTTTATTTTAAAATGAACACAATGATACCATTTGGGTGTGGGATTTAGCGAAATTAAGTTGGCGGGGAGGACTGGATTTCTGTGGATTTAGCCCATCTCTTACTTGCCAGAGAAGTGGGAGTCCGTAATTCAGTAACAAAGAGATTTAGTAAAATTACTTTATAGGTGAGAACACTTTCATGAAGGGAGACCTGGAGCAAATGCTGAGTGCCTCAGAGCCCGTGAAAGGACTTTTTTTCATCACGATCTGCCTGAAGAAAACTTGCACTGAGCACTGAGTGCTCCCTTTGAGTTTCAATTTTAGAAATGAAGGTTTCCCCTCTGCTACTGAGGAGCAGCAGACAATCTAGAATTCTTAGGAAGGTATTGTGGCAGCCCTTTCCGGGCTCTGCCTCAGACACATGGGCTGCAGGAGGTCGCAGCCCTACATTTCTAGGTGAGTCTCAGACTCTTTCCCACAGCCAGTGGCCTCCTGAGAGCCAGGATATAACTGAGAGCCTAGGACACAGCCCTTTGACCAAAGTTCTTTTAGGGGAAGTTCAGTGCTTGACAGAACATTCCAGCAGGCCATTTGTGGCCTGCTGGTCCTATTTTCCTACCCACGGTTCCACATCAAACAGGGATTTGCCTAAGAAGATTACCTGGGCAGGATTTCTCTTGGTTGGATATTTTTAAAATCTTCTTTAAAGAAATACAAAATTGTATTTTTGAGGGGAAAATTGCTACTCCACAGGTTCAATAACTGCTATACATTTACAATGCTTCAATACCATAGGAATTCACCATCAAAATCATGGTGAACTCCTTTCCAATGGTGAGTTGTATGAATTTCCTTTACACTCCTTCTTCACTAAACAAACAAAGAATATTAAAACAACATTTGAGGTGTAAGTTGCTACGGTCTCATTCTAAAATAAGAAAGAACTTTCAAATGTCCAGAAAGGAGACAAATCTTTCCCAAAGATTATATACTTGCAGAGAAAAATGTGGTTGTTCCACAGTCAAAAAAAAACACTAAAGTCTGTGTTTGAGCAAGTTTTTTATTTTTAATGATAGTCTAATATAATGCCTGGTTAAAATAGGTTTCTTTAAATAATAAACATGTCAAATATGTAGTCTTTTTATTATTAGATATACTCTATGAAAACATACTTTCAGAGGTATGTAATTAAAAATGAAGCACTTAACATTCACTGCACCTTCTCCAGGCACAATTTGTTTTAACATGACTTTGATATTTTTGTGGTGAGTACTGCAGACTCTCTCCCAAACGATAGAATGTACTAAGAAATTCTCTGAGCCAGATCTCATATCAATCCCTTCCCTACAAAAAAATATTTTAATAGGTTCTCTGATCATTTCCCCCATAGAAATTAACTTTAAAAAAGAAATAAAGTTATTTCCAATTTTACAATACAAGTACATGCAAACTAGAATTCAATATACATTACTCCCATTATTTAACTCCTTCTAAAATATGTCAATGTCAAAGCGATTGATAACTGCATGAGATGAGAGTGATGGAAATATTATAGTCTCTGTGTGAGCTACAAACCTAAAGGTAACTTCTGACTTTCCATGAAATGATTAAGAGCTCGTTCACAATAGACCTGTCCTTAATGTGACTGAATTACATCAGCTTCGCCTTCTCTATACAGGGACTTGCTTGTGCTTTTCTGATGCAATAATTCCAATTAGAATCACCACCCTCGATACTATTTGTTGAATAGCTTCCCCTTCATTGCAGTCATAAAATATTTACTCTTTGATTAAATAGCTATGGCATCTTCTAGCTGTTACAATCCTAATTTAAAGGAGAAATACATCAAAACTGTTCCAAAACACTGAACATTTTGTATTTACAGTCTTGACAAAGGTGATATTGCAAAGAAGATTTTATGGTGTTTTATAAAGTGCTAACTAAAAACAGAACTGTGTAATCAAAGGAAATTACAATGAAAGAAAACTTGAACATGCTCTTCTCCCAAAGGGAGAACAGAAATTATAATTTTGTATGACTTCAGCTTCTTCTTTTGTCAGGTAATGACTAAAAGCTTGCCAGGAATAATGAGCTTTTGTTAGGTTTTGTGTTAATTTTAATAGGATGATCAAATAGGAATTGTTATTCCCAATAGTCAGAGATAAATAAAGCTGCTCCACGGCAATAGTATTACTCAAACATATAGCTAGAGTGGGCTTCAAATGGCATCAATTCAAAGTTCTGTGTGATGCTAACTGCCCCCGAAAGTACCAACTGCTGAGTAAAATCCATCCTAACCCTTCTATGTTAGGAAACGCAAGTCATCATAAATAGCCCAATAGACCATTTGTTCATTTACCCATCCAAGCGTTCATTCATTCAAAAAGCAGTTCTCTAAGGCCTTACATGTATGTATAGGCACTGGGACATTTCAATGGCAATCAGGATATAGTTTCTGCCCTCTAGGTCTGCAAGGGAAGGAGATTTAGGGAAAACCAGTAAATGGTGAAAGAGACTTCGCTGAGGTATGTACACTGTGTTGTGGGAGCATTGACTCATTTACTCTGAGAACATGAGATTTCACAGAGGAAATAACAAATTGATCCATCTTAAGAATTCCCACTTGCTTCTTAGCCTCTCAAAAATACACACACACACACACAGACACACACACACACACACATACACACAGCCTACAGGGGGTAACAAGTAATTTACATGAGTGAAGTCTCTGTTCTGATCTGAAAGAACAGTGATGTTCTGCTCTGTGAATTGTTACCTTGTAGGAATGATACTCAAGCAGTACTACCTCTCCCGGTTTTCTGGAAGAAACATGAAATCCAGATTTTTTAATGCTAGTAACCAATCAAAAAATTTTAAAGCCTTGTATTAGACAAATGAGACACCTCTAGGCCAGGTCAGCCCACTGGCCAGTGGTTCGCAATCTTTAGCTGTTCCCATCAGATTAATAGCCCCCTAAGGTGATACGTGGGTAAGAACTCACACACTGTATTTTGTAGACCGTTTCTGTCACAGAACTAACTCTTGAGCTATTGAGACAAGCTCCTCATTTGTGGGAACTTCCTATAGACAGCCAACATACACTGGCAATGTAGCTTTTGGAACTACATGGCCTGAGGGGAAAGAACTAGCATTCTTTGTCAGACTTTCCCTCTCTGAGTACTGTTTTGTCTAAACTTGTGTATTATTTCATATGGCCTTAGTGGACTTTGGTAGTCACAAAGAGTTAAAGTATGTTGAAAAGCTGAACAATTTGCTTACAGATGAGTCCCACTGGGAGCTATTCAGGGAAGGAGCAAACCTGGTCGGTCTCAGTCCCACGCAGCCACCTGATTCATGTTTCCTCTCCATTAAGTACAGCCTACTTGGAGACTTAAGCATGAGTGTAGCTCAAGAGCGAGCAAGAAACATGCCATTTATGGACAATACAGCTTCATGAGAAACAACATTACTTGAACTTTCACCAGTATAAGCAAAGAAGATGGGTGCAAATTCATAGTGGAGACACTCTTAAGTGCTCAGCTATGTGAAGAGCCACAGTTTTACTGTTCCAACCTTATCGTGATTATTAAACTTCTGGTTTTTAGAGAGGCCACTCAAAGGAAAAAGGAAAGCTGAAAACTGGCGTAACATCAAATGAAGCACAATCCTAACGCCGTTTTTGCATGATGTGCTAACATCCCACTCACACAGATGTCACTGAAAGTAAGCAGCCACGGAGGAACCGCGTTCTGCAGAGATCCATATGACCGCTTAGAAACCAGATTGTATTCATGCACAAAACAATTTCAGAGCCAGCTATCACATTTGGAAAGCTGTGAATATATTCATTATTGGTGGTGCTTTAAAATTATTCTGTTTGCTTCTCCCATTAACTGTCAGCTTTTACATTTTTAAGAGCTGTTGGCAACTAATAATAATATCATTTTATACCATGATACCGTTTTATTTCTATGATCACTGGAAACTAAACTGAAGTGTGTCCCTTTGTGAATGACTAAGGGACGTGGTAGGTACATAATATTCACTACCTTTTGGCAGTAGTGTGGAGAGAGAGTCACTCTTCCTTTACTATTAGTGTGCACTCCAGTCACTGATAGAATCACTGACACAAACTCCAGAGGGGACAAAGTGACAACATTTATATCACAAAATCTTTAAGTATATTTTCGACACAGATTCACTTCTAGGAATTTATCCTAAACAAATGGTTGAATGAATTATTTGTTGCAGCTAAAAACGGAAAACAAATTCTCATCATTGTGCATCAGTCAGGAAATCATGGGACATCCACATGATGGAATGTCCATACTGTAAGATTGATCTTTATATTTTATAACGTGAAAAGCCTAGGTTGTAAGATGCCCACAATACATTATAAAGGGAACACAGTAACTTGTAGAACTCTGTGTGAGTGTGTGTGTGTGTGTGTGTGTGTGTGTGTGTGTGTGTGTACACCTTTTCAGAGAGCTGGGGAGGGAAAAAATAAGAACTGGAGAATTTTCATGGGTATGTTTGAGTTTTTTAAAGCATGTGTACCCAGTTTATTGAACATGCTGAAATTGATGTTACAATAATCAAATAGTGCCTTTTCCTCCTGTTACTTCCTTCAAACATGACCCGTGAGATTTTCCTCTCCATCCTTCATGAAAGGCAGATGCTACTGTCTTTCTTGTCAATTTCAGGTATTCTAATAATTTTGTTTTCAATTTTAAAAAAGTTTTTAAATATTTATTTGTTTTTGAGAGAGACAGGCAGCACAAGCAGGGTAAGGGCAAAGAGAGAGGGAGATAGAAGATCCGAAGCAGGCTCTGTGCTGAGAACAGTGAGTCCTATGTGGAGTTTGAACCCAAGAACCATGAGATCATAACCTAAACCAAACTTGGATGCTTAACCAACTGTGCCACCAAGGTGCCCCTTGTTTTCAACTTTGTAAAAGGTTTTCCTCATTATAATTCCAAACTTTAATGTGCCACCCCCCTCCCCTGGCACAGTTCTGATCCCCAGTCTGGGAAAAAGAAGTGACAAAGAAAGGGCCTAGCCCACCCTTGCATTCCCCTTGTCCCACTTCATTTCCTCTCTTCCCTAAGCCACCTCTCTATCCTCCAGAGTGAAGATGAGGGGGAAAGAGCTGAGATAAAAGGAAACAAGGCAGCTTCTTCTAGCTGGTCCCTGTGTATGGCCCTGTTGGCTGTCCTGCACTCTGCCTGGACAGATCAGCATGCTGCTCTCACACTGAATGAAACAGTGTATTCTTCAGGCCCTGGCAAGGCAAGGCCCACCAGACTCCACCTTTGCCCAAAACCCTTTGGCTCACCCTTGTGAGTCACCCACAGTCCATTTCTGCTGTTTCCCCCTCACTCCTGCAGGCAGCAGCAATCCTGGGTGAGTTTTCAAAAGATCATCCAAGCCTAGAATTCAGCCCAGTTTGCTTACACAGCCCTTTTATACTTGTGGCCCCAGCATATTATCAATAGCGCCCCTTTGATTTTCAAAAGTGTCCTGATATGAAAAATACATCATATGATCAATAGTTGGTAAAATGTGACAAAGGTTATCATTGATAGTAGTCATTTATCAATGCTAAACTTCCTGACTTTGGTCATTATGTTGTGGCTATCTAAATTAACAATACTTGCTCATAAAAATAAACACTGAAATGCAATATGTGTTAAAGGACATGATGCAACTTACTCTCAATTGGTTTGGAAATATCCATATGAACACAGAAAAAGAGAGAGGAGAGGAAAAGAATGATATAAACCTCTCCAAAAAAACCAAACTACATGGGCTTGGACAAAAATAACAGCAGTAACTTGTAGCACTGAAAACCAGACATGCTTCATCTGACTACTTGATCGAGTTCTTGGGCAACAGCATGGGCTTAAAAGACTGAGATTAAATTTCAGTCCCTTAAAATTCAAGACCCCTACAGGACTGAGATTAAAATTCCCAACCAGACTGTCAGGATCGAGAATCAAAGTTGTTTATTTGATTTAAATAAAAGGTGCCAAATCTTTTATACCTAAGTTTGTAAGATCATTCATGCCAGAGACACATTTAGAATTAGAAAAAAAAAGATATTTCCTTTTTGGTGACAAAGTATTTGCTGGTACTCAGTACTCAGTCACATTAAATAGATGTTCTGAAATATGTCAGCACATGCCATCGTGCTAACATGACAATAAAAGTCACTACCCTTCTGGATAGTAAAATTGGAGGTACAAAAAATATGACTTCTTATATAGACATTGCCAAATGTGTTAATCTTGTAACGAATCTGTGTGCCTCATTATAGAGGGGCCAGTCTCTTTTGGTCTTCCTAATACATGTCATTCTCCACATTGATTGGAGTCTTAAGTTTGATTAAAAGTCTATGGGCAGGTAGCTTCTATACCATCTTGAGTCACCATGAGTGGCTTCAGCAGCCTAAGGAGAAGCCACCCTTGGTCTTGATGTCAGCACCCATCCTTGAGCATCAGGAGTCTACACAGACTGCATTTAGCAGTGTTATCACCGGCAGGGCTGGCTCAGCTGACATCAAAGACCTCCTCAATAGAGAACAGTGAAAGTCGGAGCAGGAGAGCCAGAACATGAAACATAAATGACAGGCACCATATGGAAAACAAAATTTAAAAACTATACCTTTGAGTAAACAGGAACTGAGCTTAGGAAAGAAGAAGTTTTGAGTCAGGCCTGGAAATTCAGGGAAAGGACAGAGAGGGGAGGGATGGTAGAAAAGGGTGTGAAACACAGGGTATACTAGATTCTAAAACAGAATTCTGGCCCTTTGGCTGATGAATCTGGGCATATTTATGCCTTGATTGAGTAAAAAGCATCCTATGTCTCCTGCACTAGAAGAGTCCAAAGAAGTATAGAGTTATGGCCAATAGAACCATCAACAGCTTCAGTATCCTCTGTCAGAGACACTTAGGGGCAGTGAAGCAGGAAGAGGACAGGCAGAGAAGCCCATGGATTTGCATATCTGTATCAATTCTGCCATTTAATAACTAATCCTATCCAAGTCACAGAGTCACCTTAATCCTATAAACTTTTATTTTCTAATCTATCAAGGAGACATAATCATAATCCTGCTAAAGTTCCTGAATTACTGTAGAACCCATGTTAGTCAATGAATGTGATGTATATATGCTATTTTCCTGTGAGTATGATGATATGTCCCCAAATCAAGTTCTCACTAGGTCCCCTGAACCCAAAGCAAGGAGGAACACATGTTCCCTCAAAAGTAAGGGTACAGTAGTACCCCAAAGCCTAGAAATCCACTAGACCATTCTTCACTCTACCCAGGGTGAGGCACAGTCAGGGATGTTCTGGGCAAGAACAAATGTACAGAGTTTTCTCCAAATCAACCCATATTGACAATGAAATCCACAAGATTCTTGAGAGCCAAGAGTCTAACAGAAGAATCTATCTAGAAAATAACTGAGAGCTCTTTGGAATGAGTACGAGAATTCAACTGAGACTCTGAGGGTGTGCTTCCTAATTCACCGTCAACTTCAATTTAAGAATAATAGTGGTGTTTGGAGCACCTGGGTGGCTCAGTTGAGTGAGTGTCCCTGACTCTTGATTTCAGCTCAGGTCATGATCCCAGAGTTGTGGGATCGAGTCCCCTATTGGACTCTGTGTGGAGCATGGAGCCTTCTTGAGATTCCCTCTCTCTCTCCCTCTCCCTCTCTCTCTCCCTCTCTCTCTCTCTCTCTCTCTTTCTCTCTCTCTCTCTCCTTCTGCCCCTCTCCCCCACTTACATGCACTCTCTTGCTCTCTCAAAATAAAAATGAAAAAATACCAAGGTGATTTTCTGAAAAGCAGAGATGTTTCCCACATCCCCAAACCTTTCACATTCACTTTGTTTCAGAGAAGAGGCTAGAAGATTGTGAGCCGCCTAAGTTTTATTTCTTTTTGTTTGTTCTCTTTGTTTCAGGGGAAACCACACTGAATCTCTTCAGTCTCTAACCCTGTCTACTTGATGGCACCAAAGGAGCAAAGAAACAGAACCAGAGATAGGAGCTGCTCTCCCAGAGAAGCCCTGGAGGGACACTACTGCCCGGCCTTTAATATTGCTTATCCAGGAGCTGAACTTGTCACCAGAGGAGAGAGTCAAGGATACTTTTCCCAGTAGTTGGTCACTGTCAGCAGGCATTGGGTTGCCAGCAATAAGGAGCTTCACTTCTGCTCTATTTCATTCTTAATATAATTCAACAGTACGCCTTCCACCCATTGACTCTGAGGCAAACACAATAATCTTACTGGTAAATCCCAGGATTTCAACCCTCTACTCCGTTTTCTAACTGAGAGTTTTACAAATTCTGCATCATTAAGAAAAACTTAGTACCAAAATTTAGGCTACTTCGATTTGATTCAGAAAATAGAGATTCACAGTTCTTAAACTGAGGAAAATAAAGGTTCCTCTTGCTTCTCAGACTTCCCTTTTCCGTGGTTACTGCCACAGGGAGTATTTTTTAATTGAAAATTAGGAGCACAGGCTAAACCAGGGCTTTAGGTTTTGACTATATGTCATCTATGAGTTACGAAATAGGCTCTCATGAGCCCTTATTGAAACATCTATGACCTCCGTTATCCGTTTTCACCATGAGACACATGTTATCCATAGCGGTCACTACAGCTTCTAGTTAAAAGCACAGACACAGAAGTTCGCAGCGCCTGCGTCTCAGTCTCAGTATTACACTTCCCAGTGGTGATCTTAGGCTACTGACAAGTCTTTCTGTGGTCATCTCCCCAGAGTGCACATCTGTTGGGCGGGTCCAAGAGCAGTTCCTACCTGTAAGGAAGAATGCACATAAAGCATCTGGCACGGTGACTGGCACTTAGCAGAGTGACCACAAGCAATGGCAGAGATTATCATCATCAACATCATCGTTATGGCTCCTAGTAACGACAAACATAGATACAACTAGAGACTATTTTATCAGAAGTATCAAAAATGTATTTTAAAAAGACATACTTTGAGTTTACAGGATTAGCAAAACCTCTTATAATATATTTAATAACATTCAGAATATGAGATTTTTGAAATGATCACAGCTACACTTGTATGTGTAAGGGCAATTACAAACTAAGAATGAAAAACTTTATCCTCCTTGTTAAAAATGAAGGAAAAAGACCTCACCCCCTTTGCCTAAAACCTTTACTTGTAATTGTCAATTCTTTCTTTCTTTGAAATATATATAAATCTTTTAAATGCTAAATAAGCCTTGGGGTACCTGGTTGGCTCAGTCAGTGAAGCATCCAACTTCAGCTCAGGTTCATGGGTTCAAGCCCCATGTGGGGCACTGTGCTGACAGCTCAGAGCCTGGACCCTGTTTCACATTCTGTCTCCTTCTCTCTCTGTGCCTCCCCTACTCAAGCTCTGTCTCTCAAAAGTAAATAAATGTTAAAAAAATTTTTTGAAAGCTAAATAAGCCTCTTGCCAGCTTTAGGACCCAGGAATATCTTTTTTAAGGGTGTGGGAACCCTCTCTCTGAAATGTAACCACCAAAAAAATAGAACTTCTATCCTCCCTGACTAGGAGGATAGGAGCCTAACTTCAGGGGGCACCTAACTCCATGTAGAAAAACTACCCCATGTCACAAAGGTATGAGAAGATTATTTTCCTTTGGATAAAGCTAATTAGCAAACACAGATGGCAACAGTTAAGATAACAATGTATGACAAATGGTGCTCTCAAGTCCTCTGAGTTGAGAACTAGTTATTGTTCATCCTGATAACATATATACAATGGCCATATGCACTTGGGTGTATAAGAAGTTGAGATTATTTTCTATCTTTATATTCTTTTAATGGGCTGCCTATGATGCATATCACATTCTGGTTTAATGATTATTCTAGCAATCTGTTTTCTTTTTCTTGTACTTTTGTGAAGAGGTTTTCTGGGTTGCAAGAAATTTTTGTTTTTTGATTATATTTCTCCAACACATAGAAGTCATTTAATAGATGGTCCGAGATGGTGAAAAAAATTCCAATACCATCTTACTCTTAAAGTATATTTGACTGCTAATTGAGGATACTACAAATTCTCGAACTTTATTTTCTCACCTCCATCCCTATTTGGCCATTGACTTTAACAAGGTTGAATTTTACCTTGACATGATTGAATTTTACCTGACCCCTATGCTCCTGTAAAAACAAAACAAAACAAAACAACCCACAAGGAGTAAGACAACCCCCCATCCTTTAGTGTCCTAAGAAATGGCTCATTGCAAAGAACCACCCCTCCCCACATGACTTAGATCAGATTTAAGGACATCTTTATTATTGACTTAAAACAAAGCCAGACATAGACCTTCCAAATTCCCATTCCTTCCCCCAAAATAATTACTTGACCTGTTTTATTTCTATTGATCAAATGGAACCAATTACTTTTTAACCAAATTTTTATTAAGGTGCTCTCCTTCCCCGAGGTTTCTGAACTTGGATTAACCATCATCTCCTTAGTAACTGCATACTGAGCATAGGCTCACCTCAAAATCATACTGTGATCCATTGTCCCACGAAGGAACCTGCACCTTCTCATTGCCTTCTTCCCACTTCAGACAGCAAGTCTGTCTACTCCTCCTTACTAAAGAAAATCTTTTCTTGCCTCACCCTTGAGAATATGGCAGGTTTATTTCATCATCAGAGGTTCTTTTTATTTCAAAAGGCCCCTGTCCTACTGGAAATAGTGCCTTTCGCCTGCCCTGAGATATCCTTTTGAGTCAAGTCTCTTCTAAATCTGAATTTATTTGACAACTTCTTCCTCAAGTAATTCGTGTTCCACCTTAAAAAGAAGCAAACAAACAAACAAGACTATTGTTGGATCTTCCTTTGGATTATCCTCTTTATTATGACATGGTGCCCTTCCTCATCTCTTGTTACAGTCTTTGTTTTAAAGTCTAGTTTGTCTCACAGAAGTATTGCTACTTGAGCTTTCTTGTGACATCCATTTGCATGATAAATGTTCCTCCATCTCCTTACTTTTGATTTGAAGGTGTCTTTAGGTCTAAAATGAGTCCCTTGTTGACAGCTCATCGATGGGTCTTTTTTTTTTTTAATCAATTCTGACACCCTATGTCTTTCAATTGGAGCATTTAATACAAAAATTTGTTGATTGATACAGGTCAAAATGAAGGGATCCAATATGCATTTATTTGCAAAGTAAAATGGAAATTTAATTGTCATTCGACTTTTGAAAATTCACTTTGATTGTTATGATCATTTTTGGTTTTTTGTTTTTTGAAACAAAAGTTTGTAAGAAAAGACAAATCAGTCAAATGTCTTTTCTGGACACATTGTATCCGGCTGAAAGACTCCTACTTGCAGCCACCTTCCCTATAGCCATTATTGAGTTTGTTCCGTTTCCTTTATAGATGTATTGAATTTATTGAGTCGGTTGAATGCTAAGTAATGGATAAATGCAATCTTATAAAAACACATAAAATAACTAATTTGATTTCCAAGAAACTTATTTTTTAATACATTTTCTAAATGTAGGTAAATACCTTGCTACAGAAAACCCACCAACCTTATTTCATACAGAAAAGATGTAGTGTATCTTCAATACCAAAGACAACATAGATAAGAAATTATTTAGACCAGTGGTTCTCAATTTTTCACGTCCATTCCAAATCACCTAGAGGGCTTATTAAAACACAGATTGCTGGAGCTCACCCCTAGTTTCTGAGTTGGTAAGTTTAAGGGTTTGGGGAGGTGGCTATCAATCTGCAATTTGAATAAGCTCCCTGTATTGCCAAGGTTGATGGCTTGACTACCTACCACACCACTGATTTGAGCATTTCTTCCTTCATTCATTCATTCAAAAAATACTTACTGAGTACCTCTGTGTCCTAGGTACTGAACACAGCATGGAACAAAACAAACCTGTCTGCACCTTCAGAAATGTAAACTGAGGAAGACAAACAATAACCAGGATAAATAAGTAAAATATGTGGAGTGTGGGTGATAAGTGCTAAGGAGGAGGAACAAATAAATATAGGTATGGAAATATATGTGTTGCAGTGGGTAAATGTCGCAATTTTAATAGGTCCAGCAGACTCCTTGATGAGTTGTTTTTGATTCAAACCTAAAAGACTTTCAACAAATCGTTCTGAAACAAGTATAGATCTATGTGCAAATAAATAAATTGAGACAAAGACCTTACAGTGTCCACAAAAATTACCCTGAAATGAATCACTCTTCTAAATGTAAATGCTAAACTACTCAACACCTAAAAAATAGAAGAGAATCTAGATGACCGTGGCTTTGGTGGTCACTTTATAGATACAATACCAAAGGCATGATGAAGAAAAGAAAGATCTGATAAACCAAACTTCACTGAAATTTAAAACGTCTGCTCATAAAAGTCAATGTCAAGAGAATAGAAAGACAAGCCATAGACTGGGGAAAAAATCTGCAAAATACATATCTGAGAAAGGATGCTTACCCAAAATATACCAAGAACTCTTAAAATTCGACAGTAAAAAAACCAACCTGATTTAAAAATGCATGAAAGAACTTAACAGTTTACCAAGAAAGACATACAGATGGAAAATAAGCATATGAAGAGATGCTCCACATTATATGTCATCATGGAATTATAAATTAAAACAACAATGGGATACCACTACACACTAATTAGAATGGTCAAAATCTAAAATCCAGAACAGAGACAACACTAAATGCTGGCAAGAACATGTAGCAACAGCACCTTTTATACATTGCTGGTAGAAATGCAGAATGACACAGTCACTTTGGAAGACAGTCTGATGGTTTCTTAGAAAAGTAAAAACATTATGTGGTACCTGGGTAGCTCAGTCGGTTAAATGTCCGATTCTTGATTTGGGCTCAGGTGATGGTTTCGTGGGTTCGTGAGTTCAAGCCCTGCATCAGGCTCTGCACTGACAGATCAGAGCCTGCTTAGGATTCTCTCTCTCTCCCTCTCTCTCTCTCTGCCCCTCCTCTCCTCTCAAAATAAAGAAATAAACTTTTTAAAAAAGTAAACATATTTCTATCATATGATCCAGCAATTGCACTCCTTGGTATTTAGCCAAAAGAGTTGAAAACTTATGTCCACACAAAAATCTACACACAAATGTTTATAGCAGCTTTATTTATAGTTTCCAAAACTTCAAGCAATTAACATGTCCTTGAAGAGGTAGTGGATAAATAAACCATAGTGCACCCAGATAACAGAATAGAGTACTGAACAGAGATGAGTTATTAAGCCATGAAGAAGCAAGGTGGAACCTTAAATACGTATTACTAAGTGGAAGAAGCCAATCTAAAAGGAAAGATGGATAAAAGGTGGAGCACAGTAGTTTTAGGGCAATGAAACCACACTGTATGATACTACAATGGTGGATAAAAGTCACCACATTTTTGTCCAAACAGACAGAATGTACAACACGAAATGTGAGCCATAATGTAAACGACGGAATTTGGGTGATTTTGATATTTCAATGCAGTTGTATCACTTGTAATAAATGTGCCACACTGGGGGACAATGCTGATATAGGTGAGGCTGTGTCTGAGTGGGCGCAGGGAGAGCATGAGAAATCGCTGTACCTTCTGTTCAATTTTGCTGTGAACCTAAAGTTGCTGTAAAATATGAAGCTTATTAAAAAGAAAAAACTAAAGGAAATACAAGTGAAATACCTGTCTATAAAATATCCGAAGGAAGAGCACACCAAAACCCTGAGGCCGGAAAGAAATTGGCATGGTTAAAGAACGCTAGTGTGGCTTTGGCATAGTGACAAAGGGGAGAATAGTAGAAATAAGGTCCCAGACATGGGCAGAGGTGGCAATCACAGAGATCCTTATCTTTCTATACTGGGAGCAAGATGAGAAACGTTTGGAGAGTTTTGAAGGCATTAAATCTAATTTGTATTTTAACAGCATTACTCTGACTGGAGTGTTGAGGATGAAGAATACAAGAGAGGCAAGAGCAGAGGCAGACAGACCACTGAGGAGGCCATTGCGATAATCGTCTGCGGAAGTTTACTTTATTCCCCACAGACATGCAGCACGCCTCAAAGTCGGTAGGCTAGCTTTGGCAGCACGTGCTTGATGGTACATTTAACCTTCCACATAATGCTCAAAGTGAGGAGCAAAATATCAACGGCATAAAACATGTGCTCTTGTCATGGCAAAGTTAATGAAAAAATCAAAAAGTACAAAAAAAATACTGAAGCTTATATAAGCTTCAGATTATCTGTGCCTAGCATTCAGCAAATAATCACACGGCAATTGCTTCCTAAGCCTCTTTTGGTCTCCTGCAGAAGATAAAGACGGGAGCTCACTCCCCAAGCCCCTGCCCTCCTACCACCGTCTAACCCTACTAAGCCCAGCTGAAGACATGAGCCAAATGCCAATCATACTACAGCCAAATTTCATTTTCATGGGACATTATTGTGCAATATTATTGCTTTTTTATTTTTACCTGAGGAACAAATTCAATTTTTTTTCTTAGCATAGCAAGAAGACTCTCGGTGCAAATTAATCTTTATGTATAAAGTATTATCTTAGGCTAGAAAACAATGCCTCTAACAAATTTGAACACATCAATTGCTTTTGTAATTTTTCATAGTCACAAGAGCAAAAATTATTCTTTGTTCCTTACAAATTTCTAACTACAATAAAAAAAATTATCAGGGGAAATATCTACTTTAAACATTAAACTATCTCTTGATAGCTTCATCAACAAGCTGAATCATAAACTGGCTAAGCTCATGAATTGTCAGAAGAACTAGATAAGGCTTCCATAGAGGATCCGGCCTTGATTGTGTTTTTTCCATTTCCAGTGCACAAGACTTCACTTATATTTCTGCCTATTACACGAGACTTACTTTCCTAATAAGAAATTTAGGGAAAGCAGACCTATAACAAGGGTTCTCAGATGTCTGTCACATACTCAAGACACCCAATTTTCACTTCCCAGTATGTATTTTATATATATTCTCTCTATATAAATTATATATACTTATACATAAATGAGAGATATATACATGTATGATAGTCTCTCTATCCTTTCTTACTGTTGACTATTGTAGTCAAAGCCATTATAGTTTCTCATGTATCTTTGTGTTTACAATAGTAAACTGGTTGGTTTACAACACTAAAATAGTAATTAGTATAGGAATTCAACATACATATATTCTTTATATATTATATATAGATGTCTGATTACAGACTTTGATAATTATGAAGATAAACTACATCTCCACATTCTGCTTAAATATTACAGCAGTTTGTAATTTTCTTTAGCGCACCTCTCTCTTTCATTCTTCAAAGTCCTACAGGATGCCCAGTTAGGTTTGAATTTCAGATAAACAATGAATTTCCTTATAGTATAAGCATGGCCCAAATATTGTCTGAGACATACTCACTTATACCAAAAAAATCATTCTCTATCTGAAATACAAATTTATCTAGACATCTGCAATTTATGGGCTAAATTCGGAAATACCACAAATAAGTAAGTTGCTCTCACCATAATTTCATAGCCTTTGGTTTTGAACTTGGGTCTTAGCAGAAACAACGGACAACAAAAGATTTGAATGTCTTTCAAGCACCCTCCCTCCTCTTCCCTTTCACTGGAGGATGCTGGTCAGTGGACTTTCCTCTTTACTGTTTCTTATAGAAGGTTTACTCAGTTCTTTGAAGAGTGAAAGAGATAGACAGGAGCTTAAAGACTTGAGTTTAAGGCATTATGCTGCCACTAATTTATTGTGACACCTATGAAGGCACTTTTTTATTTTCTATTCACTTCCCCTTTACAATAGATGAGTTCGACTTGATTATTTCTCTAGACTCTTCCATTTCAAACATTTCATGGATAAGAAATGCATCTGTCCCATTTCACGGGCTGTAGAAAAAGTAGAATATCTATGCTAATTACTATGTTACTATTGTAACCCAACCAGCTTACTATTGTAAACACAAAGATACATGAGAAACTATAAAGGCCTTGACTACAGTAGCCAACAATAAGAAAATATATGGAGAATATCATACATATATGACATATATCTCTCCCATTTATTTAAGTATATATAATTTATATAGAGGGAATATATATGCAGAGAGAATATCATATATATGAGACATAAATTTATATCCATCCCATATATAAATATATATTATTATATAATAATTACCATAATATTATATAACATATTATATATATATAAATATAAATTGGAGGGAAAGAGAAAAAAGTTTTACACTTTTCAGATAATGTACATTCATTATTTATAATGATAAAACACAAAATGTACCTTGTACTTGGAAGCAAAATAACCTATAATCTATTCTGCCAAGTTTTACCTTAAAAGGTTATTTTCTTCACCATTACCAAAGTAGTAACTGTAGACAATAAAAAAGACAACCAAAAAGTGACATTAACCACTTAAAAATTGTAACACACTCCCTTAAATAGTCTCAGGATAAAAAGCAGAAAAAAGACAAAACTATCTAGAAAGTATTTTTTAAAAAGAACAGTTTGGACAATTACAGGAATACCTATAAATATGTTTATCAATAAATACTGAAAACATTTAAGTTGAGCATTCAAGAAATTAGAAAATTAAGAACAAAATAAATCAAAAGAAAGAAAGCACAAAGATAAAATCTTGAATAATGAAAAATTTTTAACTAGAAGAGAGTCCAAATCAAATCATAAGGAAGTTCTTAATAAAGAGCTATAAATATCCAATCCAGGGCAAACTTAATCCACAAAAACAAGGAACAGCAAAACTTGACCAAGAATGAAAAGCATGTCATAATGAACGAATCAAAATATTATAGCAAAATTATATCTGCAATTCTATACCAATAATAATCAACATTTGAGTGCCTTCTAAGCGTCAGATACTAGTCTAAACTCTTAGCATATCATACATTATTATCACCAAAATAAATACACTCCATTTTACCATTTTACACTTTAAGAAATTGTAATTTGGAGATTTGCTTCATGATCAGGAAAGTGGCTCCCTCTTTGGGGGATCTCTAGTTCCAAGGATATGTTGAAAATAGGATGCCAAGCCTATGATGAAGTCTGCAAGACCCCCACCTTCCAACTCACACTGCAGTCCCGGGGAGGCTGGAACCCACCAGCTGGTCACCTTAAGGTGGATGCTTGGCCCAGAGTCCTGTGGCTGACACCAGCCCGCAAAGTGGGGAGTTCTGAAGGGGTTCAGCACTCAACCAGGTCTTCCTTCTGGGGCCATGGGTGAGTGCTCAAGTTCCCTCCCTACTGATGGAGCTGAGGGTGGGAGAGGTGGAAGTCTTAGCTGAAGAGTCCAGAGGACACACGCTCTTGTTTGACCCTCAGAGCTTCCTCACTCAAGCAGCAGGACAACTTGTGGGTCAAGAACGCCAAGTCAAAAGTGGTAAGGAACCCAACAGAGGGGGCCTCTTGCCTTTCAATGCCCCATGGGTTAGGTTCTTTGCACTCTCCAGTTTCTCCCTTGAAGTGTTTTCTGGCAACTAGTGACATTTCATAAACTGACTTCCTATCCAGCAAGTAGTATCAGAGTGCCTCGGTGGCTCAGTTGGTTGAGCAGCCGACTTTGGCTCAGGTCATGATCTCACAGTTTGTGAGTTTGAGCCACAGAACGGGCTCTGTGCTGACAGCTCAGACCCTGGAGCCTGCTTCAGAATCTGTATCTTCCTTGTTCTCTCCCTCACTCATGCTCTATCTCTCTCTCTCTTAAAAATAAATATACATTTTTCAAAAAGTAGTATAAACTCCTTCTCAATATGAACCCAAATAAATTAATTAAACACTAACATTAAAAAAATAAACTGAAGTACAGTATCGCAACATATTTACATAACAAATTTGAAAATCTAAAGCATAATTTCTTACAAAATTATAATTTTCCAATATTGGCTGATAAGTAAAAATATTAATAGATCAATAATCACAGAAGAAATTGGAAAGGCAATTAAGTACCATAATTTTAAAAAATACTAAGAGTTCCTCAAGAGTATTAAACTTACTTTGAAAGAAAAGACAATCTCCTCATTACATTATGGAAAATGGAAAGTTTCTTCATTTTATGAAGCAAGTAAGTTGCCAATATCAAAACCCATTAATCTAGCACCAAAAAAGAAAGAAAAGTAGAATAGTTTTGAAACAATTTTGAAAATTATAAAAAACAAAGTTAGTGAACTTACACTTGTTGGCTTCAAAACTTACTGTTAAGCCCCTTGAATAAACAGTCTGACTCCATTTTTTGATGCATGTTGATATCTTTTAAGCTTCATCCCTCTTTCTCTTTTGCCTCACATCTGGGCAAGCTGATAAGAAAGCCTGTGCCCCTCCTTTGGCAGAAACCAGCAGGAGATTCAAATCATCAAGTCTCTGCTAACCTCATTCCCTAACTACAACAAAACCCCCAAGCCAATCTGCTTTCCTTGTTTTCAAGCCATTTTCAGAGGAGCCTAGCCTACCTGTCCAACTGTCCACAGACAATCTCCTAATGAATGTTTCCTTGTGTGTGTACAGCATCAGCCACCTTGACATGTGAACCAAATTGGGCACATAGGTCCATCCAATTTCTGTAGTGTAGTTATAATATTTCCAATCAAGATAGTGTAGTATTTCATAAGGACTGGAATATAGATCAATGGAACAGGCATTTGTGATCAACTGAACTTTAACAAGAAAGTGAAAGAAATCCAATAGTAAAAGGATAGTCCTTTCAAAAAATACCACAAGGACAAGCGATTATCACATACAAATATATGAATTTAGACCCTTATACTATACCATAAAAAAATAATGAAAAATGAATCATCAACCTAAATTTCAGAACTAAAACTATAAAGCTTTTCTTTTCATGGATCATGGATTAGGGAAATAATTATTAGATATAACACCAAAGGCACAATACAATGTAAAAAGAAAATTAATAACTTAAATTTTATCAAAATTTAAAAATGGTTAAAAACTTCAAAAGATACTACTAAGAAGATTTTTTTTAAAAATTAGCACAGACTGGGAAAAAATAGTTGTATATCTGATAAGTGATTTGCAACCTGAATATAGGAAGAACTCTTACAATTCAATATTATGAAGTCAAAGAACTCATTAAAAAATATCCAAAACATTTTGATGTAAATTTAACCAAAGAAAATATACAAATTGTCAGACAGCACATGAAAAGATGCTAAACATCATTAGTCATTAGAAAAATGAATTAAAATTATGAGATACCACTTCTGCCCATAAAAAAATTATCATCATGAAAAATACAGATGATACCTAATGTTGGCAATAATGTCAAAAAACTGGCACCCTCAGACGCTACCCATGGGAATGAAAAATAGTATAGGTGCTTTGGAAAAGCACATTGCAATTTCTTGATGTGGTATGTGTATCTCATTAGCCATTCTACCAAGAAAAATGAAAATATATGTCCAACAGGATTATATGAGAACATTCATAACAGCATTATTTATAATAGTCAAAGAATAGAAACAATCCAACCATCTGTCAACTAGTAGATAAACAAAATGTGACATCCATTGTTTTTTTAAATTTTTTAATGTTTATTTACTTGTGTGTGTGTGTGTGTGTGTGTGTGTGTGTGTGTGAGAGAGAGAGAGAGAGAGAGAGAGAGAGAGAGAGAGAGAGAGAGAGATGAGTGGGGGAAGGGCAGAGAGAGGCAGACACAGAATGTGAATCTGGCTCCAGGCTCCCAGCTGTCAGCACAGAGCTGGATGTGGGGCTCAAACTCAGGGACCCTGAGATTATGACCTGAGCTGAAGTCAGATGCTTAATGAACTGAGCCACCCAGGCACCCCGTGACATCCATTGTTAAAAACAAAACAGAACCAAAATGGAGTTGCTCACTAAGTCCCATGTCACCAAACACCAAATTATAGTTCCCACTCTTTCAGAAATGGAATCTTAAACCAGTCAATCGAGAGTAACATGATGAGTATTACTCAGGTAATCCGCCTGATCGACCCAGAAATCCCCTAAAGGAAAGTAACCTTGCAGCAATCAACCCACTTTTTTGCCAAGTGAAACTTCCTTGCAGCATGTATGTACAGCTCCTTGAGAGTGCCCATCTTCTAGAAGGAATGTTGCCCCATTCAAATCGGGATTTTTGCAAATAAACTCTTAAAACTTTTAATATGTCTCAGTTTATCTTTTAACAGTTCTGGTGTCAGATGAGCAAACCAAAAGAGAACCCCCTCACTGGGAACCCAGAAAGGACCAAGAAGCCAGGTACCTGTTGAGTCCCTTGAGCTCACTCCTTTCTTGCTACCTCAAGAAGTGATGACTGAATCCCTCTCCAATCTTGGTGCCACAGCTTTTGTATTATGAGCATTTCTTTTTCTGGATTGGATCTGCCCTGGAACCCAGACTGGATCTTGGTTGGACTGGGTCTGTGTCAGACTAGGTCTGACTTAAGCCTTGACTGGGTCCAATGTGAGGCCTTGGGTGAATAAAATTTTGTTTTAAAGCTGAAAAAGCAGATTGATCTTACCAAAGGTAATTTTGAATTACAATGGCTACAGCGTAGAACTTAGTTTAACCTAGATGAGCTTCTCCATTTATGAGGTGCCCTACAGAAAAAGAGGGCTCACCCAAGCACTCACCATAAAGGGTAGAGAGAAAAGTATTTTTTCTCCTCTGCAGTTTCTGGTGACCAAGATGAGACCTGCTAGAACAGTCCTCTCATGTGGATAGCTCCTCAGAACTCTTTCCGATCTGCTAGGTTGGATGCTGCCTGATTCGAATCAGTATTTGCTCAAATAAACTCCTAAAGTTTTTCATGTGCCATGTTATGTTTTAATGCCATACAGTGAATGCAATACAACTCAGCAATGAAAAGGAGAAAGTGACTGGTAACATGTCACAACATGGATGGAGCTCAGAAACATTAAGGTAAGTTAAAGAGGCCAAATGCAGAAGACTTTATATTTAATATTCTGTTATTTGTATGAAATGTCCAGAAAAAGTGAATTTATAAACAAGCAAAACAATGAGCAGTTGCTGGGGGTCGGGGATGGGGATGAAGACTGACCGCAAAGGGCCACAGAGGAGCTTTGAAGGGTGATGGAATGTTCTACAATTGGATTTCAGTGAAAGCTGCCCAAGTCTGTAAATGTAGTAAAATTTAACCCAGTGGACAGTGAAAATGGTTGAATTTCACAGTGCAAATTCTATCTCAACACAGCTTTAAAAAAATACTAGAGCAAGTTTCACTAGTGGATATATATTCAAAGCATTTAAATAAGACATAAGAAAACAGGTTATCCAGCATTGATAAAAATAATGATGGACCAATATGCAATATAGCAATAGAAACACTGGAAGGTAAATTGATAAAATTCATCAGTCATTCCAAACTTAAAATAAAAATCTAAGTAATATTAGAATTAAAAACTTAAATATTACAGGCAGACTGTTTAACAAAAACCAACAGTAATTAGCTTTCCAACTTGTAGGGATAAAACAAAGCTATTCCACTAAAATTAGGATCAAAACAGCCATCGTTAGAATCATATTTAATAATTTAGAGACTCTAATTCAGTTGACCAAAAAGTAATATTAGAGTGAGTGTTTAAATGTTGGAAAATAGTGACAAAATGTTTTTAAATATGTCTGTGAATCAAAAAAAAATAAAATAATTCCAATGAAAATGACATTAAAAACAATAGAAGATGGGCACTTGTGTGGCTTAGTCACAGTTCAATGTCCAACTTGAGCTCAGGTCATGATCTTGAAGTGTGTGAGTCTGAGCCCTGCATTCGGATCTCTGCTGTCAGCACAGAGTTCATCTCAGATCCTCTGTCCTCCTCTCTCTCTGTCCCTCCCCCTCCTCTCTCAAAACCAAATAACATTAAAAAGAGAAAGACCAGAATATGAAAAAACTGACTACAAAATAAATCATACTGAAAAACAAAAAAACTTGAGAAACCTACTATTAGTTTTTCTGAAATTAATTTATAAATGTAATGGCATTTCATTGAGAGTCCCAATTTTGATTTTATTCTAAGCTGGATGAAAATAATTTTAAAGGCCATAAGGAAAAGGAACTAGCTGTGAATAGTTAAAATTTTTTTGGAGGAAAAGAGAGTGTAGGGACCCTTGCCTTAGTCAATTTTAAAAGAAACATTAGTATACTACTATAATTAAATCATTAGCAAAAGATACTGACATTTGTAGAGACCAATAGATCAATAGAACATGGTAGCACAAAAATTCCAAAAATGTAAGAGAACTTATTATACGACAGATGTGGTGGTCTACCTCAGAGGGATAAATGCAACCTGTTTAATAAATGGTAGGGTAGAATCCTACTTCATACTATACACAAATCTTAGGATTAAATATTTTAGGGTAAAAAAAATACCAAAAAATTATATCATGAAAATTGCAGAAACAATTCCTATATCCTTCGTATGGAAAACAATTTCTTAAGAAAGGAATTTCTGAAACAAAATGCCATTGATTACATAAAAGATTTTTTTGATGTTTATTTGTTTTTGAGAGATAGATAGACAAAGCACAAACAGGGGAGGGGGAGAAAGAGAGGGAGACAGAGAATCTGAAGCAGGCTCCAGGCTCTGAGTTGTCAGCACAAAGACCGACACAGGGCACAAACTCACAAACCACAAGATAACCTAGGCCAAAGCCAGACACTTAACTGACTGAGTCACCCAGGTGGCCCTACATAAAAGATTTTTAATTAAATTTTGACCAAAGATAAGACAAATAGCAGACTGGGAGGAAAAAAATGCAACCCATATGGCAATCAAAGATTGCCGCCTCTAATAACACAGAGTTTCCATAAGTTATAGTAAAATAAAAACCAGAAAAGATTACAAGTAGATAATTTTGAAAAAAAAGGAAATTCAAAAGCCAGTGAACGTGTGAAAACTTGCACAGTATCACTAATAGTCAGCGAGATGTAAATTACAATAACAAAATCACCGTAATGTATCAGATGCTCAAAAACATAAGAAAATGATAATATTCACAGGTGGACAACAAAAGAAGAAATTGACACTCATACACTGCTGACAGGAGTATGAACTGCTGAATTATTTTTAGAAATAACCTGACAATATCTACTGAAACTAAAAATATATATTTGACAAATTGACCTTGGGGGGCTCTATCCTCCACAGAGTTGTACAAGGAAGTTTAGTCAGTAGACTTGCTTTAACTCTGGGGTTAGCTTATTAATAAGTAACTGAGGTTCAATTTTCATATACAAAAATACTCTCAAATAATACCATAAATTTCTCCTAAAAATAGTTTACAGAACTAGGTACAGAGAGATGTTCACAATAAGAGATATGTAGAAGCTGAATCCAACTAACAGTAACAGATCTTTCTACAGACATGTCTTCATTCTTGTTTCAATGCATATGACCAATGAATATGGGGCAAGTGGAATTGACCCACAATGTTTAAATTTCCTCTCTCCCACCTTCACAGAAACCAAAGTTAACATCATCCATAACAGGAACAGGGGACATCAAGTGTTTCCCCAGATAATGCACTGTTGGGACCTAACATTATGTATGTAGTGCTCTAGCCAAAGAAGCATAACCTGAATCTAATCATGAGAGATAAACAACAACAACAACAACAACAAAAACAACAGAAAAATCCAGCTTGGGTAGCATTCTATACAACAACAGATCTTTACTCTTCAAAATGCAGTGCCATAAAGGATTAATAAATGCTTAAGCATTATATCAGATTAAAGGAAACTAAAAGAACATGACAAAGAAACTAAAAGGCTATGACAATTGAACATATTTTGTGACCCTGGATTGGATCTTGGATTTTTGAAAAACTGCTATAAACAATATTGAGACAGTGGTGAAATGTGAGTAAGTGCTCTACATTATATACTTGTTTTATATCAATGTTTATTTAAATCAAAATTTCCTAAGTTTGATCGGCATGTCATGGTGAATAATAAATAGTCTTAGCAGATGCAGGAAGAAATATTCAGGAATAAAAGAGGCACCTAGCTGCGGAAGTATTTTACCGTCCGTCGCTTACTTTCAAGTAATTCAGAAAAAGCTATATATATATAGCAAAAATTAGTAAATTCAGGTAAGAGCTTTATAATGCATTGTGCATATTTGTCAAAGTTCTGTAGTTTAAAATTGTTTTCCAAACCGTTAGAAAAACAAAGTGGATAGTCTGTAGTAACTCAAATTGTGCTAAGTGCGTATGTTATGGCTCTCCGAAGTAACAGAACCAATAGATACACATGTAATGACAAAGCGGGGTGGGGGGGGATTGATTAAGGAATTAGCTGGTGCAATTGTGGGAGCGGGCAAGTCCGCAATTCCTTAAGCGGCTGGCAGGCTGCAAACTCCAGGCAGAGCTGACGTTGCCAATCTGAGCCTGAAATCCACAGGTTGGGAACTCAGGCGTCCATGCTGCAGTCTGGAGGCAGAATTCTTTCTCTTCAGGAAAAGTCAGCCTTCGTTGTTAAACCTTTGAGCTCCTGAATGAGGCACATGCACATCATTAAAAGTATCCGCTTTATCAAAAGTTTACCGATTTAAATGTTAACCATGTATAAAAAAATACCTGCACAGGAACACCTGGACTAGACTAGCGTTGACCAAACAGATGGGTACCATATCCCAGCCACGCTGACACATAAAATTAGCCATCACGGAGGACTAAAAGTGCAAAATAGAATATATTTAAAATAATTATTTTCTAAAAAAGAAAATTATTGAGTTTTTAGCATAAATGCATATTTGTATTGTTAAAATCTCCTCTCTATTACACACATTCATTCTCTCTCTCACACACACACACACACACACACACACACACACACACACTGAAGCAAGACAAGAATCAAATCTACTCAGGCAGGGGCACTTGGGTGTCTTAGTCAGTTAAGCGTCTGACTCTTGGTTTCCGATCAGGTCATGATCTCACAGATTGTGAGTTCAAACCCCACATCGGGCTCTGTGCTGACAGTGCAGAACCTGCTTGGGATTTTCTCTCTGTCTCTGTCTCTGTCTCTGTCTCTGTCTCTCTGTCTGTCTGTCTCTCTCTCTCTCTCTCTCTCTCTCTCTCCCCCCCCCCCGAATAAATAAATAAACTTAAGAAACAAAATCTACTCAGATGATTGTGCTGCATTACCAGGAAACGCTGGAAGCATTGTCCACAGAAACAACCAATATCCAGTGTCATCTAGAACAATCTACCTTGACCAGTAGCTGGATCAGTCCAGCAAAGCGACAGGGTATTCTGCCTGACAAAGTCCTAACCTCCAAGTACATTTCTCCAGCTCTCTCGGAGATTCTGTGAACTACCGTCCCAAATATAAATTTTTTTCAGTACTTGAATCAGCAAGAGCCATCTTGTGTTGCTTGCAGCTAAGAACACTGACTGATTCAGAATATCATATCAGGAAAAAGGTGCTAACATTTGACTTTGCCTAAGGGATGAAGATAGGGCTTAGCAGTGAGGATCCTATTATCATAAAATGGGAAATTGGTAAACCTTGCTATTTCGTTGCAAAGTGCTTACAAGCATTGTAAAATCAAGGAAAAACAGGACGACCTTGAGAATTCTGCGTGAAGTGAGAGACTTATTACTGAACACAGAGGTGCCTGTTGTAAAGAAAGGCACCAGCTTAGGTGGAAGGCAACCCCAGCGGAGAGCTGAGGGGGAGGATGCAGATTTAGCAGAATATAAACCTAGGACAAGGAAAAAGCCAAAGCTCCCCCGAACTTCCTACAGGCATGTGGAGGGTTCCTTCCTAAAACAGAAGTCTGTGGAGTCGGGTGGCAAAAATCAGACGGTGAAACTGAGGGACCTGTGGCCAGACATCCCAAGTTCCAAAACTCAAAGGGTTCTTTTCTGATCATTAACCAGTGGAAGCATTTAAAAGGAAATATATTAAATTTCAAGGGGTCAGTACTGCCAGAGCAACCTCAAATCTGGACGGTAACGATCTGCAACCATTCAAACCCAAAATAATCCTCGGCTCCCTAAATATCTCCACCTGTAGGAAAAGGTTGGTAAAGTTATGCATGCGCTCCCAAGGGCATTCCTTTTTTTATGCTTCTCTATTTTGAGACTGAGAGAGAGAGAGAGAGAGAGAGAGAGCGAGCGAGCCAAAGAGAGAGAGTCAAAGAGAGAGGGAAAAGGACAGAGAGAGAGTCCCAAGCAGGCTCTGTGCTGTCAGAGCAGAGGCCGACACAGGGTTCGAACTCAGGAACCTTGAGATCATGACCTGAGTCAAAACCAAGAGTCAGATGTTTAACCAACTGAGCCACAGGTGCCCGGGAAGAGCATTCCTAAAGGCAATCATGTGCGCACGCGCACATACACACACACACACATACACACACACACACACACACACACACACACACACACACACACAGAGGCAGGGAAGTCTGCCGCAGAAAACAGAACCAAATGCTTGTAGACTGCTGACCAAAACCAAACAAAACACTACACTGCCTGGGGAGAGCAACATCACTTCTGTATCCAGTAGTATGTGGTGTCTGAGTATCTGTGTTGTTTCCCCATCTTCCCTTTCACAAATAGAAGTTTTTATTGTAGTTACTCCATTCATTTATCACTATGGTAAATTTAGTGTGTTGAGATAAACCATACATGTTTCTATCATTCCCTGGACTGTGAGAAGTTTCAGGAAGGGGCGGTGGAGAGGACTGCCCATCACCTGGAGGCCCGAGACTTCAAGTCCAATTAAGTATATGAATGAGACTTAGACTTACTTTCCTTTTTATCAAAGGAATGAGTGACTTCACAAGGATATAGCTATTTATTAAAGCCTATTTAAGATGACACTTGAAAATAGGCATTGAGTAGGCAAGCAATGACATCTGCTACATGTACAGAGCATCATGCCAATTTAAGAGAGAGAGAGACAGAGATACTATACATGTATACACATACGTACATCTATGTATATTTTTACATATACATAAAGTCTAGAGAACAACGTGGATGGGCACATACCAGGCTATAAATATTAGTTACCTAAAAAGGATAAGACCAGGGCCTGAGGTGGAAAGGTCACTTACATTTTTAAATACATATGTGTATTTTTCAATTTTTATAATATGCACATGATACATTTAAGATTCTAAATAACTGAAAAAGGATTAAATGTCTTTAATTAGCAATAAAAGTTACAGTTAAATGACAAATGAACTCCAAATATCCAGTCAGAACAGTGCAAGAGAAAAGTAAGAAGGCATATTAGCACGCATGTTCTAAGCTCTCTATAAAATGGAAGTACGTGTTTTAAATAAAAACAGAAACATGGCCGGCATACCAACAACTTTCAATAAATGTGGAATGTGACTGCTAGCAATTAAAATTAAAAATCTAAACTGTCACAAGTGACTTACTTCCAAGTATGTCTCAAGACTTTCCTTCTTTTTTTTAATTTTTTAAATGTTTATTTACGTTTTGAGAGAAAGAGAGAGAGCACAAGCAGGAGAGAGGCAGAGAGAGAGGGAGACACAGAATCCCAAGCAGGCTCCAAGCTGAGCTCTCAGCACAGAGCCTGAGGCAGGGCTCAAACCCACAAATGGTGAAATCGTGACCTGAGCCGAAGTCTGACACTCAACTGACTGAGCCAACCAGTCGCCCCAACATTTCCCTTCTTAGTTTAAAATTGTGTGCTTAATCTCCATATTTGCCCTCTGGACCTCCCATTTTTTGGGAAAAGCATTAAGCAGCAACAGAAAACAGTATTTTGGATACTTAAGCCTAACACAATTAATTTCAAATAGATCTAATGTTGGTGAAACAAGAAGAAAGCCACTATTCTCTGCCATCTTATTATCCAGCTTCAGAAATGGAAACAGCTGCTTTACCCTTCAAATCGAAGTACAATTCCAAGGATGCATATCTCATGTGAATCAGTTCTGGAAAACAGCAACTTTCCTCGCATGAGGCCCGACAATATGGACTCCATCTTTGGCCCTCCATCTTGCTGCCTACACAGTGACCTCGCTGGGGCTACACATTCCAGGCCCTGTGCTGGTTAATGTATGCCCTGACCAATCAAAATTGCACTAGCATTCTTCTCAAAGGTAGAACAAACTATCCTAAAATTCGTATGGAACCACAAAAGACCCCAAATAACCAAAGTAATATTGAAGAAGAAAATCAAAATGGGAGGCATCACAATCCGAGACTTTAGCCTCTACTGTAGAGCTGTCATCATCAAGACAGTATGGTATTGGCACAAAACAGACACATAGACCAATGGAATAGAATAGAAAACTCAGAATTTGACCCACAAAGGTATGGCCAGTTAATCTTTGATAAAGCAGGAAAGAGTATCCAATGGAAAAAAGACTGCCTCTTTAACAGATGGTTCTGGGAGAACTGGATAGCAACATGCAAAAAAATGAAACTAGACCACTTTCTTACACCATACACAAAAATAAACTCAAAATGGCTGAAGGACCTGAATGGGAGACAGGAAACCATCAAAACCCTACAGGAGAAAGCAGGAAGCAGCCTCCTTGACCTCAACCGAAGCAATTTCCTACTCGCACATCCCCAAAGACAAGGGAATCAAGAGCAAAAATGAACTATTAGAATCTCATCAAGATAAAAAGCTTCTGCACTGCAAAAGAAACAATCAAGGAAACTGATAGGCAACTGATGGAATGGGAAAAGATAGTTGCAAATGACATACTGGATAAAGGGCCAGTATCCAAAATCTACAAGGAACTCTCCAAACTCTACACCCAAAAACCAAATAATCCAGTGAAGAAATGGGCAGAAGATTTGAATAGACACTTCTCCAAAGAGGACATCCAGATGGCCAACAGACACATGAAACAATGTTCAACATCACTCATCATCAGGGAAATACAAATGAAAACCACACTGAGATACCCCCTCACACCAGTCATAGCGGCACTCTCAACAATAGCCAAATCATGGAAAGAGCTTGAATGTCCATCAACTGACGAATGGATCAAGAAGATGTGGTGTATATATATATATATATATACACACACACACACAATGGAGTATTACATGGCAATGAGAAAGAATGAAATCTGGCCATTCATAGCAACATGGATGGCCCTTGAGAGTGTCATGCTAAGCGAAATAAGTCAGGCAGAGAAGGACAGATACCATATGTTTTCACTCCTAAAGGTAACAGGAGAAACTTAGAAAAGGACGCAAACCATGAGAGACTCTTGAATACTGAGAAAAATCTAAGGACTGATGGGGAAGGGGACACGGGGAAGGGGGGTGATGGGCATGGTGGAGGGCACTTGTCAGGATGAGCACTGGGTGTTACATGGCAACCAACTTGACAATAAACTATAAAATAAAAAAAGGAAAAAAAGTTAATAAATAAATAAATAATATTTAAAAAACCAAAGTTGGATTTTTATTCTATTCTGTCACCATCATTTCAGCATGTGTGAAGCTTATTTCCCTTGATGAGACCTTATTTCCAATGTCTGAGGAACTCATCACTGGGGAAAATCTAAATTCATCTCAAGATTGCTAAAAGTAAGAAGGAGGACTTAACATATTTGCAAGTTTATATTGCAACTCAAGTAGATTTAGCTACCATTTTTTTTAAACAAACCTGATTTATTATACTAAGAGATGAGTTTGTCATCTCTAAGTCTTGGATCCAGCCGAGCCAGTCCAATAACAAGAAGTTTTTATTTAATGAGACAATTTTTTGTAAAGCCTAACCCTTGATAAATAGCAAACCTTACTGAAAGGCTAGTCCAGGATTACCTGGAACACAGAGGAAGATGTTACCTGGGAGAGGAGAAATGCACACCTGTAGCCATACCTTTTTATAACCTTGCAATTGCAAAAATGGTGAGAAAGAGCCGTCTCACCCCTTTGCTCCAGGACTAGATCTATGTCTGCAACAATATTCCATCAGAGCCCTTTCACACGCCCAGGTATGGACGACACAGCCACAGGATTCCAGAAAAGATTTTGGCTGAGATTCAGACCAACTATTGCTTTAGTAGTTACACATTTATTTCACTATGTACTAAAAACAAATAAAATATTGAAAATAAAATTAGCATGTGGCCATATGGATATTTTTAAGATAGATACTTAATTATGTAAAATAAGTGAGTCAACGTAAAGAAAAATATCAACAATTTGTGCCTTAAGATGTGGCACAAATAAAAAGGTGATAATCACATGGTTAAGATTGCGGAAATCATGACAGAGTTGCATACCCTCTGTCCTGAGGCCTCCTCTGACGTTACACAGGTTCCAGTAATACTGAGGCATCTTCTCTGACACTTTATAAAACTGTTTTTCCTTACGCTGCCGACCTCAGGCAGGTAGAACGGGTCCTGTACTGATCCTGTGACTTGCTCTACGATCTCTAACAGTTACTTAATTCCTCTGAAGTCCTTTACTTTATTAGCAAAATAAATGTAATTCCAGAAAGTAGAAAAGCAGTTGCCAGGCCCTAGAAGGTAGGGGAAATATGGAGTGGTTATAAAATGGTACAAAGTTAAAAAATAATAATAATATTATTATCAGAGGGAAAATAAAATTCATTAAGCAGAAAGGGAGAGGCTTAGGTCCCTTTGGTGGGGGAAGAAAAAAGAAAACACACATTTTGAAACAAGGCGGGGAGCATCTGTCCACAGCAAATTCCCTCAGGCCTAAGGATCCTCTTAAGAATGTAGCAGACCCCATCTACTCCCCCTCAGATTCCCCTGAGGAATTAGACACAAAACCTGACTAAATATAAGTAGACCATAAACTGTAAGACCCACAAAGAACAGTATGGCCTAAGACCACCTGCATACAGTGGAAATGAGCCAATGAAAAAGGACTGCCCAGGCATTTAGAGTTACTAGCCAGTAAGAATAGAACCTGACAAGAAACAAGGAGAAAGTAAAGGGGCCAACCACAACTCTACTAAATGAAGTCTCATGCCTGCAGTTCACAGGCGTCACTTACAAATGCCCCCTCTATGTAAAGAGAGCTTTCATCCTGATAAACTTTTGCCCGCTGCTCATTTTATTTGTGTCCACCTCTCCATTCTTTGAGGCAGTGAGACAATGAATCCCAGGTATTGAGGTGAAAAAAAAAAAACCATCTTGCAACAATTCCAAGGCTGATGTCATGGTCAATGTGGTAAGGTGAAAATATAGCAGTATAGGTAGAGTGAGTACAGTTTGGGTATATAATGGCCAATCAGGCAGTCATTCAGTGTGCAGTAGCTGAAGGATTTTGCAAAAACCTTTATTCCATTTGCTAGGGATGAATAACATGTGCTTCCAGTCTACCCCTTTCCCGTTCAGAGAATGATGACTGAGATTATCTTTAAGTCTTCTATCACAATCAAAAACTTGCAAATGAATTAGTTCCATTTCTGGAAAGGTGGAGTACATATACTTTTCCATATCCCTTCCACTAGGCATACGTAAAATCCCTGGGTATATTATAAGAAGACTCTGCAAGGTGGACAGAAAACAGACTGGCTTGGGACCTCAAGATTTGGGGAACACCCTATGATCCTACAGGTTTTCTTCTTGTCTTATATATCTCAGACATACAGTGTAAAAAACTGGCAAGTGGCAAATGCACTGGGCACAGAAAAAAACAGCCCCCCAGCTAAAACAAAAAAAGGATCTTCTGTCTAGCCAAAGAACAGGAAAGAGGCAGCCTAACAAGACCTAAAACTTTCAGATAAGAACTTCTACTCTGTAAGGTGGACATGATCACTGCTAGGAGGTAGCAAGACCTGCTCCTGATGCAGGATTGCTGCAGATCATTTAGGGGAACTGGACTTCCAGCCCACATCCAGCATGAACGGCATGGTGTCCGAAGAGTGGAGGTAAAGAATTTTAACCAACCACCCAGGGATAATGAAGTGATCAAAATAAGAATCCCAATGGGGTTTCTGTAGAATTTAGCAGCTCATTTTAAAATTCATATAGAGGGGCGCCTGGGTGGCTCAGTCAGTTAAGTGTGTGACTTCAGCTCAGGTCATGATCTCGCGGTTTGTGGGTTCGAGCCCCATGTCAGGCTCTGTGTTGCTAGCTAGCTCAGAGCCTGGAGCCTACTTCAGATTCTGTGTCTCCCTCTCTCTCTGACCCTTCTCTGCTCATGCTCTCTCAAAAACAAATTAAAAAATATTTAAAAAAATTTTTTAAATAATAAAACAAAATTCATATAGAGCCTGGGTGGCTCAGTTAAGCATCTGACTTCGGCTCAGGTCATGATCTAGCCGTTTGTGAGTTCAAGACCCACATTGGGTTCTGTGCTGACAGCTTGGAGCCTGGAGACTGCTTCGGATTCTGTGTCTCCCTCTCCCTCTGCCCCTGCCCCACTTGTGCTCTGTCTCTCTTGCTCTCAAAAATAAATAAAACATTAAAGAAAAATTTAAGACATATAGAAATATAAGGGCCTAAAATAGGAAAACATCTTTAAAAAAAAACAAAGTTGCTGCAGTAATTAACTACCTGATTTTAAGACTTATAATCAAGCTTCCATAATTTAGACAGTGTGATACCAAGATAAAGATAGAAAACTAGATCAGTGGAGGAGAATAAAGAATAGAGAAATAGATATATACTGACATAATTTGTCACAAAGCAGAAGCAGTTCAGTGGATAAAATCTTTGTGTTCTTGCATTAAGCAGTTTTTTCATTGATATAAAGCCAAAAGCATGATCCCTGAATGAAACAACGTCTTTAAAGTTAAACACTTGTGCTCTTCAAAAAGACCTTATTAAGAGTCTTGTCAGATTGGAGAAAATATTTGAAAGTCACACATGTGATAAAATACTTACATGTCAATATAAAGAACTCTCAAATTCAATTAAAAAAGCAAACAATCTTTAAAAACGTCCATGTGATTTGAACAAAAATTTCTCCACACAACATATATAAATGGCAGAAAAGCCACTCAAAATAGTTAACCATTAGAGAATTGAAAAATTAAAGCACAGTGAGATTCTTCCACACCCTTATCAGAACATTAAAGTTACAAAGAAAAAAGGGGGCACCTGGGTGCCTGAGTCCACTGAGTGTCTGACTTCAGTTCAGGTTATAATCTCACAGTTTGCAAGTCGAAGCCCGAGCTTGGAGCCTACCTCGGATTCTGTGTCTCCTTATCTCTGCCCTTCCCCTGCTCACGCTCTCTCTCTCTCTCAAAACTAAATAAACATTTTAAAAATTTGTAAATAGAAAAGACTAATAAAGTGTTGGCAAGGATGTGAAGAAACCAGAACTCCTACCCTGCTGGTAGAAATGCAAAACAGCCCAATCACTGTGGGAATAAAACTTGAATTTCTTTTTATGAAAGATAAACTTACACCTAATATATGATCTAGGCATCCCACTCCTACAGAAATGAAAATATATGTCCATATAAAGTCTTGGACATGAATGCTCACGTATATTTTTTAATTTGTAATAGCCCAAAACTGGAAACATCTCAAAGACACATCCATAGATAAACGCATAAACACTTTGTGCTAACCGGTACAATGGGATACTAATTTGCAATAAAAAGAAATGAATAATTGATACATGCAATAAACAATATTCATAAATCTAAACAGAGTGAACAATTACTCCGAGCGAACTCAGCCAGACAATAAAGACAAATTGTATTATGCCATTCATATAAAAATCTATAAAATACAAGTAATCTACAGTGACAGAAAAATCAATGGTTGCCTAGGGAAGCAGCAGAGACGAATGCAGCGGGAAGAGAGAAGGGGCGAAGGGCCTTGAACACTGTGCACCGTGATGACTTCATGTCAAGTTTATGATACATATGTCAAGTTTATCAGAGTATATGCTTAAGTATATACTGTTCATTGTACATCAGTTAGATCTCAATAAAGCCATTTAAAAATGCTTTTTAAAAATCCCAATATTAAAACTGCACCTCAGATTAATTAATCAGGATCTCTGGGGATGAGACCCATCTACGAGTGAATAGTGTTTAAAGCTTCCCCAGGTGACTCCAATGAGCCGCTAATGCTGAGAAGCACTGTGATACAGAGAGGCTCCGGGAAATAATCAAGGGAGAATGAGATCAGCTGTGAGGATACAATCAATGGGAAATGAAGAAGAATCCACAAGATCTGACTAGGAAGAAGATAGCCTCACGGAGAAAGGAGAAGAGATACATGTCAAAAAATGCTCTGACTCATCACGTGGACAAGATTAGCTACTCTGAATTCAACTAATCCTTTATTCTAAGAATTACACAGAAAACCTTCGGGCAAGACTCTACCAGGAGGATTCTATTGACTCTCTGACAGAGTGATGAATGACTTAGGTTCTGTAACAAATTTGTGGAGACAAAAACATACACATATATACACTTTGTTTCTATTTTAAGTTTTCCCAGGGAACCCTTAAAGAATGGAAAATCATGGCTTCAGATTAAACCAGTTCCTTCACAACATAATGTAAGTTGACACAGCTTTTATTTTTTCAATTAAAAAAATCAAGGCGAAAAGTAAACATCTTCATTTCTCTTATTTTTTATGAGACACAGAAGATAATACACAAACACAGATACCTTCTATTGAAAAACCTTGGAATTTTGAAGGATGATGAATGTTACTCCTACATCCAGGAAGATTACCAGGTTTTTTACCTGTGATCTCTGAGCTTCAGAAAAATGTAGACAATTTAATATCACATGCATATGTAAATTTTGAAGAGAGAGGGGCCAGAGCTTTTATCCACAAAGACATTGCTGACCTAAAAGGTAAAGGACAGTTACCTCAAAGCACGCGTATTTAAGCAGATTTTTATTCAACAGACTATATTCTTCAAATAAGAAACCATTTCCCTAGAGTATGGAGATTAGGGCTTAAGTTTATAAGAATGCTTTTGTAGCAAACTTACTGCTATATTAAACCAAACCCATTGAACAGCTCTTCTTACCTAGTTGTAAGAATTCCAGTTAATATATCAGCAAATATTTCTATCTCAATGGAGAGACGTATTTGAGGGATGAATACAAATCATCAACTATTCTTACTAAGCACTTCCTATGTATAGTTCTCTGCTGGAGTAAAGCCAGAAAAGCTAGGAATCACAATATTGGAAATTTTCTAACCAATTATACGGGAACAAGTGTTTTAACAGCGTTGTCCATCATTTCTCCTACAAGGCCAATTTCTCTGTCAAGTAAGTGGAAAATACATCTCAATGAGGACTATAAACCAGAATTTTTTTTTTATTTTTAAAATTTATTTTGAGAGAGAGAAAGTGGGGCAAGTGTGTCAGAGAGAGAGGGAGAGAGACAATCCAAAGTAGGCTCCATGCTGTCAGCACAGAGCCCAATGCAGAGCTCAAACTCACAAATGGTGGGATCATGATCTGAGCCAAAGTTAGACAGTTAACCAACAGAGCAACCCAGGTGCCCCTAGAACCACGTTTTAAAGTGTATTACTTTGATTCCATGAATCACAGGGGAGTCAGAGGCAAGTATCTATGGAAGGAATGTGAGTGCTCAGCAAGGTCACAGAGATGTTCAGCTAGTAAGATAACAAAAACTTGGGAGTTTAGGAAGAGTAAAGCAAATGAACATAGGGGGAGGGGAAAAAAAGAGGTGGAGGCAAACCACAAGAGACTCTTAACTATAGAGAACCATTGAAGGTTGCCAGAAGTGTGTTGGGTGTGGAATGAGCTAGATGGATGATGGGTATTAAGGAGAGCACTTGTCGTGTTGAGCACTGGGTGTTGTTATATGTAAGTGATGAGTCACTGAATTCTACTTCAGAAACCAACATTATACTATATATTGCCTAACTAGAATTTAAGTAAAATCTTCAAACAAACAAAAAAGAATTTAGGAAGAAAGTTGAAAAAGTTAATCCCAAAAAGAAAAGCTAATACAGATTTGAAGGAAAACATGAACATGCAGTATTTTAAGAACTGCCATGCCTTTCATCCATACAATTCACAAGAGGAGAAATTTACAAAATATTTTTCATCCACAAGCAACACAGATTCCTTCCACATAAGAAACATCTCGAGTCCCACAGTCAAGCTCCCATTTATTGTTCTAGTCACAGCAGCCTCCATAACAAATAACCTCTCTGCATCAACATTGTTATTCTGTTTCCTTGTAAGTTTCTTCTCACTCATCCTCAAATTTCTCCGATTGGTTAAATAAACACAATAATTATCTCACCATATGCATGTTTCTAGTATCTTACTTCCATTCTAATGAGCATTAAGGCAAGGAAAGTTTTTGGTCATGAAGTCTGCCCCAGTGTTACACTATCTTTACTTGCATATTAATTTTGGTTCTTTTCTCAACTCCCTGGAAGACACCACATTTAAAAACTTTTATTAGACTATCCTATAGTGAATATTAAGAGGTGGAAAAGGAACCACATTTAAATAAGAATGGTAGATTGCTAGGCTTGTGACCCAGAATGACAGATGTAATAAAAGCAGCTGATATTAGATAAACATTATATTCCTCCATAATTACAATTATAAATGTTCCAGAAGTAGATTTAAGGAGTTACTACTGGGATCTATGGCTTTAAAATGCTGCCTGATAAATTACAAGACAAAGATTAAATGACTTTACTCCTTGAGAATCACAGAGGCAATGCCTTGGGATTTAGATAGAAAGAAAGTAATGGCAAGCTTACAAAAACAGAACTAGGGTGTACAATCTAAAATAACTCATGATCTAGGCTAACTTAAAACATATTGGGGGAAAATGTATTGAGCAAATGGGAATACGTTCCATCCATTTATTTTTCTAACTCCCTCAGTCAGAACAAATCATGATACATCGCCTCTGCCAGAAGGGATGTATTGAAAATTACTGTTTAAAACGATGATCTCGGACAGTGGTTCTGAGAGTCTGGTCCCTGGATAAGCAGCATCAACATTTCCTTGGCATTTGTTTAAAATGCAAATTCTCAGACCCCACCCTACACTCACTGAATAGCAGGAATTCTGGAATAGAGCCTAATAATTTTTTTTTAATTTTTTAGTGTTTTTATTTTGAGAGAGAGAGAGAGAGAGAGTGAGCTTGGGAAGGTCAAAGAGAGAGGAAGACACAGAATCCATAGACAGGTCCCAGGCTCTGAGCTATCAGCACAGAGCCCAACATGGGGCTTGAACTCATGAACCATGAGATCATGACCTGAGCCAAAATCAGATATTTAACAGACTGAGCCATCCAGGCATCCCACAATTGGTATTTTAATAAGCCCTGCAAGTAAGTCTGATGTTCTCTAAACTTGAGAACCACTAGTCTACAAAAAGCCAAGTCATTTTTTGCTCTTATTGATTTTTTTTCCTTTTGGTATTAGCCTGAAGTGGGAGCTAGAGACAGGTAGAAACTATACTTTGTAGAAGACTATGCTTGAGTACTGTGTGCCTCTCCCTACATTGCTCTACTCATCAGAGAAAACTGCAGTTATTCAAACCAGATCATCCATCTGATCCTTATTATTTCTCTGTAAGAAACTGAGGAAAATCTATCTTTTCCATCCCCACTAACATGGACTTTGTTCAGACCTTCTTACATGAATTTTTACCCCTACCATTAATCCCAGCCCCTCCTTCTTTGGTCCATCCCCTATCACTACCTCTGTTAATCAGAACTGTGTATCTAAAACATAAATTTGATCATTGCCCTATTCCTGCCTTTTCAATGACTTCCCTTTCCCTGTTCTCTTGTCTACAGGACAACCTAAACCCCTTGTCATTTAAGGTCCTTCTTAACTATCTCAAGCCTAAATTTCAGGACTTCTCGCCCACCTTGCCTTGTCAACCTTCCGTTTTTCAAGCATCATCCACATCCTTGTTATTCCTGGAGCCTCCCAAAGCCTCTTAGGTGCCAAGGTCTAGACAGCTACAGAAATAACGTAAACCTACTGATGGACTTGTGGTTCCACAGATTCTTTCTTCCTGGCCATTCTCTTCTGTGCCAGTTCCTTCCCCTTAAGGAACTAAGGGTGTATCAGCTAATGTGGTATTCTAAACTGGGCCAGAGGATAAGCCACAGGCTAGTGCTCTGATGCTATGCAAACTTTGAGGAAGATCTTATGAGGGAAGGGTCTCTGCTCTTTTGCTAGTCTTTCCATGACCCAAAAAGTGGCAATTTCAGGTAGAAAATGTAGCAATAGTATTTTAGACCAGTGAGGAATATTTGAGCCTCCAAGCAGAATCTTTTAGATAAGATCACTCCAGTAGAGTACAAATAGATAAACAGGACCCTTCAGATAGGTGCCTTTATCATATCCCCTGAATTATCTAGGTAAATTCTAATTTCAGAAACTCTTTTCCACTGAACCTATGAACTACCAATTTAAAATTTTTTGCCATGTAAAATATAACATAGACCTTGCATCACCTGAAAAAGGCATTAAAGTCCTTTGAGTTTATGTGTTTTAATTTTTCATTTGGAAAATAAATCTAAATCTTTTGCATAACACATAAATAATTCTGACCATCTCTGAGATCCACATAATGTAAGAATCAAAAAAGCATTTGAGACATCTTCATTTCCCCAATGACAACAATAGAACAACTTCTATTTAATCTTCTTTAAGTCAGCCACAATTTGGGCAGATTGATTTTTATGAGTGTCTGACCAAACCTGAATATGCTAGAAAAATGGCTTTCTAATTTGCAACTAGAATGAAACTGGCACTAAACTCAATGGCTAGTGTCACTTTCCTCCATTCTGTCTCATAGCAAGATGAAAGTTGGCAAGGATTTTATTTCCTGCTGCAAGGTTTAAATTCTTCAATTTCTCAGTGATTTTATTGACAGGATCTAATGCTGATTCCACTCTAATGTAATGATTCTGGTGCCTGAAAACCACAAGATCAACCAGGATTGAACTCATGTTTTGTCTGCACGATAAGTTCCTTTCGGACCTGGACAATTATCATTGATATCCAACAAAGGAATGATAATGGCTCTTGGACAATGGCCATTGTTTGTTGTTGCTTTTGAGTTCAATTGTCCTTCTCCTTTAATATAAAAGGAAGTTTTCTAAGAGGGAAATTAAGAAAGTGAGAGAGAGGGTGATGATAAGAAGTCATGAAAGATTCATTCACAATATTTCTAAAACCATTTGAATTCAAATTGTGATCAATATCACAGTTCCCTGGCATATATTACAGGTATTTTATTTAATCAGTATTTAAAGTAATAGCAAATTTATAGTCTGGATTCCATGAACCAAGTATTTTCACTCAAAAAAACCATCATGATATCACAAACCTAACATCACTCAATCTGAAATCCACTACATTAATGAAGAATTATGTAAAGTATATTTTTACAATTTGCACAGTCTCCTCCCAAGTGAAAGTCTTTTTGTTGCCATCAAGTCTTCCAGATTACATCAGAATTTTTTTTACTATGGAGAGAGAGCAAAAAGAAATAAAGTTATAATACCTCTGTTATGTGCATAAAAGGACAATGGCTATGTCACATGATTAATGTAGTTATCCAGCATTGATGATGGGGACAATACAAGAAGAGGAAGTAGCCTTAAAGTTATAATGCTTACAAAGCTTACAGATCTGTAATGCTTACAATATTACACACACACACAATACCAAGATACTGAACAACACCTTGATCAAAGAAAGAAAATTCCAACAGGAAGAAAGCAACTTTAAAATAACCCAATTATTTTGGGGCACCTGGGTGGCTCAGTCAGTTAAGCGTCCAACTTTGCCTCAGGTCATGATCTCACAGTTTATGAGTTTGAGCCCCACATCAGTCTCTGTGCTGCCAGCTCTGAGCCTGAAGTCTGCTTCGGATTCTAAGTGTCCTTCTCCCTCTGCCCCTCCCCCACTTGCGCTATCTCTCTTCTCTGTCTCTCAAAAATAAACACTACAAAATTTTAAAAATCCAATATTTTACTTGTAATTTCTTTAAAAAATTATGGATATACCTTGATCAAACCCGTGCTTTTTAAAACCCCTTCTTTCTTTCCTTACCTACCCATGTCTCACAAACACCTTAGCTTCTCTCTCAGCCTACTCTCTCCTGCTTTCCCCCAAACTAATCTTACAAGTTCATCCAACAGGGTTCTGCTCCCTCACTCTTTTCTCCTGATTCTGTATCAACAAAGACTCAGAACATCTCATCTGTCAAAGCAAGACTCTTTGAAGGATGTGGGAGCAGAAAAGTGCAAATAATCTGCTATGGTCTGAATGTCTGTGCCCCCTTCTTCCCCCAGATTCATTATGTTGAATCCAGGGTGATGGTACTGGGAGGTAGGTCCTTTGGAAGGTGATTAGGTCAAGGGAAGAGCCCGCATGATGGAGACTGGTGCTATAATAAGGAGACCGTGGTGCACTAGCGCTTTCCTTTCTCCAAGTGAGGGCACACAGAGAAGGCTCAATCTATGAACCAGAAAGCAAGCCTTCACCACACACGGAATCTGTTGGCACCTTGGTATTGGACTTTCCAGCTTCTAGAACTATGAAACAAAAACTTCTGTTCTTTATAAGCCACACAGTTTACAATATTTTGTTTTAGCACCCAAATGAGCTACGACACTAGCCAAGCCAGAATCCTCTTTAGAGATTAAGGGATTCATCTATGACTCATTTCCCTCATATATTGACCTTCTAAGAAATTATCCAAAATACAGTATCAACACCTATTTTGTCACTCTTTGGTTTACTTTCATCTGAGACAATGGGAGTTTACAGTTACCAAAATAAAGCTAAAATTTACCCACTTTTAAGTTAATATTGGGTAAATTAAGCCATTTTTAAGAAGATGTAGGGAAAGATACTTCCAACTTAGACCATCAGAAATGTATTGCAGTTGCAAAATGTTAGTGAATTATTGTGACAAATACTTCCCCTTTGCACTCAAAGTCTTGCACTTGATAGTTTCTTAATATATCTTGATTAAACTTTCAAGTTATTTTCCTTTCCCAAGTTTTTCAAGTACAGCAATTCTCTTCAACAACAACAGCAACAACAACAACAACAACAACAATTCTTTAAATGTGTAAGATGACTTAATGAACTTGGAATTGTTTCCAACTCTCTAATTGCCCTTCCATGGTACCTGTGTATTTAAAAAGAAATTTATATAGGGGCACCAGCGTGGCTCAGTTGCTTAAACATTCAACTCTTGGTGTAGGCTCAGGTCATGATCTCAGTGTTCGTGGGTTCAAGCCCCGAATCAAGCTCTGTGCTAACAGCACGAAGCTTACTTGGGATTCTGTCTCCGTGTCTCTCTCTCTCTCTCTCTCTCTCTCTCTCTCTCTCTGTCCCTTCCTGCTGGCTATCTCTCTCTCTCAAAAACAAATGAATACAATTTTTTAAAAATAAAAAATAAAACATTTATTTATATAAACAGAAGATAAACAACTGCCAGTAGAAGCCAGGTATTTCTAGAGCATCTTTACCATAGGAAGTAGAAAACAACCCAGCAAACCCATTAGTGACACATCAGCTGAAAGATGATGAGAAATGATCAGAACATGTTATTAAACACATTCTATTGTACTCTGATTCTTTAGAGAACTCACCCATCCTCTCTAACTCCTACTACTCTGTGCAGATGTTTCTACTACACTGTCCCCACCCAGGTGCAAAATGAGTCACTGATTTTCACTTGTCCAAAACTGAATATATGCCAGATAAAAGGAAGATCTCTGGATAAAATGGATTCTAATGAAAAAATGCAATCATATGGGAATCCACTTCAATTACTTTTAGAAGAAAAGATTCAGCTGTTAATGACTAATGCAATTTCTTTTTTAATGTAGAAAAGAAGAGATGTTGATATCCTATCTTTATGAATTTTCTAGGGCTCTTTCTCTCCCTCCTTTTTCCTGTAACCTGTTCCGTGTCCGCGTCTTCGTAATGGTATGTTCCATTGTTTCTAAAATAAAATCAGGGGCACCTGGGTGGCTCAGCCAGTTAACTGTCCAACTGAGATCAAGCCCTGTGTCAGGCTCCACGCTGAGGGAGGAGCCTGCTTAGGATTCTATCTCCCTCACTTCCCCTCCCCACTCACAGGTGCTCAACTGCTCTCTCCCTCTCTCTTTCAAAATAAATAAACTTTAAAAAAAATAATTAAAGAAAATAAAATGTTAATATCAATTTTGTCTGTACAGAAGTGAGGCATGCTTCCTTGGTTTGTTTTTTACTGTATGCTATGTTTTGTTTTGTTTTGTTTTGTTTTGTTTGCAGGAGTAGATCCATCACTCATCCCAACAAGTGTCCTCTTTAATGCCCAACACCCATTTAACCCATCCCTCTGCCCAACGCCTGCTTAGCAACACTAAGTATGTTCTCTGTAGTTAAGAGTCTCTTATAGTTTCCATCCCTCTCTGTTTTTATCTTATTTTTCCTTCCCTTCCCCTATGTTCATCTGTTTTGTTTCTTAAATTCCACATATGAGCGAAATCATATGATATTTGTCTTTCTCTGACAGACTTATTTTGCTTAGCATAATAGTGGAGTTATTTCTAGAGAGTGTATTGTAATCCTGGAGGGTGAATGGGGGGATAGTTGAAACATCAGCAATGTTCTGGTCTCGAGGCTGTCGAACACAATAGCACTATGGGATACAGAGCCCATGATCCCCCAAAGGACAGGTTAGTATTGGAACACCTGCTGTAACGCCCTGACATTCCTTGAAACCACACGCACGCTCTTCATGCCTTCATGCAGCCACCAGACCTATGTCTGGCTAATGTCTAAAGATCCTTTGTGTTCTCTTTCCTTGCTTTGATATTCTTTGATACATCTATCTAATGAATTATGAAACAAAGGCTATGTGCAGGCTGCTGCTGCTGCTGCTGCTGCTTGCTCTCTCACAGAGGCAGCCCTGCACCTGTCTGGTATCTGAGAACTTTTTCTTCAGTGCGCAGCCACAATAATACAGTCTATTTTCATCCACATTGTTGCAACACTCCCTTTTTTAAAAAGACGGTGAAATGCTGTACTGCCATCCATTCACTCATTCAACAGAAAGGTGTTAAATGACTACCATGTTCCAGGCTCTGTGTCAGAACTGAGGATACGTGATAAAGAAAATAGTTAAGATTTCCAAAATCGATAGCACCTGCTCTGTAATGGAGGCGCTAAGCCAGGGGTTGGCAAACTATGGCCCATGAGTTAAACCTGGCCCTCCATCTCTTTTTGTAAATAAAGGTTTGTTGGAACACAGCCATGCCTATTTGCTAGAATAACTTAGTTAAGCACTTGTGGTGAAGAACATATGACTCACAATGCCAAAAATATCTATTCTCTGGCCCTTAAAGGATAGTATGCCAACCTTGGGGCTACACAATAAAGAAATAAATAATAAACATATAATTACAAATGGTGATAGGCATTATGAAGGAGGCAAAATGTTGTGAGGGAAGAAAATGGGGTGGGGGGATAGAGCTGCTTGGAAACAGCGATCTTCCTCAGATGGTGACACTTAAGCTTGGGGATTAAATGGTGAGAGGAGTCAACAGGGTAACACACAAAAGAAATGACAAAACCAAGCAAGGAGAACAATATTTAAGAATGAAGTAACATTGTGCTTTGGAACAGATCATTTGAGTTAAAATCCTGTATCCAACAGTTGCTAATGGAATGGCCTTAGGGATATTTTTGTGCTATGGTTTCTTCATCTATACTATAGACCTAGGAACAGTCTGTCTGTATTTCACTGGAAGCGTGACTGTATTAATATATGTCCAGTGCTGAGGACAGTGCCTAGTACATAATAAGCCTTCAAAAATATTGGTTTCTGCTATTGTTATTAGTACTGATCTTGCCACTATCATAATTCATATTCAAAACATATTTTGTGACTAAAAAGATTTTGGCATGATCAAGGAATCAATAAAAGAAAATTATGATGGGGGAGCCTGGTCAGCTGCATGCAACTCTTGATTTGGGCTCAGGTAATGATCTCCCCGTCATGAGACTGAGCCCTGCATGGGGCTCTGCACTAGTCCTGGAGCTTGCTTAAGGTTATTTCTCCCTCTCTCCTTGCTCCTCCCCTGCCCATGCTTGCTCATTCTTTATTTCTCTCTCTCTCTCTCTCTCTCTTTCTCAAGAAAGAAAGAAAGAAGGAAGGAAGGAAGGAAGGAAGGAAGGAAGGAAGGAAGGAAGGAAGAAAGAAAAATTATGATGGATTAAAGTAGACAAAAGGGAGAGAAACAGGAGAGGAGACAGAAGAAGTAGCCATGGTTCATAGTTAATTGTATTTCTTTAAGCATAATGGCAAGTCACTGAAGGTTCTTAGTCATGAGAGTTGCTTATGTTTTGCAAAGAGCTCCTGAATGTTTATGGAGAATACATTGAAAGAAGATAGAAGTAGAAGGGGGGAAACCCATGAGCACGGTACTGTAGTAGCCCATACAAGAAATACCGATGTTCTAGAAAGACAGCTGTAGGGATCAAGAGAAATGGATCAATTCAAGATATTTTTAGGAAGTAGGTTCAGGAGGATTTGCCAATGGATTTAATATGGTTGGTGAGGAAGAACAAGGACTCAAAAATGCGTGTAGACTTCTACTGTGAGCCACTAGATGGACTGTACTATTATGAGCAAAGACAAGAATAAATGAGAACACAAAGGCCAGGGGATAAAGTCGAGTTTTCAGCTTTGGATACTTTAGCTCTATGTCGCTTGTGTGGCATCCAAATGGAGATATTAAAAACTTAGTGGGACATCTGGGTCTTCGTGGCCTATTACAACAAGTTTACTTTGTTCTTATGATACACATCTAGTGTGAGGCGGCAGGAGCTCTGCTTATTGTAGTCTCTCCGAGTGTTAATCAGCTCAGGCTGCCATAACAAAATGCCATACACCAGGTGGCTTGAACAACAGAAATGTATGTTCTCACAGTTCTGGAGGCTGGAAGTCTGAGATCCCAGTGCCAGCACCGTCAGGTTCTGATGAGAGCTTTCTTTCTGGCTCACAGATGGCCACCTTCGCACCACTGTCTTCACTTAGCAGAGAGAGAGGGCACTCTGAGGTCTCTAATAAGGACACTAATCCTATCCCATCAGGCCCACTCTTATGACCACATTTAACCTTAAGTCTTTCCTTACTCCAAATATGGTCACAGCGGGGGGTTAGGGCTTCGATGTATAATTTTGGAGAGAAGGGAGACACAATTTAGTCCAAAGCATTCTAAGAACACACTGATTAAAGCTTAATTTTATGTCTGTTTCTACAATCATGGCAGCCGTGGGAAAAGAGTTTAACAGATCACAAATTAGTTTACAAACCTTGTCCGAAGAAGTTATACACAACAACAGTTCTTCACCACCAAAGGGGACAGTCCAAAAACATAATTCATAAGTAGCATCAAGCTCAAAATTGAAGATCTATGGTGGTAAGGTTTTACACCAGGTCCACAGTTGGTTCCTCGTGATCTAGAAACAAAAGAAAATTTCTCTGTCTCACTGCTATATGCAATGGTGGAAAAGGAATTAAAAAACCTCAACAGGCATGTCCATTTAGAAAAAAAGAGAAAATGGGAAACACATAGGAAATATTTGTCTCTGAAATGCCCAAAATCTCACTGGGCAGATATTTTTGAAAACTCCTTATCCTGGGATTGAGGAATACTTCTTTTATTTTTAAGTCTATTTATTAACTGTGAGACAGAGTGAGCACAAGCAGGGGAGAGGCAGAGAGATGGAAGAGAGAGAACATCCCAAGCAGGCTTCTGTGCAGAGCCCGAATCAGGGCTCAGATGAGGGAACCATGAGATCATGATCTGAGCCAAAATTAAGAGTTGGACGCCTAACCAACTGAGCTATCCAGTCACCTGAGGACTACTTCTAGATAGGCCCCACTCCTGACAGGGATTATTGTTCTCTGTGCCCATGACTCCACTCTTGGCAGGAAGTGCTCTTCCTCTGTCCTTGGTTGTAGCTGAAATAATCATTGGATAATGTGTCCCTCAGGAGACAACAGCTTTATTAGACTGTTCCTGCCTGTAGATGGTTGGTAGTTTTTAGTCCAGATTTGTGACTGTTTTCACATTGAATATTTAGGCATTTCTTTTTTTATATGCATTCCTTATTAATTTTATTCAAGTCAGACCCAGATGCCACTAGCCACACCTACAGTTCAGACACATTTCTTAAATATGCTAGTTTATTTTTTCTTTCCCTTGCCCTGTTCTGTCTCTCTAATTGATTGCTAGAAACATGGATCAGGTCAGTTTTAGAGAGAGCCATACCTTTCATGTCTTCTATTTAAACAATTCTGTCTTTTTGAAAGGCATTTTTAGGTCCACAGCCTTAACTGAACCTTTCTGCTAAAAGGTCTTAATCCACTCAGAGGTTTAAACAATGGTTGTGACAGCTCTACCTTTGATTTAATTCTTGCCTAAGGCCATTTCAGTCAGTCTTTGTTGTTCAAAGTCCTTTTCATTTGTATGTTCCATTGGTTCAGGTTATGAAGAAATTTCAGGGTCCATACCTGAAAGTCCCTGAATTTCTTTATTCCTATTACCTTTTTTCTTGCAAAAGAAAACAAACAAACAAAGGTCTAAGTTTTTTTTAAGATTTATTTGAGAGAGAGAGGGTGCGCATGTGTGCACATGAGCGGGAGAGGGAGACACAGAATCTGAAGCAGGCTCCATCCAGGCTCCCAGCTGTCAGCACAGAGCCCGACATGGGGCTTGAACTCACGTACCATGAGATTATGACCTGAGCCGAAGTTGGACACCCAACCAACTGAGCCATCCAAGCACCCCGAGCCTAAATTTTTTTAAGGTCCTTGGTTTCCAGTAGCACACTGTTAAATGCAGTCAACAGTAACCAAACTATGAATGTTCTATTTCCAGCCTCTATTCCCCAAATTCATTGGATATATGATCTGCCTTCTGAATTACCACAGGCAAGAGTTTTACCAAATGTTTTGCCCCATAGCTTAACTCTTCCAGCCTCCAGTAACATCTTCTCTGCCTCCCAGGCCCTAAGTCAATGCCAAGTAGTTAGACTTGCTTTTCGACAACTCATGATTAATACCAGTTTCAGTGTGATGTAGTCTAGGTTATGCTATAATAACCAATCACCAAAAGAATCTTAGAGGCTTATTACAACCAAGTTTACCAGAGGATCACAGTTTGTGGCCAACATGGCATGGCAGGATCGCTCTGTTCGTGGAAACATTCAGGAACTGGTGGAGTATGCATTCTGATGCCTCCCTCCATGATCGCTGCAGTCTCGGAAAGAGTGTCACAAATCACATTTAGGCTCTTAAAGCTTCCACCTGAAAGTGACACATGACTTCTGCTTACACTTTATTGGCCAAAACAACGTGGCTACACCTCCCGTTAAAGGAGGTAAAGAAGGGAGATCCCACCATGTCCCCAAAAAGTTGATAACCCCACATATTTGTAAACATCACTAATGACCATGCTAATGACCTCCTTTATACAGACAGACTAGCATCATTATTGATGTGCTGGTGTATAGCATGTGCTCAATAAATGTTGCATAAATCAATGAAATAGGATTCAATACATACAAAAGGCAAAAAAAATGTTGTTAGTGACCTATATTTACTAGTTGCAAAGCTTTACACTAGTCACCGTATATCAGTTATACGCTGCAAACATTACATGTCCGTGCACATATGGAGGATAGATGTAAATAAAATAAAAGATACTTACTCCAACCATATTTTTCCAGATGGTAAGGGGAAAGTGCTCTAGTAAACTGAACTGTTAGTAAACTAAGTTTTAAATATAAAACCCATTTACTTTATTTACTATTTTAGAAGAACTTTCCATTTTGTTTTACTCAAACTTCTTGTCTTTGGTAGTGAATGTTATTTAACCTTCCTGGGCAACTGAGCATTCTTCAGTGACTCAGCTGTTATTCTAACTGGAAACATTTCCTGCGGCATACAGAAAATATAGGAGATTGGGAGTAATAGGTTTGGAGTTCCTACAACCTGAAACTTTTGCTTTAAAAAATCTGTCATTCTTACACTGTTTAGTACATAGTAATAAATCAGTTTAGTACATAGTACTAAATACATACTTATTTCCCTATAAAAGAATAAAAGCCATTTTAATTGATTAATGTAGCTATTTAGTATATTATTTTTAATTATGAGTTATTTCTAAATGATACATGCAATATATATGCATTATAAGTGTTTTAATACACAAGATTATTAGAGAGCTTTTGAAATGACTGAATTGGCCAAAGCCTCACAAACTTTATGAAAGCATTCTAAATTCCATCTCTCTATAAATGCAATCTCTTCGAGGTCAGGAGTTTTTTCTATTCACTTTATTCACTTTCTTTTTGCAGTTAGTGCTTATTGCATGTTCTTAAAGTTTGGAAATTTTAAAAAGATACAAATTTTTATATGAAATATGCATTACAGTTACTTTGATTCTCCCAGAATGGCTAACCAATAGTCTTGCACATAATGGATATTTAACAAATGTCTGCTAGGCTTAATTCAAAGAAAGGTTTAGAAAGTGGAGGTACAGTTAGCTGGAAAGACTAGGAAGTGAAGTATATTCTGACCACCACAAGGTTTTATAAAATGACCGACAATCAGAGATGAAGGGCTGTGTTTCATTTAATCCGACCACCTATCTCTTACTTGAAATCCCCCCTACAAAATCTCCATTTCGTTTCCCTGAAATGGGAAACTCTTTCTCTCTCAAGCAATTCTCTTCATCTCTAGAAGGAGATGAGAAAGCAGAAAGCAAAATACTGAAAGCAAAGCACATAGAAAAGTAGCAGTAAAGAAAGCATTAATTGACATAATCCAAAATTAGGAGTTAATATTTATGAGTACAAATTTCATGATTTATTTTACCCATGTTTCCTTCCTTTTATTTAGCAGAAAGAAATTAAAGTGCAGTATAGTTCAAACCAATATAATGGCTAGGTGCACCAAAGAACACAGCTATAAATTACAGAAGTATATTCTTGTATCATTAAGGAAGAAATGATTTTAAATTTGACAAAATGCTCTTCATTGTATATAGCAAGCAAGTTGTTCCTTGTGTAAAATGAATGTTTGGCTTCATGAGAGGGCTAACTCCTATTTCCTAACAATTTGGCTCGTATTTTTGTAACTACTTAAACTATGATTCATAGGCAGAACTTTTTAATTTAATTTTCTGAAATAATACCTAACCTATGAGAAAAACACTTGCAAGTTAAAAGAAAATTCTTCTACTTGAATACTATCAAACATTTTAAAAAATACAAAATCCTCATTCCACTCTGTATTTCTCTTCTCCTGCTGCACTGACTTACTAGGGATAGTGAGGAGAATATAGTTAATCTATTAATGCTGCTCCAGATTTACTGAAACCTCTCCCAGATTCTGTTCTTCTCACCTGAAGTTAGGACTTGGTTTTGGAAGAGACAGAAACACCACAAGCATTTCTCCCTGCTAGCCAAGATCCTAAAGCCAATTGCAAAAATGGACCCGAGATGTTTTCTCAATTTTCATAAGCTTGAAGTTTAAATGGATGTCGCAGCCCACCCATTTGAAAAGAGGTAGGCTTCTTTTACCCTTTCAGAAATCAACATAATTGGCAAACTAACGAGTGATGTATATGAATAAGTATTAACTTCCTAACATGTACAAAGCTGAAATCCTCAACGCCTTCTCTGTGGCTTCCTTCAGAGCACCTACCATCTCAGTTTTACCACCTGAGCACCCCAAACACAGGCGTGCACCCCTTTAGGAGCAGCCAAAGGAAAAGAGGAATACACAGTAGAAGAAGCAGCATCTAAAGACCAGGGCTAACATGTCTGTGTATCTGCTTAAAAAAAAAAAAAAAAAGGAAGGCACATATTGTAGGTCCACCTACATGACATTCGCATATAAATTACTGCATTCCATCTTCAAAACAATCAGGTGAAGCAGGTTTTATCAACTTTATTTGAACATGGTAATGGGAGATCTGGAATTAAACTCTCTCTCTCTTTTTACTGATTCCAATTCCAGGGCTCCTGTTCCTTTGCCCCCAGCTTATTAGAGGTATGGCTGACAATCACAGGGAAATATATAGATGAACCTTCTTAACAAGGATGCAAGGTAGAAAAAACAGGTTGCATTTATACTGACAAAAAGTTGAAATTATCCATTAAAGATAATTATTAAGGCTTCATGATGCCTCATGGTAAACAAATTGATGTTTCCACATCTCTAAGAATTACTGTACCTATTGAAGACATCAGTTTTTAGAGAAGGGGATAATAACCTTTATTCCCTTAATGATAATAATCATAAATTCTTATTTTCTTCTCAATTAGTTCACCCTAAGTTGGCAATCCTGCTTTCTTCCATGTTCTTAGTTACATAATGGGACATGCTGACACTAAGGAAATCACTGCACATTCATAGACCACACCCACAGTCTAGCACAACATTGACAAACCAAGGTTTTGGTAACAATAGTCAAACAGGACAGTGAGTGCATCTCCCACACCTGTACTAGATTAAATATATATTTTCATCAGATAGTAGTCCATAATTGAGACCATACTCTTGTTTTCTGGTAAAGTACCCAAAGATGTTAATGTATAATATACAATTTTCTGTAGTGGACTTTTCAGAAAAATATCTGCCTTTCCATTCACGCTATGTGAATTAATAAGAGTTTATTTATAGTCTTTGATTTTAACTGAGAGAATTTCCTAAAACTTGTACAATAGCCAATTTTAAATTTCTTATGCATTATGTGTGGCCATGAGGTACACCACTCAGATCCCTCAAGAGACCCTTCCATGATGAGTACGGTTGGCTGACAGCCTCCAGCAGCCACATCTTGGGATCCATGGCAGCATTCACACTGGGGTCCCACTCCCACTCTCCCTAGCTAATGACTAAGGACAGGAGAATACTAGAGCTAGACCCTCTCCAACCAACCCAAGACTCTCCTAAGAAGACAACTTTTTCTCAGGGACCCGAAAGACCACAAATTTCTCAGAGATGTGCAGTGGACTAAAGCCCTTCCTACCTAATCTTCTTTCCCTCCCTCCTTTAACTGGTGTGTCAGATGTACACTGTGGTCTGAAGACTCGTAGGTGCCTGTTCCTGCTCCCTCTCTATTCTTCAGAGCAGTTTCCCTCCATAAATGACTTTAACCTTTCAATCTATTGCATTTAAATTTTCCAAGTTTCCAAGATATTGAGATGATGTTAGAATTAGCGTCTTTTTAGCTAACTGTGCTTTGGGACTACTAGTCATCCAACTGAGACAAGATGAAACAAAAGGTGCCTTTTAGTTAGAGCTTTCCTCCCACTGGGAATTAATGTTTTGTTTTGTTTCTGATGTCCTCTCTTGACATTTTTGCTTGGGTATGCAGTTCATTAAGGTCTTTTTCTGAATGACTCTGTTGGCACAGAAAGGTGTAATTTGTAGTAATTTAGTCCTTGCTGTTATAAATGGAAGAATTAGGTTATAGAGGAACCTGTGGGAGATGAACCCCCAGAAAACTCAAGAACAGGCTTTAATGGCATGCTCATCGAGCCTTTTAAAGCCACTGTCCAGGGAAAATTCTGTTTTACAGCATGAGCTTAATATTATTCCTAACAAATGGAAGTGCAACTCCCCTCCAAAGCCCTACCAGTAGGCCTTTCAAAACTCTTGAACGTTTTGAAAAATATTTTCATATGAGTAAGAGCTATTTTCTCTGTATTTTCCATTTAAAATTAAAGAAAATTAGATTTTCTTTCTAACCCAAGATCCATAAATACAAGACATTCATTCAAGGGGAGAAATTTACTCAATCTGCAAGTACACAGATAGAGACACAAATACACACAACCCAAGACAATCACTGGTCTACTTTATACCATCATAGATTAGATTACCCCTTTCTAGAGCATTATATAAATGAAATCATGCAGTATACTTTATTTTATGCCTGTCTTCTTTGGGTTGCATAACAGTTCTGAGATTTATCCACGCTGTAGAATGTATCAGCAGTTTGTTCCTTTCAATTGCTGAAAAGAATTCCATTCTGTGGATACAATGAATTATTTATCCATTCACCTATTGGTAAACATCTGACTATTATATTTTTATATTATTATGAATAATTCTACTGCAAACATTTAAGCACAAGTCCTGTGTAAAGATGATTTTTTAATTCTCTTGAACAAATACCTAGAAGTGGATTTGCTGAGGCATAGAATAAATGATTTCCTTGCTTAATTAGACAAATATACCAAGTTACTTACTTCCACGCACCTGGTAGATCCTTCTAGATGCTTGCTAGAATACTTCTTTTAATGGTTTCCAGCAAAGTTATTTTGCAATGTAGATACTGTGAGGTCTTGTAAGCCTGTGTATATATTTATTGTGTGTAATCATATTTTAATGATATATTAACTGGATATAAAATTCTAGATTCAAAGTTGCTTTTCTTCAACTTTCTAAAATTCTTACTCTATATTATCTTACGATCACTGTTGAGAAGTCAGATGACAACCTAATCTTACTTTTTATAGGCATCCTAAACTGTCCTCCTGGAAACTTACAGTAAATTCTCAGTGCTCTGCATTCTTAAATTTTAATATTTAAGTGAACAGCACATTCAGATGTGGCTGTTTCTTTATCTTTCCTGTTTTAAACTCTGTGAGATCTGTCAATCTCTTTTCCCTTCTCTCAGCATTTATTTTATATATTTCATCTCTGAATTCCTCCCAGATGTTTCTCAGAGAGTTCCTAAGTTAAATTCATTTTAGTACTTATTGTGTCTTAGATGATTTTATTTTTACCATTATATTTGTCACCCTTTATGTTACCTCATGGCTCTTCCTTACAAATGCTTATTCCTGCTTCAAGTTACCAATCTTCACTTTTGTATTTCCTGGAATATTGACTGTTAATTATATAATTTTGATATTATATAAGTCTTGATTATCAAATAACTTTGATTAGCAGCTGCATTGTTCATGTATTCTTTTTTGTTGTTCCAATGTGTTCATTTCCCTGAGGGTATTTAGCAGCTCTGGTTAATTATATCCAAACAAGGAGTAGGTCAAAGACCAGTCTCCTATCAAGTGCCATCCTTGGCAGTTTCTAAGGATGGATCACACTCCAGGACTCACTGCTTATGCCTCATTTTGCCCCTACTCAGTCAAACCTGTCTTACATGAAACATCTCTATATGTCTACCGTGGCACTGTCTTTTCTAAGGATTTTTCTTCCTTCATTATGACCACCCACCTTTTGGGATATGAAGGGGAGGGATGTCAGGGAGTAGGAAATTCTCATGATCTGGTCAATAGACTGGTTGTTTGCTCCTCACTCTAGCCAACATCTTTAACTCCTCCCTAATGTTCATAGTCCTTGTGACACCAACTTAGTGCTTATTTTCTGTCTTGCAGTTGGCATCATGCAGACAAGGCAGTCTGGGCAAGAAAAATGACATAAGTCAAAGATTTCTCAAAAATGTGTGCTATAGCTCATGAACTTATTTCTCATGAATATAATAACTAATCTCTAGGAGAGAAAGCACTCAGAGAGAAAATAAGGCACTGGATCCCAAATGATCCACTTCAACTCAAGGCAGAAATACAGACCACTTCCCTATGTCTACTGCCATCCACCCCTCTCTTTTTGAAATGCAACAGTTAGTAGGAAGGAGCCATCTCTGGCAGCGTGGAAAACCAAATCCACCACACAATGCCCAAGATAATGGACAGCTTTTTTTCCTACTTAGAAACAAGACAGTGCTTTCCTCCACCTAGATGCAACAAGTCCTGCTTTTATTGCATTAAAGACTTTTGTAGAAGTCTAGAAGAAGTCAAGTAAACTTGTCCCTTCTAGTCCCAAAAGCATGACAAACCTTTATTTTCTGCCATACCACAAAGGTTGGCTCCTAAATAGTGGTTCTGATGCCCTTGCCTCCTGGGGGTCTGTGAAAATGATTTGGGGGAGGCTGGGGTTGGGGGATACGATGTCCCAGAAGGAAGAGGGAGTTCATTTCTGTTTAGTTTGAAAAATCTTAGAGTTGACCACCACCTCCTCAGAACATCCTGACTCAGGGCTAGGACATGAGAGAAGAGCAGATACCTGGGTGTCAGCCCTAAGTTCAGAGGCCAGGCAGGAATTCTTTTCCCCAGAGCATCACCAGAGATCTTTAGAACCAAAGGAAAACACAGTGGAAGGGAAATCTGACCCAGGTCTGGAAGACAAGTTCCCAGCTCCTTGAGGTCTCTCTCTAAGGAAATAGAAGTAACAAACTGAGACTTGGGAGGAAAAATATAAATCCGTCATTTCTATAAAAAGCCTTGCCCTCCCCAAGCACCTTGGTCAACTGGGAACTGGCTCCACCTTCACCTCTGACATGGCAATCCAGCTGCTGCCTTTGGAAGCTGGCAGGCCCGGAGCCGTGGTTCTGGGTGTAGGGCTCAGCTGTGAGCTCCTGCTTGGAGTTGGCAGGCACTGGAACTGTTGAGCTAGGTCAGGGGTTTCTCCTAAGACTTGAACCCAGGGACAGGCAGGTAGGGGGAGGTTGGAAGTGCCCTCTCCAGCATCCTGGACTGTCCTAGGTGGGGAATGCTGGCTGGTGCTTCATTAACAGGATCAGGACCTCAGCTACACAGCCATGGATACACAGACCATGATGGCAGTTGTACTCGGTTGACGATGACCAGCCAACCTTCCTGACTCCAAGAGGGCATTTCAACCACGAGAAGGATTGATGGAAAACCCCAGAGCAAGTGCATTAAGACAACCAAGCTCAGACCACAGGATATGTTTAGATAATCAAGATGTGGTACAAAATAGAAACACTTTTTCATTAAATACTCAGTGAAAAAGAAGGTTAGGGAGCAGGGCCATGAGCCAAAAGAGACTTGTTTTGGTATACATTCTGCAGGCTAGGTACAAGAGAACTGATATTTGGGGTTTAGACAATCCAGCCACAGTCCAGGGCTGTGACTGACTTGGTATTACTCTCTTGGAAAGACCAAGATGGGGGAAGAGAGAGGGGTGGGTTGGATATTATGGGCTTCTTGCAGGGTATCTCAATCAAATACGAACAAATGTGATTCACTTGTCAAGAAGCCATTTTCTAGAATATGGTTCTAAATCTGCTTGTTAGTTGTGAGTTTAAGGCAATCCAAAAACGGTTATTTCCCACCCTATCGCCAGGCTTCTGGATAATTTTATTAAATTATTAAAACATAATTTTCTTTTTTATGCCAGTGAAGAAGACTGAGTCATTCATGCCACAGTCATCTTGGACGCTGGAATGATCTCACAACTACGGAGACTGATAGTCATGTCCCAGTTACTTCCTCCACTCTTTGCCCTGGTGGCCTTAATCGTCCATCTCAAGAGTACACTTTAATTTCCTTCCACATTTCCCATTGACATAAGCAACAAATCAGCGTGGCGGGAGGCATATGTCTCCCTAGCAGCCTTCCAGTGACAGAAGCTTAGAGGAATTCAATCCTGATACTTCTGTGCTGCTATTGATCCCTATGATAAGAAATCAATACTTCTATTTTTTTAAGTTTATGTATTTATTTTGAGAGCAAGAGAGAGAGAGAGGAAGAGGAGGAGGAGAAGGAGAAAGGGGCAGAGAGAGAGAGAGAGAGAGAGAGAGAGAGAGAATCCCAAGCAGGCTCCATGTTATCACCACAGAGCCTGACACAGGGCTCTATCCAATGAACCCTGAGATCACAACCTGACCTACAATCAAGAATAGGATGCTTAACACACTGAGCCACCCAAGCACCCCAAGAAGTCACTACTTCTAAATTGCATATCCCTAGCATCCTCTGCCTTACAATCTTAATTTACAGAGTGGGGTTTCCGCAGCATAGTGCTTATCACGTTCACCTAACAATCTTAATTTACAGAATACAAATATATCATCTCTCCATAGCCAAAGAAAAATTCAATACGGAGGATCTAAAATGCTTTGAGAAATCCCCAATCTTCAGACCACAATGGCATTCTAATTTCATCACTAACTTGCTGTGTGATGAGAATCAGTATGTTTAACCTCTTTGGACTTCAATTTCTTCAATAAAATGTGGATTTCTTCCAACTTTAGTATTATATGATTTAATCCCTCCTTAAAAAAATGTTTTTAGGGCACCTGGGTCGTTCAGTCGGTTAAGCATCCAACTTAGACTCAGGTCATGATCTCACAGTTCATGAGTTTGAGCCCCTCATCAGGCTCTGTGCTGACAGCTCAGAGCCTGGAGCCTGCTTCAGATTCTATGTCTCCCTCTCTCTCTGCCCCTCCCCTGCTTGTGCTCTGTCTCTGTCTTTCCAAAATAAATAAATGTTAAAAACTTTTTAAAAATTGTTTTCAAGGTATTTTTGTACCCACACCTTAATCCTCATTCCTTTTACCTTCTGCATCACTAAGCTTTGCTCTTTTCTCTTTAATTTGATTTTTGTCTTTAATTTTTACACACTGCACAACTTTACAACACATTCCTCATTAGTATAAGCACACAAAGTTAGCTTACACATGCACTGTATAAACTGTGAAAATTTAGATAAGGTCTTTCTACTTCAGAATCTTTCTTAATTTTGATTATCACCAGAAAAACTAAAATCACACCTTTGCAAGGGCATCCCTTTGTTTTTATACACTGTGGTAGAGGCACCAAAAGGAAAAAGTAGTAAAAGGCCTTGAGGTGCAAACTTTGGAAATGCAACTACAGGTTGTTTTTTTTTTTTTTTTATGCTCAACCTGAAATATCCAAAGGATAAATGACCTGTTATAAAATGCTTTGCAAATAGCATTTTTTTCCTTGATAAATATTCCTATTGGGAAAAGCCGGGAAATAAAAGGGAACACAATGTCATGGAGGAACTGAAATTATTTCAGTAAGACTGGGGCACAGAGTACAGGGTAAGAAGTGCTAAGAGATGATGTCAGAGGTAATAAGCAAGGCCAGGTCATAATGAACCTTAAAAACCATTACACAAGGCCAGTGGGCAACAGGAAGCCACTACAGTTTTTTAAGCCTGACAATATCATGATTATCTTGGGGTTCGGGGGCAGTCACTGTGATTGGAGCGTAGAGTCTGGATTGGGGAGGGAATGCACGTAGGAGCATAAGGAGCACTAAGAAATGAGCGAGGGATCCGAGCCAAGTGGTACTGATGGGCTGGACTGAGTATTCTAGGGAAGATCTCCATAGAAGTGAGCCCCTTGGAGAGAAATCAGCAGGACAAGTTGATAGGACTTTGTTATTGTATTTTGTATAGGGAAAGGAAAAGAGTGAAAAATCAAGGAATTCACCTTTGCTTGGTTGAATTCACGCTGATAATGGTGCTTTTTACTAAGTGAAGACACACCAAGGAAAGGAATGGTATAGATGAAAGTACACAGTCAGTTGAGTTTGGGACATTTTGAGCTTAAGATTTTGAGATACCCTTTAAGTACCACCACAAGGTATCTGGCAAAGCGTGCACTATAGTAACCAACAGGTGTGCTCTGTTGTGGTCTTTCTTCCTAAACTGCATGTAAGCACAGTTGTGATCCCCACAACCTAAAGCACCATCCCCCCAAGTGCCATCAGAAACCTGTGCTATCCAGAAACATCAGCTGCAAACCACACCTCTAGACTACATAACACTGCATCATGCACAATATAGTCCTGTGTCCACAATTTCCCTTGTGCCTCAAAAACAAATTTTTCAGTGGACTCTCCAATCAGTGGAACTTGGAACTCTGTAGCCATATGACAGGACCTCGGCAGTGTTTTCCAGCCTCTGCTGCCTTCTTCTTTATATCTTTGTGGTGGAGGAAATAAGACAAACTAGAACATCCTTATCTGGGTGCTGGAAGGGAAGCAAATGTTTTGTTTTGTTTTGTTTTGCTTTTCTTTGTTTCACAGAATTGGGGTCTTGCCGATACAATTTGTGAAGCACAAACACAAAACCAGTTTGGGGCAGGATTCTTTCATTCCATTAGGACAGCTGTAGCCCAATAGGAAAATTACCTGATTTCTGACAACCAGGCTCTCACCAGCAATACTTAAGATTTATGTATGGAAAGGATATGAAAAAATCCAAGAACGTACTGTGAAGCGGTCACATTTATTGCTGCATTGCAATTGAATAAGCAGCCACACTGTCACAAACTACATTATTCTCCGAAGGAATCAATTTGCCTTGAGTTATTCAGTATTTGGACATAAAATCATTAGTTATTAAAGTGATAAGGGACCTTGGAGATCTTCTGGCCCAATTTCCTCAGTTAGCCAGTAATGAAATGGAGGCCCCAAGAGGCCGAATGCTTTGTTGAGTAGTGGCAGGACTGGGCTTAGGAGCCAGCGCACCTAACTCCAGACCTGTACCATTACTGCTAACCATGCTCATCTACACAATCTATAAAAGAACACAGAAAGCTGACAATATATCCAACTCATTCCATACTGTATGTGTTCCATCTTTTTGGCAATATGAAAACAGGAGATCCCTACCACCATAATTTCATTGGCCAGCTGGCCCCCTTCATCATTATGAAGTGTCTAAATTCACTTACTACCAAAACAAAACAAACAAACAAACAATCACATTTCCAACCCACAGGGATAGTCTAGATGAGTGGTTCTGAACTGGGAGCAACTTTGCCCCCAGAGAACATATCCAGACATTATTATCTGTCACAACTTGAGTGTTGGCTATTGGCATCTAGTGACCAGAGGCCAAGGGTGGTTGCAAACATCCAACAATACACAAAGAGAAATATCGAGACCAAAATGTCGGTAGGGCTGAAGTTGAGAAACTCTGGTCTAGATTAATTATATAAGCAGTAACTTAAAAGTCCTCCATCACTGGCTAGAATGAACAATGTTGGTTAAAAAGTATTTGAAAAATAAAGAGTGGTAGATAGCTATCTGGGAGAGATCAAATGCATCCCACCAGGCGAATGCAGCAGCCTGGTAAAGGCTAGACCCTCCAGAGGAAGTGCAGGGTAGTAACTGAAGCCATAGTGCTTCAGTTCGTGTTCTCCTGGCTCTCATGTATCCCTGGGCAAAGTACTCAAAGTTCCTATGACTTACCTTCCTCAGCTTTACTATGCAGGTTAAAAAAAAAGAGTACAGCCTTCTCAGCAGAGTTGTAATGAGATGTAAATGAGATGATGTGTATAAAGGACTTACCAAAATGCCTGTATCTAATAAACACTTAAAGGGGCTATAATTTTCCCCAAATTTAGAGCTTGACATAATTTGTGTTGCATTCAATGCTCCCATTTTACAGAAGACAAAACAAGTCCCAGAAAGGTGTGAATATAATATCTTATATTTTCTCTACTATTCCACAGAAGGTATAGACAGGAGACATTCAATAAATGTTGGTTTTATTTGTCACTAAGTTCTCAACAACTCAAGAAAGGCAGGGGAAAAAAAAACATGTGGATATTATCTTCCCCTTTCACAAATTGGCAACTGAGCTCAAACATTAAGTATCTTACCTAAGGCTATCTTTCGGTAATGAACCTGATCTGATCCTCAGTCTGTGCACTAAGTACTCATTTGCTAATGCCACAGCAGGACGAGTTTGAAATCATCTCTGTTTCTTGTTTCAAGACTTCGGTCCTAATTTGGTCCTTTAGATGATACTCATTTTCCCCTCAAAGTAGATGTTTCCAAATGGAAGATAATTAATCAATTGCTGGCAGCATAAACCATTCATAGGCACTAACTCCGGCAGGCCCCAGTCAAAATGCCTTGTCTTCACAACGAAGCAAATTCATCCACCATTAGTACAACTCACCAAACTGGTACTAATCTATCGAAACTGACCAAGCATAATAAAATATCAGCAAGTGCAACACTAATGAGCAAACCCCTTTCCTCGTAGGGATTCTAGATTAGTGATGTCTTTGAAAGGGAATCTATGAAACAGTTCAAGCCCTTCTATATATGTGATTCTCCAAACTCAGAGTGGGGCAAAAGTTTATCTGGAACCTACAGAGGAGCTGTGGGAACCCAGGTCAAATGATATAACGTCTTTAATCTTAAGGGAAAATAATAGGACTCCCTACTCTATTCCATTTCAGGCATAGAGAGAAGGGGCAGAGTTGGTGACTGTAAAAGGTGGGAGTCAGGAGTTACGTTTTTTCCCACTTGGGGGGGAACCAAACATCCTAGAGAGGCCTTGGGATAAGACTTGAAAGCTGTTTGTCCCCTGGGAGTCTGCTCTTTGCTTTGTTGACAGCTTTGCTGAAATGCCATGATTCCTTTGACATTCTTGCAGCCAAAAGAACAAAAGACGAGCCCTTCCGAAAGCTGACATGTCACATGCCTTGGGGATGCAGCCAGCCTAAAGCCATCACGAAGCAGGAAATAAGAGAAAACAAACATCTACCACACTGTTCTCCCCACCTTCTGATTTTCTACCAGGGCCCCTCATTGACAGAACTAGGGGACAACTGACTCCAAGGATGCATTTCTTACCTGTCAACCTCTTGGGGGCAGACAGCAACATGGCAGAGAATGGAGATCCCAGCCGGAGACCGAGGATAACCAGAACATTTACCGTGACCACGAAGTCTCTGTCCCTTTTTGCTGTGAGTACAGTGGTCAGCACTGTACTCTTTAGAAGTCTTTGGATTCTTAGAACCTGGTGTGAAGCCAGCCATCTGTGTGGTCCAAGACAGATTCTACTACCTCCCCAAATCTGTTTCCTCATCTGAAAAATGAAGAAAATAATCACTACTTTTTACCATGTGTCTATTATATTCCAGGCACTATTCTGGAGTTTTAGGTATTTATAGATATTAATTCAGTTAATCCTTATAACAAACACTGTTATTATTATTACCATTTTATAGATGAGGAAGTAGGCACAGGATGTTTAGGAAATATGCCCAGCCTCACATAGCTAATGTAATAAGCAACATAGCCAGAATTCAGGGATGTCAGCTCTAAAATCCATACATCTAAGCATATGCCATGATGCATGTCAGTAATGCTAGTATTAACTATTTTATGGGGTTATGTAATAAATAAACAAGCACATGTAAAGTAGTTAGTACTTAACGTTTAGGAGATTATCAAGATATATTTCCCAAATGAACCATTTAATATTTTTTAATTTCCCAAGATTAATATTTATCCATTGGCACAGTAGACAAAAGTTTCCCAAAAAGATTACATTACAATATTTAGGGGGGTGGGAGAGGTAAGCAGACAATGACGACATTCTTTCCTAGGTACAAACATCCTGAGACTCAGTATTGGCCTTAGGAGCCAGTTCAAGCCTGTTTTCCCCTACTTCTCTCCCAGAATGGGTCAGAACCAAGGTCAAGAAAGTTACTGGCTCAGAAATGCTCTGCGGGTTCAGTAGAGAGAAACAGTTAAATCTCCAACGTTCTAAAAAACGGTTCCACTTTTTGTTTCTGTAACTCAGAGTACTCACCTTTTAAAATTCATCTGCTTTGGAATCTTTCTCCTGTCCTGTCACTGATTCAGGGAATAAACCCAGGGTTCCTCCTATTCAGAAGGGAGCCCCTCCCTCTGTTCCCTCTTTGTGACCAAGAGCAACCTAGGTAATAGGCAGGGAAAAGTTATAGAGTTGCTGCTCCGATTTTGCTCTCCCATGAACGTCAGGAGAAAAGGAAAAGGAAATTCCTAGGTTTTCCAGAGATTCCAGTTCCCTAGCAGCAAAGACCAAAATTTTCATCCCTGCATTCTCTAGACTCAGGGTCTTCCTCAGGGACTCATGAGAAGTGACTGCTGCTGATTAAGATGTTAGAATTTGAGAATCCCATCCAGTTAGTTAATCCCATCTCAAAAGGATGTACAAAGACACCATTGTGAACTGAACGGTAAGTGCCCCAACAGTGTATTAACACTGGAAACTCTGAGTCAATTCACAAAAAAGGAAAATGTTAATAACTAACAGTCTCTGGGAAAAACCGGCTTTTAGTAAGAAAATCATAGGCATGTTTCAGAGAGCATACTAAGCCCTTCTTCTACTTCTACTTTTTTCAAAAAAATTTTCTGGGGGCCAGAGAACATGTGCAACTGTCATAAGCCCTGCTCTCAAAGTTCACTTTTATACTAATATATTTCATTAAATTTTAAACAAAAGAAAGCTTCCAGACAAGAAAGCCCCAAATCTTGATGGCCTGTTTACTTCCCACCTTTGCTCTGTTGAGTTTCTACTCTTCAGAGAGTCTCCCACACCTGGAGGCATAATCAGAAATAACTTTAAACAATCAAACATAGGCACCAACCACAGGAAAGGCCAGATGTTCTGGAGGCCCCCAGTGATGCCTGGTAAGACCGAGAGGGGCTGACAGGGCCCTGGGGGAGCGACCGGGGCAGAGCAGCACAGAAGGGACTCACAGAGCTTGAGACCAGCATCTACAGGGCTTATTAATTTTATAACACAGAACATGGTATCTGTGACCTCTTCTCTCTGGTTCAATCAGCAGTATCCACCACCGCCACCTACACTATTACAGACATGGCAAATTAGAGGGTCTGCTCAAATAATATTCAAATCTCTGAGACTGAGAAGGCAGGAATCTGTGGCTTCTTATTCCTGTTCTGAGGGTAGATATTACAGTTCCACGTAGTGAAATAAGAGCTGATGTGTTTGAGTCCTGGGCTAAACGCTCAGGACATAAATGTAAGGACTAAGTCAGAAAAGGAAGAAGTCCAATCACAGACTCAATTCTCAGGTCAGTTACTAGCAAGCCAACGGCTCTCAGCCTCAGATATACATGATCATTTCTCAAGGAAGTCCATAAAAATACAAACACCTAGACCCCTCTCCAAACCTACTAAAGTAGGACCTTCAAGAAAATGCAAGAATAATGCCATTAAACCATTTAAAAAATAATACTACTGATAATGGAAAAACAGCTCTGCATGTAAATCTCGAGCACAACAAGAGTTAAAATCTACAGATGTGGCCAAAATTCCTAAGCTTACATACACCTCCCTACCTTCCCACCTCATTAGTGTTATCTTCCAGACAGTTCTAGAACTGGAGGGGCTGATGTTGGTGAGATCATAATCAGGTGCAGGACCTCTCTGCTAGGCATTTGTTCAGGCTGCAGACCCTGAGCCCCACCCATCACTGGGGCAAAACAGAAAGTAGCTAAGGCCAGAGCAACAATTTAGATAGCAGGTTTCTTTAAAGATTCCTGGTTCCTAATTCCTGACTCCACTTTCATTAACTTTTTACAAGATGTACTTGTTGGAAATCAAAATGTTCTCTGCAGAATAAAAAGGAAAAAATTAAGAAAGAAATTAAAAATAAATAAATAACAAGTTTTAAAAAATGTTCTCTGTACTTTGTAAGTACAGCTTGGGCAGTGAGTCACAATTAAAGCTTTTTACAATCCTAAGCAATCAATCAGTCAGTCAGTCAACCAATCAACAATAAACATGCACAGCATTTCATTGCATAATGCAGGCTACAACATATTCTTTGTAGGACCCTGTCATATAAATTTCATGTATTTTAGGTTTGATATCACGTCTCATTATTTTTTGGGTCCACCCAACCATTTTGGATCTAGACAGGATGAAAGCATCATTTGGTTTCATATTTAAGTCATGTTTTAGAGCTCTATGTAGAGCAGATGTTTGTGAGAACAAACAATGGACTGGTCCATGGAGGAAAAACCCAGGACAGCCCTGTTGCTAACCTTTCTCTCATGCATGTGAAATGTGCAGACACTGTAAGTATGTAAGTGTTGCTTTATTAAACTCAGGGAATTGAAGTTCAGTTTTGGGTTTTTTGTTGTGAAGGCTTAACTTTTTCTATTTAGCCTTGTGGGGATAGCTTCTATGGCACTCTGTCAGAATTCAAATTCTGAAACCTCGCATATGTTACATGAAGGTGTGGAAGAAATAAATCACACAATTAAATGAATCTGTCAGAACTTTTCATCTCTCATCAGCCTACTAAAGGTGATCTCCAGTTGGATGTGTAACTCCTAAATTCCAAAAACTTAGTGATAAAACCATTTAGCAGTTGTCAGCTAATTATCCATATTTGCTTCATCCTAGGCTTTTGAGAATCAAGCTCTAAAAACCTTTAAACTCCACCTGTTAGACATCTGAATTCCAATCAAGTCAGCCTAAAGGTTCCAAGTATCTTACTGCCTGGTGAATCACAATGCTCGGTTTAAGTATCAAGGCACATTTTTGTGTAGAAAAACTATTTTAAATGTGAAAGAAGTTTATTGTACATGTAATTTGGTTCCTATTTTAATATCTTTGTTACTATGTGAAGAACAACGAAAATTACCGCAAATTCTGGTCAACCCACATTTTGCATTAGCCACAAGAATATTCTTCCTAAAGTCACTCTTCTCCATGCAGCTAACCCAATACCCATTAGTGAGGCTTCTCAATATAGAACAGAATGATAGAATGCCAGACATGTAGAAGATTCTGCTGTCGATGGTCTGCATCAAATCACAGGAGCCAGTTTGAGTGAACCAAGCAAAGGAGGAGCAATCTTATTGTGTCTAACAACCATCTTTTTTTCTTTTACTTTTTGTTATATGACTGTGCAGAATAATCAATAATTTTAATAGTTATATTTTGGCTAGTGTTTTATGGGGGGGGGTTGAGACTGTATAGACATAAAGTTTTCACAGAACAAAATGATAAAAAATAATTACTCCTTGCTGTCTTGTTTAATTTGTTTATACCTTACTATGTTCATAAATAATTTGAGGTAGATTTAAATAAATATAAGATAGAATAAAAAAGAAAGAAATCTTGAGTCCAATAATCCAGGGAGAAAAAAAATCGAGATAAAACCCAAGAAGTTAGGTTACAATATAAACTCCACCTTAGCAATAAACATGAGTTAGGCTCTGAGCTTTCTAGGAGCTAAAACAACTAAGGAGAAAATTGTCAGTTATGTGACCCACAATGTCTATAAGATAAAAACAAACTGGCATGTCACATAACTGATGCGAAAGAGGTGTTTGCTAAGGCTTCTGTGTCAATCAAATTGTAATATAAATGTTTCAAGTCAACATGTTGTACACCTTAAACACAACGTTATAGGTCAGAGATAACAACAACAAACTGGCGCTCAAAAAAAGAAAACAAAACAAAAACATAAGTATTTCTAAACCTAAATCCTGAGAGACATTCTTTTCTTCCCCTGTGAAATGTAAAGAACAGGATTCTCAACAACACCCCTGTAGTAAATACAAATATAAGATGCTCAGGGTTGTATCTAACCATATCTCTCAAAGCAGGTCAATAGAAACAACACAGATGGGGGCCTGGGTGGCTCAGTTGGTTAAGTTTCCATCTTCGGCTCAGGTCATGATCTCACAGTTTGTGGGTTCGAGCCCCACATCAGGCTCTGTACTGACAGCTAGCTCAGAGCCTGGAGCCTGCTTCACATTCTGTATCTCCCTCTCTCTCTGACCTTCCCCTGCTCGCACTGTCTCTCTGTCTCTCAAAAAAATAAATAAAAAACATTTAAAAATTTTTTAAAAAACACAACACAGAAACAACAAAACTCAGCTGTGTGACAGCACTGGCGAGGAGGGGTGCTACAAGAAATCGGCACAAGCAAGCAGCTGTCGTGTCTGACAACTCATGAATACATTTTACAGAATCTAGAGTAGCTGGCAGTATATCTTTCAAGCCACACTCCATAAACTTTTGATGAATAGTGAGGCATAATGAACTGAAGATATTATTTTCTAACAAGTAAAATATAAATGAATGATTCATTTTCTCAGTGGATCTTTATTGGGATTTCATTGAAAGCCCTTATTGATCTAAAGCTCCATAGACATAACTGATATTCTCATCAAGGGGTTACCAGACCTAAGGCCTCAGACATGCCCACTTACCCCAGCTGTGTGAAAGGATATGGTCCCTAATTCTCCACCTCTTTCCTCCCCCATCTTTTATAAGCAGACAAAAGACAAGACTATTTGAGACATTAATAAATAAATTGCTATCATGCATTCAGCCTCATTTTTTAAATTTGAAATTAATTCTGAAATTAAGAGAAAAGCAATAGCATAGACTAGACATAGACTACCAAAGTCCACTGTTCTTATGTGTCTGAGCTACTAGGTGCCAAACCAGTCAGGGGTAACAGTTCATAAAGCTCAGGGACCAGATGGTAAAGGCACAGGTTGCTTTGCAAAGCACTAGAAAAGCAAATGGAATCCACTTGCTATTCAGTGGGCTGCCCAACATTCGTTTTGCCTATAGACAAACCTAGCACTACACTGACTCATCAACAGCGACTAAAATGGACCAGTATTACATGTTGGCTCTCCCCTCAGGCCAAGTCTAGTTCCCAATTTTATGTAGAACAAATAATTAGGGCCAAGTCACTGGACAAGTAGTACTTTCATAATGAGCCGGAGGCAGTGTCGATTTGCTTGACTCAACTTTTATAATCCACATCCTTTCCACTAAAGTTTTCCTCTCTTTAAGCTCAAGATGACCAGGCTAAATAATTTAATACTTACTCTTAGAAACAGGACCCCAGTCGATATTAAGAAGTCATTATAAAATTACTACTTACTGTCCAGAAAGCAATCTGAAAAGAACTGTGAACTCAAGAGTTGTTCCAAAAGTCAATATTCCTAATTCATCAGGCCAATGTTTGTAGAAAAAAGCTTAATGCTTTAGCACTCCATGGCTTAGAAGGAGTCAGACAGGCTCAGCTGGGATTATGAAGGCAAATTAATAAAGGAACTATTTATTGACCCAGGTGAGGCAAGGGTTAAGAGAACTAACAAGGGAAAGTGAAATACTCAGAAGCCCAGCAGGAGGAAACTGACCGATCTTCAGGCCCCAGAGGCTGGTGGAGAAAAACAATGTAACCAAAGGCATTGACAATTGCAGTCTCTAGTTTGAACGCCTTTCTAATCAAGGATGCACAGAGAACCTCATTTACTTAATTGGGAGAACAAGGGAATCAGACATAAAAGAGAAGCTTGATGGAAACATGCTAGCCAAGACTTTTCACCTACATACCACCATTTTCACATCGGAAATGTAATTTGCACATATGCAACAAGGAAACACATTTCAAAAGGTAATTGAAACTTGAACAAAACAGCTGGTCTGAAACAAAAGCTGGCCCTCAAGGTGGGTTTTTTTTCTACCTTAAATGTAAAGTTTGGAAGAATACTTCCTAAAACACCCTGATAATTGTTAGTGAAAATTGCATGCTACTGCGGGTACAGTGACACATTCCAGCAGAGATCCACTCAATATTGCCCTCTACAGAGCAAAGGAAAAGTAAGGTCAACAATAATTTAAAACTTCAGAATTATTCAGAAACCTAGACAGTCCCAGACTGGAAGTTGAACTGGGAGCCAGAGTGTTTCTCTTCCCAGCCAGAACGTTATTAGGGAAGAATATACATCTATAAAAGAATCTCCTATCTTTAGAAGGATGTGTCTACAAAAGGGGGAAAAGAATTTATGATGAATGAATTGCTCTGGACATGCAAGATACATGTTACAACACAACCCTTTAATTTTTCCCAATTAATTAGAAGCTCAAGTCCCTACTCCTTCAAATTGGCAGGAAGACATATGAGTAATTTGGGGCTCTCTGCACCCTTTCTAGGGTTGCCAAAATAAATTTATGGATTGATAGATCAATAGATAAATAAAACTGACCTTCCAGCTTTTCAGGTTCTGGGCAGAGAAGAGTCTCAGTCTGTGGCTGCCACAGTTGCCATTTGGTCATGAGGCCACAAGATGCCACTGTGAAGCAGGCGTCTCTCACCATCTGTCCAAGCTGTCGGGCCATCTGCGGCCCAAGCCAACAAGCTTTATTTGTTGATAGACAGCAACCTGGCAGCTTCACTGGCTTTCAGGCTAAGCTTGGCCACAGGGAGGCTTGGCCCACCCTTAAGGCCACAAGCTGTGTCCTCAGAGGCATCCCCTCAGAATCCCGATCCTCAGAGTTGCAGCATCTACTTGAGGTCAGGACTTTCTGCCTCACAGGAGGCGGAAAACCTTTCTTCCTCTTACTCCTGGGGATAAAGCTGTTACCAGACAGAGACCTGGTTCCAAACTCAGGTTCAGCTGCTCAAAATCATTACTCGCGAGACAAATGATGGTAGGAAAGGACAGCTGTTTTATTCAGGAAGCCAACAACCCGGGAAGAGAGTGCACTAAGGTCCCAAAGACCATCTTTCCGGTCCGGATGAGGGTTTTAAAGGGGGAAAGCGCACGACACGTGGAAAGCAGGGAGCGCTACCTGCCGGAGAAGCTGGTGTCCAGGTAGTTAGTCCCTTTATCCACGTGACTCTGAACAGACTTGCTGGCATCCGCAGCAGCTGCTTTTAAATACAACCTAGTCAGGCCTTCTCTTTTTCGGGAAAGTTCGGTCCTTCGCTCCTCAGAGCCAAATTTGGTCCGCAAAGCTCTAGAAAAGTAGGTTACTTCCGCTGTAGACTAAGGGCCTTAGGTCAGCAAGCAGAGTCCCTAAGCTTGAAGCTAGTTAACCCTTAAGACCAGTCGGGCCAGTTCAAACCCAGGCAGTCTTTTTTCCCCCCTTTTAACACGGTAAATCTTGATTAGTTCCTCTCCTTGAGGTCAATTGCCTTAAACACGCAAGCACGCAGGCGCGCGCACACACACACACACACACACACACACACACACACACACAACCGCGCACGCGCCATGCAAATCTTTTCAATGGCTTTTTTTCAGAAGACTCTGCACTAATCTGCCAGCATAACCAAAGTGGGAGACCCTCCATGAGTAAGAAACACTCGAGCGTTAGGAATCCACAGATTTCTGGGAGAGAGAAAATAAAATCCACTTCCTTCTTTCCTAATACTGAAGAAAGTAATTTTTCAGAACGTCTCCCTACTTTCCTAAATTCATAATAAATCTATTTTTTCATTTACTATTCAAAAATATTTATTGAATTCCAACTGTGTTTCAGGCAGTGTGAAAGGCACTGGAGATGGAATAGTGAGACAAAAGTATTGTCTTACTGTTACAAAATTGACCGTATCAAAGTGACTAACCCAAGCCTACAGACCCGCCTGTCAAGAAACAGAAAAAGTGCAAGACACGAGTCCTGTGTATGAAGGGTGTTTAAACACAGCTGAGATAGGACACGTACATAAAATGATCTATGCTAGAAAACAGAAGTACAAATGGAAGATTCGTTACACGGTTCTAGTTGTGACTGAACAATTGCCAGATTTTAGGAACAGAAGAAAGTTTAGGAGAGATAGGCTTTTAAGCCAGAACCTGAGGAAGATGAAAAACCTTGAAAAGTGAGGAAAGGAGGAGAGGAAACTCCAAAATTCCATTAAGTTACAAGAAAAAAGTGAGAACGTGTCTAAAATTTAAGTATATTCAGAGAACTTTTAAGGGGAGCAAAAAGCACTTCAATTTTGTTTTTAAAGAAATATTTAAAATACACAGACTCTCATGTAAGAGACTATCATTTCACTCTTTAGAAAGCTACCTTCAGTTATGTTTTCAACTTGGAAGTATCATATAAACTCATAATTCATAATATTATCCTTCAATTGTCTTGTATCATGGAAAAAAATGGGTTTTTCCCTGCTTCTTCTTCATCTGCAAAACTTCAGTAGAGAAATCCCCCCATCAAAAGCCAAATACCTTATAGGGGCACCTGGGTGGCTCCATTGGTTAAGCTCCTGATTTCAGTTCAGGTTACGAATTTACAGTTCATGAGTTTGAACCCCACATTGGGCTCTGCCCTGACAGTGTAGAGCCTCTTCAGATCTCTGTTTCCCTATCTTTCTCCCCCTCCTGGGCTCATGTGCTCATGTGTTCACTCACTCTATCTCTCTCAAAAATAAATAAACATTAAAAAAAAACATTTTATACGATCTCGATGGAAGACTAAATCAGCATGATCCTTTTGAAGGGTAATAATTTGGCAATTACCATTGAAAGTCTGAAAATGATCAAACCATCTTGACTGATAAATCGACTTTTGAAAATATATCTAAAGAAATAATCAAAAATTTCACAAAGATTTTGGTGAAAGATATTCATTATAATGATATTTGTAAAAGTGAATAAATTTACGGCAACTTAAATATCTCAAAGTCATGGAGATGGCTAATTTATACTATAGTCATATAAAAGAAGGATCTCAAAAATATTTAATGATATAAAAATAATGCTCACAAGGTGAAAAAATCAGGTTATAAACTATGAAGAGTATGATCTCAAGTATATAAAATATTATGTGTATATAATAAACCGATGGAAAGAAAGATGTTAAAAAATATTAAGAGGTTTTATCTCTTGCTTGTAGCCTTGTGAGTAAAATGTATTCCTTCTTTATGCCTTCCTATATTATTTCAAATAATCTATAATAGATATATCCTTAGAAAGAAGGTCTTGTACATGCGTCTTTTGACCCCACCTCCCTGTGGGGGAGCTGTGGAAGAATCGGCTTTAGACTGGGTTTACTTTTTTACCAAGAGTTGGAGTTCTCTCCGGTTATGCTGGACGTAGCACCCTGTGTGGGAATATCTTTCCGCATTTCAGACTGCTCACTGTGTATTTCCTTGTTCAGCTTAAGCATGTGTGTCATATGTTAGCTGGCCAACCCCACAGTTGTATCTCTCCCCTGCAGAGAGAGGATAGGGTCCTTCATTCTGTGACATGAGAAAGGTGTGAGCAGATCAATTACCTTTCATCAGCCATATTGATAAAAACACAAGTATGAATGGCCTAAACACCCCAATGAAAAGAGACACATTTTCAGATTAATGAAAAAACCAGATCCAACTATATGTTGTTTATAAGAAACTTACTTTAAACACAAAGACATAAATAATTAACTGTAAAGGGATGGAAAATGATGCACCTTACTACCACGAACCAAAATAAAGTTTCAGTAGGTGCATTAGTATCAGAAATAGAATTAGAAAGATGATCAGGGATAAAGGCAAACATAAAATAAAAATAGACGGGTCAGTTATCCAAAAAGACATAACAGTTCTAATTGTGTAGGCACATACTAACAAAGCCTCAAAAATTCATAGAGTAAAAAGTGCTAGAACTGACAAATCCGCAGTTGTAGCAGAAGAGATAGAACAAGTAGAGAGAAAAATCAGTAAAGATATAGAGGGCCTGAAAAACAGTAGCAATCAATTTGACATTATAGAACACTTCACACTACAAACTGCAAAATGTATATTCTTCTCAAGTGTGTGTGATACACCCATCAAGATAGATGTTGTTATACCAATACATCAAATATCAACAGATGTAAAAGAATACAAATCATACAAGGGATGTTCCCAGAGCATAATAGAACTTAAATATCAATAACAGAAAGATATGTGAGAAATCTCCAAATAGTAGGAAACAAAGAACTTCTGAATACCCTAAAAAGAAGGAACACTTTCCAACTGTTACTATGAGGCTAATATTAACCTGATGGCAAAACCAGACAAAAAGAGTACCAAAAAAACAAAAACTACAAATGAATATCTTTCGTGAACATAAATACAAAAATCTTCAATAACTACTGACAAATTGAATCAATAAATACTTAAATAAATAAATGATGCTCCATGATGAAATAAGAATCATCCCAGTAATACAAGGCTAATTAAAAAATCAAATAGTATAATCCACCAGATCAGTAGACTAAAGAAGAAAAGCTATATGAGCATCTCAGTAGATGAAGGAAAAGCATATGATAAACTTCCACGTCCACTAATGTGATGAAAACTATCAGCAAACTGATAAAAGACATTTACAAGAACCTATAGTTAACATAATTGTGAAAGACTGAATGTTTTCTCTCTAAGATTAAGAATATGGCGGTGGGTGGCGGGGGGGAGGTACCTGGGTGGCTCAATCGGTTAAGCATTTGACTTCAGCTGGTTAAGCATTTGACTTCAGCTCAGGTCATGATCTCACAGTTCGTGAGTTCAAGCCCCATGTTAGGCTCTGTGCTGACAGCTCAGAGTCTGGAGCCTGCTTTGGATTCTGTATCTCCCTCTATTTGTCTGTCATGCTCTCTTTGTCTCTCAAAAGTAAATAAACACTAAAAGAATAAATAAAATAAAATAAAGAATAGGTAAGATTGTCCTATTTTACTACTCCTATTTAACATCATACTGGGAGTTCTACCCAGTGTAATAAATAAAGCAAGAAAAAGAAAAAGTACACAGACTAAAAAGAAATAAAATTCCTTTTATTCAAAGATGACATGATTGTCTATATAGAATATGTTAAAGAGTTTCCAAAATATATTTAACAGAATATAGAAGTGAAATCAGCTAGTTCTAAAGATATATGGTTAGTATAAAAGAATCAATTATATTTCTTTATACCTGGAATGCATATTTAAAATATAAAATTTTTAAAAAGAACCATTTACAATATCATAAAAAATACATATGAAGATAACACATGTGTATAGACTGTATGCTCAAATTTGCCAGAGGCTGATGATAGCAAACAAAGAACTAAATAAATGGAAAGATTAGCCGTTCTCTTGAATTGGAGAAATACATTTTGTTACGATATCAATTCTCCCTCAATTTTGTCTATAGTTACAGTATTATCCAAATCAAAATCCCCACACTCCTTTTTGTAGATAGCAACAAAATTCTAAAATTTATATGGGAAGACAAAAGAACTAGAATCACCAGAACAATCTTGGAAAACAAGTACAAGTTGGAGGACACACTACAAATTTCATGACTTACTAATCGTGAGAATGTGTGATATTGGCTAACGGATGAAGGCAATCATTGGAAAAGAATAGTGTCCAGAATTAATCTTAATGAATATAGTCAACTAATATTTGACAAAACTGAAAAAGAACTTCAAAAAAGAAAAAAAATAATCCTTTCAACAAATGGTGCTTTTAAAACTGAAAATCGGGAACGTCACCACATACCTCATCTGTTATTCAAAATTTGACAGATGGTAGTTACACTTGTAGTGATAAACTTGTCCAATCACTACGTTGTACACCTGAAAGAAATGTGACAACTAGATAAAAATTAATTAGTTAATTAATTTTTAAAAATCTGACCACAGACCCAAATGTAAAAAGTAAAATTCTTAAAATTCTAGAAAAAAAATAGGAGAGACGTTTTTAAACTTTGAGTTAGGCAAAGACTTTTTACACAATTTGACACCAAAATGTTCAATCCAATGGGGGGAAAAGATAAATTGGGATTTATCAAAATTATAAACTTCTGCTTTATGAAAGACATTGTTAAGACAATGAAATGACAAGCTACCAACTGGGAGAAAATATTTCCAAATCACATTTATAACAAAGGACTTGTATATAAAATATATAAAGAACACTCAAAACTCAACAAAAACAAAACAAACAACCTAATTTATTTTCAATGAACAAAATGTCTAAATAGACAATTAACCAAAGAAAATGTCTAGCTGGAAAATGAGCACATTGAAAGATGCTCAACATAACTAATGATAAGAAACTAAAACCATAGTATTAAATGAGTAGACATTTTCTTAGAATAGCAAACAAAAACTCTGACTACATCAAGTGCTAAGAGGATTACGGAGCAACTGGAACTCCTGTACACAGCTGATGGGAATGGGAAATGTATGACCACTTTGAAAAACCAGTTTGGCAAGGGCTCCTGGGGTGGCTTAGTAGGTTAGGCATCCAACTTCTGCTCGGGTCATGATCTCACCTCTCCTGAGTTGGAGCTCTGCATCAGGCTCTGTGCTAATAGCTCAGAGTCTGGAGCCTGCTTCGAATTCTGTCTCCATTTCTCTCCCTCTCTCCCCCTCCCTTGCTTGCCCTCTGTCTGCCTCTCTCTCAAAATATAAGGAAACATTTTTAAAAGTTAAAAAAAAACAACAATGAAAAATTTGTTTGGCAGTTTCCTATAAAGTTCAGCATGTAGTTATCGCATGAGTCAGCAATTCCAATCCCAGCCATTTAGTCAAGAGAAAGAAAACCTATGTTCACACAAAAACCTGTAAGTGAATATGTATATCAGCTGCGTTCATACTTGTCAAAAACTGAAAGCAACCCAGATGTTTTTCAAGCAGTAAATAGATAAACAAAAGTGGTCCATACATACAATAGAATACTACTGAGAAATTTTTTTAAAAACCCACAAATTATTGATTCGTGCAATAGCATGGATGAATCTTAAATAACTTTTGCTAAATAAAAGAAGTCAAAAACCAACAAATATATAATTCCATTTGTAGGACTCTCTGGAGGAATCAAAATACTACAAATAGACAACAGGTCAGTTGTTGCCCATGATTAGGGGTAGAGGGTGAAGTTGACTATAAAAAAAAAAGGAGAGAATTTTTGAGGTAATAAAAATGTTCCATATCATGATTGTGGTGGGAAATCCATGGTTCTCTGAATATGTCCAAATCCATGAAAATGGATACCACAGAGAGTAAATTCTTTTTTATGTAAATTTAACAAGAACTAGGAATAAAGGGAACACAAAATAGAAAATAAAATATAATAAATGAACCTAACTGAATAACAAATAAATAATGACAGTAATGGGGTTGGGGGGAAAAACCTAATTAACTCTGAAAAATAGTATTTTGACTGGACTAAATACCATAAAATATACATGAAAACAGTACTCTAATTGGTAAACTTGTTTCTTTTGTATATGTGTTAGCAATTTCTAAAAAAAACTTTATATGCATACTCGAATTGAAATAACAAGTAAATGCAGATAATAAAGGTCGTATTTCTCACTGTTGGAGAAATAAGTTACAAATAAGTAAAAGGGGAAGGCTAGTTTGAACCCTGTGACTGGATTGGAATCGGAGATGTCAGTATAACTCATGGCTTCTACTGTACCCAGAAAGATAGATACAGAAAGAAATTATAAATGCATGTAATAAGATATGGCAACATCATGTCCCCCTGACATGTTGCACTGAGAAGGGCACAGCATTTCTGTGGTGTTCTTGAAATGGATATCATAAGTGTAACCATTGGAAAACATTAGGCAAACCTAAATTGAGGGAAATTTGACAAAATAACAGAATATTCTTCAACAGTTTTGCCCCTGAAAGATAAAGGAAGATTGGAGGGGCGCCTGGGTGGCTCAGTTGGTTAAACATCAGACTCTTGATTTTCGCTCAGGTCATAACCTCACAGTTCCTGAGATGGAGCTCCACGTTGGGCTCTGTGCTAACAGTGCAGAGCCTGCTTGGGATTCCAGCTCTTCCTCTCTCTCTCTCTCTCTCTCTCTCTCTCTCTCTCTACCTCTTCCCCACTTGTTCACTCTCTCAAGATAAATAAACTTTTTTCTTAAAAAAAAGGAAAGAAAGATCAGGAAAATACCACAAGAATGGAGCCAAATAAGGAGAAATAACACCTAAATGTAACATGGCATTTCGGATTGGACCCTATAAAAGAAAAAGACAAGTAGAAGAATTACTGATGAAATCAGAATAAAGTCTATAATTAATAGCACTGTTCCTATGTTATTTTCTTCATTTTGATACTGTGGCTTTGTGGAATTTTACCACTAGAGGAAGATGGGCCAAAGGTGTAAGGGAATTTAGTACTATCTTTGCAACTTCTCCATAAATCTAAAATTATTATAAATCTAAAATAGTGTTTACACTAAATTTAAAATTTAAATACTTTTTGAAACACTAGGAAGGAAATGACCCCAAGCAGGCTAGGCCAGATAGCCAGAATGGAGACAAAGCTTCTTTAGTCACAGCACTCAGATTTATAGGTTTATATAAAACCTTGACCATAGAAACTGGGGATGAAGTTAAGAAGAGATATCAGAGAATCAATAGCCAATTCTGTGGCCCAGGTAACCAAGCATGGCATATGGAATGAGAAATAATTAGAGGGGAGTATGTCACGATTTAGTTTAGGGACACAAAACATATGCCCAAGTGTCTTTTCCTGTGATATCCGGCAAGGTCTTCACAGGCAGCCATAATGGATTAGTGGGCCACATTAATAAGGCACAACCAGAACAACGTAACCTCTCAGAAAAACTCCACTGTGGATTTTATTCCTTCTCACCTCCTTTAAGAAGGACCATCTTTTCTGCGTAAGCTTCATCTTCCACTCTCTCCAGGTTAATTTCCCATTACCTCTTTTTTCTGGTTTGGAAACATGGAAGTCTTTCTGGCCTCCTAGCTTTGGTCTCGTGTAAGTACTGCTCGTTCCCCCTGAATGGTCTCTCAGCCATCGTCATGGCAAACCCTGTGTCCAGCTCAGGCCAGTAGCTTTGTCACGGCTTCCAGTCACCAGGCTCTTCACTCTCTCCCTCTTGCTTGAAATAAATTTACTAAAATGCCAACCTCTACCTCATTTCTTCACTGTTTGAGTAGCTACAATAATTTCCTGACATCTATTCCATTGTAAATTATGGACTCATAATGGAATTTATGAATTCTTCTTAACTTATCCTAGATCTAATCTTACAGCTTTACTGTTTTTAATATGCAAACAAAGTTTAATTACACCAACTGCTTTACTTCTCCCCTCAAAGTTCATTAATCTCTGCATCCAAGAAGCTCCTTCCCTTATCACTGAATCCAATCCTGCAGCCTTCAAGATCAAGCTCATCTAACTTTATGCAAAAGGCAGAGTGAGCCAGTTCCCTGGGTCTCTTTAAATTCTCTACCAAGCTTCTGATGCAAATTGTATCACCAACCCCACTTACAGTGGCTGATTTATTTTCCTTTCATTCCATCTAATTGTTTCCTGTGTGTACTCTTGTCTGCACAGCTAACAGATTATGGAAATAAATTTTTAATGGATTATAGCTACATATAAAATGCATCCAACATGACAAAAGATGTTTGCTTCAGAGCCTCAAAAGTTATAAGAAATGCAATACAATTTTTCTATAAAAATAAAGTATTTCCTATCACTAATGACATTTTTCATTTTGATATCACAGTTTCACTTTCATATCACACAAGTTATGAAAATTCAGGACAGAAAAAATGTGTTTAAAGTCATCTTTAATTTTGCCACAGAAAGGTAAACATTGTTAACATGCAGGTATATATTCAAGACTTTTTATTATTCATATGTCCAAACATTTTTTCATATACTGGTATATGTAACTTGCTTTCCTGAAAACAGTACATGTATGTGTATACATCATTATACACTATTCTATTGTACAGATTACCATAATGAAGTCACCCAAACCTCAATTATTGAAAATTTAACCTTTGTCCAGGTTTTCTGTATTATTAACAGAGCATCTCTATAAAACATACTTGATCGATGGTCTGATCATTTTCACACAAGAATTTTCTAAAAGTGGAATTAGTGACTTAAAAATAACAAACATGATATATACCACCAGTTTGTTGCTGGGAAAATTGTACCCATTTACATTTCATTAACTGTATGTATGAAGGCTCATTGTTATCACACTTTTACTAATAATGAATGTTATTGGTTTAATCTGGGTCGCCTTTTATGTCATGGTTTCGCCCACTGGTGCATTTCTCAAACTAATCAGCAGAATTAAGATTTGACTTCTACTCACTGCCCACTTCCCACCCAACCCTTCAGTTTGGACTTGGACAGCTCCTTTTTAGAGATGCTCTTAGGGCAAGTTTTTCACAGTTCTGCTTCTTTCCATCTCCACTGCTAGCGACCTCACTGCTTTGTTTTGAGGCAAGCCCTTCCGGAGGCCGCTTACCCTGAAAAGTGAGAGTGGCGCCACCAAGCTCCTTCCTGAGAAAACTACACTCGGAATCTGAGAATCCCGCTGTCACAGCTTTGAGCTGTGTCTCTGAGCATCCGTACTTGTCTCGATTTGTTTTGTAAGTCTGTTAGCGAATGTGTCTGTCCTAAGTTCTCAGAGAAGCCTTATATGTTATAGAAGGCTTATATAATAATCTTATTATTGGGGTCTGGGAATCCTTGGAAAGGTTTCTCTGTAAAATAGTGATACTTGCTTCTTCACTTTATGCATTTCAGTTTAGGAAGTCTTCACAGGAACTCTCAACTTTCAGATAGCTAGGGAAACCTGCATTTAAATCTTCCCTGGTCATTCAAATTAGCCAGGATTAAGAACAACCATTAGAATGTAAATATTCAATGAAAGCTAGGGTAGTTCAGTTGGTTAAGCATCTGACTGTAGCTCAGGTCATAATCTCAAGGTTCATGAGTTTGAGGCCCATATCTGGCTCTCCGGGCAGAGCCTGCTTCTGATTCTCGACCCTCTCTTTCTGCTCCTCCCCTGCTTGTGCTCTCTCTCACTCAAAAAGAAATAAAATAAAATAAAATATTTTTTTAAAAAAAGAATGTACGTGCTCTAAACAACCCCTCCATCTTCAACACAGGACTTCACTGGGTGACTTTGGGAGTTTTGATCACAACTCATTTCTAGCCATTCAATTAAATAAATAGCTTGGAAATGCTGCTATGGAGTCATTTCGCCCCCTGATTTTCCTCATTTCCGTATCTTTCTCTCAGCATTCTGCCCACCTCTCACTAAGCTGGATTTTTTTTCTCCTTTATATTTGGACATTGGCAGCTCTCATTATTGATAGCCCTTCCTCTCTGCTGCTAGGCCACCTTCATTCCCCCTTGGGTTCTCTAGGATTTACCCCATTCTACAGCCCAGCTAACAAATGTTTAACTACAGAAAACTGTATGAAGCCTCTGTGCATCTCTGGTGTATCCACAGGGCTATGTATCCAGGAGAAATTTAGCATATATACTGAGAACAAATCCTTACTCCCATCTGTGGACCTTAAATTTCCAGAAACTTTTGTTTGAGAAATGAATGAGTTGATACTGTAAGATGTAACTTTGCTCCATGCATCCATTTCGAAAATTTGTACAAGTTGTTGGAAAACATTCAAAAAAATTTATTCTAAATGGTTAATATTTATACACAGATACTTTAGATGACAGCTCTACTTCATCACCCCAAGTATTAAAACAGAAGATACTATTTCATAATAATAGCAGTTTCCAAGAGAAAGCTTAAAGGTGTTAGTTTCTGACCAAAATAACACAAGAGGGGCAAGTGTGTGATGGAAAGGATGGTGAATTTCTCCTCCAGGTTAAATATTCTGAAAATCACAGACACCATTATCCAAGGTTAACACCACAGTTATTAGGCAGAAATGCTTGTTCCATTTCTCATTTAAACCTGTACCCTGGCTGATGGCATTCTGTGATAAAAGCATTTATTATTCAATAGCTAAAAGAGGAGTCAGATCTGCAGAGGGAGAACACGGAATGGCCATACTGCTCAGAAAACGCTCAGCTGTCTCCGTTTCAGCAAGGCTGAATTTAGAGGATCACTCTGAGATTTACTTCCCTTGCAACTATGACTAATGCTAAATATAAACTTAGCGTTAGTACAAGTGAATTCTATGTCAATAAAAATACATTTAATTAAAATGGTGCTCTGAGATGATGCAGTGTTTAATAATAGAATGAATGGTGACCTTATTCCTCTTGGATTTTTCATATTACTGAGGAGCCGGGAGAAGAGGGTAAAGACAGGACAGGCCTTTTTGTACATGAGTCCTGCAAGCCTGGTTTCCTCCTGGAAACATGAAAATCTGCCTCTTACTTCCATCCCTACAATTAGATTGGTAGATACATTTCTGGGTCAGAGGCTTCAATGCTCTGTGGACAGGGAACCGGAATCACCAACCTGTCACGTAAACTTGAGATAATCACTTAAATTCCTTGTGTCTGTTTTGCAACTATAAAAAGGCATTTTTATTTGAATGCTCTTCCATTCCTACGTTCCAGGGATGGAACGAGAATTATACGACACGCTGAGTGTAAAAGCTTCTAGAAAAGTTAGCAAGCATTACAAAAACAAGGTGGAGTTGATGGCATTTTTAATCTGGGGCTCTTCCTGAAGGCATGTACCGTTGTCTTTGCTGGCCATAAAAGTTTCTCAAAATTTTTTTCTTTCCAAAACATGAAACGGTGATCATATCCCCATTCATCTAGATGAAGTGTTCTCAGTCTGAGACTTCGATACCTGAAGCCATGTTTAGTTGTGGGGGACATCCTGTGCATTGTGTCATGTTTACCAACGTCTCTGGTCTCTACCTACTAGCTGCCAGCAGTCCCCCTCTCGCAGCAATAATGAAGAATGTTTCCAGACACTGCCAAACGTGGAGGCGGGGTAGACAAATCACTCCCAGATGAGAACCACTGACTTATACACTATTTTAAACATATGGGCGTAAGAATATTTTGTTCAAAGTACATCATTATTTATAAGGCATGCTTATGTATGCCAAATAACAAATTGTATATGTATATATATAAATGTTCTTCAAAAATCAGTGATGATGACCCATTATTGCCATACTAAATGTTATTAAAATAAGGTTAAACAGGTGAGAGGCATATAAAAACAAGCATCATCAAAAGTTACATGACAAAAAACTATCAAGGTAAGAGCACAATATTAGAAATACAAACCAATTAAATATTTGAATATGATCAGATACCATATCATCAAAGCGTAAATGCAAACTAAGAAACAGATAATTAGGTCAATTTAAAGTTAATCTCTTCTGTAAATTGCTATGGCAAAAATTGTAATGTCAGCAGATGACACCAATCCAATGTGTGTTTGAGATGATCAAGGCTTAATTATTTAACAACGAAGAATGAGAACAATCGCCCAGACTCTCAACATTTTCTGAATATCACAGTTGGTTCTTAAAGTCCCCATTATTTGATGACACTCTGTCAGGGCTGAAATGTAACAAATGAAAAAAAAATCATTTCCTCACATTTTATGGTTTTTATTACTGTTGTTTTGGCAGCTAAAGTACACCAGCCATCTGGTTCCTCTGGACAGGCTTAAGAGTGGTAACAATGTGGTCCACTGTGAAAACCATCACGAAATGAAAGCAATGATAAGCCCCCCAACCTTGCTGGAGCCAAAGATTAGCAAGCAAGGGAGAAAGAGGGCGAGAGGGACAATTTCCAGGTCAGGCAAAGGCAAAGCAAAGACAGAAAGAGAAGGTTGAGGGTACCTTTTCTAGTATTTTACTAGCTACCAAGCTCATTCTTAAATCTTATTAACTGTCTTATTTCTTTAAAATAAAAGCTCTATTTCATGGGCAATAATAGTTGATAAATGTCCTCTTACTTCCCCACTTGAAAAAGTTGGTAAAAGCAGCTGAATAAGTCCAACTTCTACGTGCCTTCTGTTTCATGTGATTAAAACATAGGAGCATTAAGTCTAATATTAGAATTCTCCCCATCCTACAATTTGAAAACCAAAGAATGCCATGCTCTGCCTTGAGTTAAAATCCACTAACATTTGTTAAGTAGGTATCCTAGAGCAAATCTTTTGCTAAATATCTCCAGATATTACCTTGTTTAATCTTAGCACAAGGTTAGGAGGCATGTGTTATATTGTGAATATGGGGAATCTTTTGCCATAGAACGTCAATTTAATCATGGATAATTGATACTGAATATGGGGAATCTTTTGCCATAGAACGTCAATTTAATCATGGATAACTGATACTGAATATGGGGAATCTTTTGCCATAGAACGTCAGTTTAATCATGGATAATTGATACTGAATAAATGGGAAGCAGTGGGTGAGAAGAAGGAATGTAAGACAATTTAGGAAGCTATCACCATCATGTAATCATGAACTAAAACCTAAAATTCTAAAATTAGAATGTGAGGAATTAAAAAAAAAAATAAGAAGGGCATATACGAGAGACACAAAAGTAGAGCCACAGGACTTGGCAATTGGGGACATTTGAGAAGAACCATGAAATAAGCTAGGAATTGGCCATTCTCATGAACCTAGTTAGTACAAAGCCTGACTGTCTAATATCAATGGATAACTCGGTCACCTGGAGTATCTTGGCAGTTTAAGAGTCACTGTTATAAAATCACTAGTGCATTTTTAGTTGTGTTAACTATTCCAGACTATTTACCCTGCTGAGATCATTGCCTCCACTCTGATTACTTGTTACCCTCCTTCTTTCACAAAAAAAAAAGTCATTGGGGACAAATTCCCTTCTGTTTGTCCAAGTTTCAGTAACTAAGAGTTCTACCTATTCTTAGAGGCAACGGGGAAGTGGAGGAAGTCAGAGCAACTCCCAGGCCTAGAATGTACCCATATACCTTGACTTCTTATTCTCCTAATTTCAAATCATGCCTGAGGGGGTGAAGGAACAAGCCAGGCCAGGAGGGCCAGAAAAAGAAGTCATATATGTGCCAGTTTAAAGGTCAGCTCAAACTCTGAGGCTATTTCCAACAAGCACAACTGTAGCCTCCAACTCCATGCAATTTTATCTGGCTTCCCATCTGGCTCCCAGGTAGCAGATTGTCCAGGACAGACGTGCTTTCACTGCGACTGTTAACCTGGGACATCTATCTAGACATGAAGATTTGATTGACCATGGACAAGTTGACCCTCATAAAATATCTCCCTTTCACCTCAAAGCTGGCTTATATCTCTACCTCTTCACATAACCTCCTTTCTTCTCTTGTCTCACAGAATGTCTCCACCTCAAAGCTCAACCCTTCAACCTCTTGCCTTCTTCAAGACTTTGCTCCTTCAGTGATTTCTTCTTTTACCAGAATATTCAGTTTTTCCCGCCTTCAGCCCTTCTTCTCTGTTGCTTCCATTTCCCCCAGTCTTCAGAAACATGCTTTGATCTCCTTTTATCTGAAAGAAAAAGAAATGTTATGTCATCCAACCTTCCCTGTAGCTACTTTCTTCCTCTTTTTAAGACTAGAATTCTGGAAATTTATAAAAGATGTTTCTTCTCTCACAAAGTAGCACCTTCTGTTTTTCATTTCCTTATTCCTAGTCTATTGCAGTCATCTCCCATCTCCAATAGTGGGTTCCTCTCAAACAGTGTTTTTCACACCTAGTCTGTCTTGCAGGCATCTCAACTTCTTCCTTGCAGCCCTCTGTTATTAATCACTGCCATGTCCATCCTTCTTCTATCATACTAGTCTAAGCTATTCTACTGCAATAGCCATTTAAGTTGGCTAGAGAATTCTTAAGTAATCTCATGTGGTAATATAGGAAAGCTTCTAGGCCACTTTTCATCTTATTGTCATCAACTTAGATGTATAAACACTTGAGCTTGGAAAACTGTCACTGAAAAAGCATGGTGCGGATAATTTCATTTCCTTTGGGATAATTTATATATGGTATAACCATGGTAATGCACCAAATCATAAGGTGTTCTACAGTCCTTCCATTTTCTTTGTATAATGCCATAACATTTAGTACTACCTATAGTTGTCCAAGTGATAAAAGGAAGATTGTCATTGTATCTTGTGATTGCTAGTCAATGTAGGCAACATTCCGTCTCTCTTGGCCTGGCTTACTCCTCTACCACATTTGGCATGATCTAAAATTGAATGAATGGGGAATAAAATTTGCAAGTCAGAGCCTGCATTAGGGAGATACTTAGTGCAAGTTTTGAGAGCCTAATGGAGAAAACATAATGAAAGAAAAGGATTCCTCAAAGAAAGGAAAAGGCATTGAAAATCAATCGTGTCTAATTTTCCAAAGACCCAAAGATGTGGCTCAGGGGCATTAATGTAAACGTATTCCACAAAACTAAGGCCAGAGCAAAACTAAGTCTCTGAACTAAGGCACCAGTGATGGGCACAAGGCTTCTTCTTGGCTGCCCAGCACTGTTCAGAATATACACTGGAGGTGTTTCATCTTGGCCTGTGTTCTTCTCTCCCTTGCAGGTTTGTGACCTTGACTAAAATGAGAAACAGCTGGCAGTCATCTCAGTTATCTATCAGCAACCTCATGTATACAGGGTATTTTACATTTTATTTTGATATATTGATCAGGGAAGACTAACTTCTGTATAAGCAATCTAAAAATCTCTGTTTAATTAAACTTGGCTTCTATTTTTGTTCATATCACAGTTAAAGGCTGGTTGGGGTGGGGGGGAAGGGTGGTGTGGGGAAGACTGTGGTCTACATAGAGAATTAGAGATCCAGGCTCCAAATGAGAAAAGAAGATCATTCTGGAGGTGTTTAAAGTCCAGCCCTCAAAGTGGCGATATCACTTTGAACATATTATACTAGTCTGACACCAGCCTCATCGCCACATCCTACAAGAAGATACATCGGAAAATGTAGTCTATTTGTGTACTCAGAAAGAAATGGTCTTGCATACTAACACCCACAAATATGCTCTGATACATTATTAAACCATAATAAGATGCTCTTATAACCAAATAGAAAACATGAACAGTAATGCTAACGTCATCAATGACTCTTAGGGTTGTTTCTAGAATTGTGGTGACCTGCACAGCTTCTTAAATGAACTAAAATGGATTAGGGTGTTTCTAACATATCCATGCATGGTCAATCCCTCCTAAACCTTGAACTGCCTGTGCATGTTTGTAAATAAGTTATGATTACACATTTGCCATGTGATATATGCACAGTATGTCCAATCATTAAAAATGATGTAGTATCCTAATATCAAAATTGGACAAAGTTATAACAGAAATAGAAAACTATAGATCTATATTTCATACGAATACAGATATAACCCCCCAAAATACTAGCAAACCCAATCCAGCAACATATAACAATAAATATACACTATGACTAAGTAAGATTTATCCCAATAATGTAAGGTTGGTTTCACATCTGAAAATAAACACCATATCAATAGAATAAAATTTTTAAAAAGCACATGATAATCTCAGTTGATACAGAGAAAGCATTTGAAAAAAACATAATATCTTTTCATGATTAAAAACAACAATCATCAAAGTAGGAAAATAAGGATATTTCCTCAACCTGATAAAACACAGCTATGAAAAACCCATAGTAAACAACATATATAATGGTAAAAGTCTGAATGCTCTCTCAACATGACCAGGAAGAAGAAAAAATATCTGGTCTCACCATTTTCATGCAATCTTTTACCAGAGATTCCAGCTAGCAAATTGGGCAAGAAAATGAATGATGGCATGCATACTGGGGGGATAAAAAGAAGTAAAACTATTCCTATTTACAGATGACACTATACATCCGTATATATATACATCTGTTGCATACAGAAAATCCTAAGAAATTCGCTTATGGTATATTAGAATAAACAAGTTAGCAAGATTGCAGAATAAAAGAGCAATATACAAGAATCTACTGAGTTCTATACAATGAACAATTTGAAAATGATATAAAGAAAGCAATAAGCTTCCAGTTATGGAATATATCAGTCACATGAGATGAAAGGTACAGCACAGGGAATACAGTCAATGGTATTGTAATCGCATTGCCGCGGCGAGCTACACTAGTGGTGAGCACAGCATAACCTTAGAGTTGCTGAATCACTAGGTTGTACACCTGAAACTAATGTAATGTTGTGTATCAACTATACTTCAATTACTTTTTTAAAGTTTTTAAAAAAGAAAGCAATATTTTAATTACAATAGTATCTAAAAGAATAAAACCTAGGAATAAATTCAACAAAATGAATGCAGACTTGCATTCTGAAAACTACAAAACGTTGCTACAGTAACTTAAAGCAGACTTAAGAGCATCTGGGTGGCTCAGTCAGTCCTGCATTGAACTTCCCTCTAGGTCATGATCTCACAGTTTGTGAGTTCAAGTCCCACATTTGGCTAGCTCCTGTTAGTGCAGAGCTTGCTTCTTCTTCAGACCCTCTGTTCCCCTCTTTCTCTGGCCTTCCCCTGCTCATGCTCTCTCTTTCTCAAAAAATAAACATTAAAAAAAAGTAAATTGAAGCAGATTGAAGTAAGTGAAAGACAGTCCATGTTCCTAAATTCAAAGATGTAATATTGTTAAGATTATGATACTTCTCATATTAATCTACAGCTGATCCAATGCAATCCCTATTAAAAATCTCAGCTACCTTTCTTTTTTTCTGAAATAGACAAGCAGATCTTAGAATTCATATGGAAATGTAAGGGACACAATAACTGAAACACTCTTGCAAATAAAAGAATGAAGTTGAAGGACTCATATATTCTGATTTCAAACTTACTACAAAGCTATAGTAATCAGGCCTATATGATACTGGAATAAAGACAGACATACAGATCAGAGTAATAGAATTCAGAGCCAGAAATAATCCCTTACATACATGCCCAACTGATCTTCATCAAGAGTGCTAAAATTAATTCCATGAGGAAAAATACTCATTTCTTCAACATATGGCATAGGAATTACAAAAATCTGAGGTTGCTTACCTTATTTGCACCACATAGAAAAATTAACTGAAAATGAATCAACTACTTAAATGTAAAATCTAAAATTATACAACTCTTAAAAAACACATGGAGGAGTAAACTTTTGTGTCCTTCTTAGATATAACAGAAAAGATATAAGCAACGAAAGAAAAAATAGGTAAATTGCACTTCACCAAAATTAAAAACACTTTAGTTGCATATGGTAACATCGAGAAAGCGAAAAGACAATAGAATGGAAGAAAATAATACATAAGTCATCTTCTGATAAGAGTGTTACATCCAGAATATAGAAAAAAAAATTTAACAACTCAATAACAAAAAGACCACCAGAGTTTAAAAATTAGAAAAGAATTTGAAAAGCTATTTCTCTAGATAAAATATGCAAATGACCAATAAGCACATGAAAAGATGCTTGCTATCATTGGTTATTAGAGAATGCAAGTAAAAACCCCAATGAGACACCACTTCACACAAACTAGGAAGGCTGTCATCAGAACGACGGGTAATAACAAATACTGGCAAGAAGACCACGGAAGGGACCATTTTACATGGCGGGTGGGAATGCAGAAAGGTGCAGCGCACTTTGGAATACACTTATTAAGTTCCTTAAAAGCTTTAACATATGGTTAGCACATGACTCAGCAATTCTACTCCTAGTTTTACATCCAAGTTTATGGAAACATGCCCACACAGAAATTTGTACACAAATGTTCATAACAGCATTATCCATAGTAACCAAAAAGTGGAAGCAACCCAAAAGTGGATAAATAAATAGAATGTAGTAGATCTATAAAATTAAATATTTGGAAATAAAAAGAAATAAAGTATTGTTACCTGGTACAACATGGATACCTTTAAATCATTATACCAAGTGAAACAAGCTCTTTACTAAAGACCACATATTGAGGTGCCTGGGTGGCTCAGTTGGTTAAGCGTCCGGCTTCGGCTCAGGTCATGATCTTACGGTTCGTGGGTTCAAGCCCCACGTGGGACTCTGTGCTGACAGCTCAGAGCCTGGAGCCTGCTTCAGATTCTGTGTCTCCCTCTCTCTCTGACCCTCCCTTGCTCATGCTGTCTCTCCCTGTCTCTCAAAAAAAAAAAAGGACCATGTATTATATGAAATGCTTTTAATGGGCAAAGCGATAGAGACAGAAAGTAGATGAGTGATTGCTTAAGGCTCAAGGTTTAGTGGAAAATAAGGAGCAATTGTTAATGGATACAGTGCTTATTTTGAAGGATAATAAAAATTCTTTAAATTGGATTGCAATGATGGCTGCCCAATTCTGTGAATGTACTAAAAACCTTCAAATTGTATACTCTAATAGGTTAAGTAAAGAATGTGAAACAGGTCTCAATAAACCTGTTTTCAAAATAAAACTATACAGCACAGCAGGATGTCAGTAGTGGCATAACAGGAAGTTAAATTCAGGTGACTTGGCTTGCAAAGGGCAGTTGGTTTTGGGGTTGTTGTTTTTTTTTTTTCCACTATGTCGAGTCTATGCTAGGCCTTGCATAGAGGTTGAGGTTACAGAACTATATGAGACAGAGTAAGACCCCATTTAGAACTTCCCGTGACCTAGCCCCTAAAAGGCTAAATACTAATACTTTCAACCTAAATGAATCTGCTGTCAGGAACTGAGAAAATTCTAGAATTTGAGAACACAAATCCCGAAATCTTCTATTTATTGGTATTTCCTGTTGGAAATACCTTCCTGCCTTGTATAGTTTTCATAGTAAATCATATAAGATTTAAGATTTATTTGCTCAAATGCTTAGTTTCAACAAGCCTCATCCTCATGCCTCTGATAACCCTTTGAAGGTGTCTATTGAAATGTTACCTTACCAGTAAGCCCTTCTTTGAACATCCTGTAAAAAATAGCATCACTCTTTCTTTACATCTCAGCATTTGCTATATATCACACTCTAGTTTATTTTTTTCTCATAATACTAATCACCATCTGATATATAACATATATATGTGGTTTTATTGTTAATTTTCTCTTTCCTTCTCTGGAATGTAAACTCTTTAAGGCATGAGACTGTATCAGTTAGCCTTTTCAGCATGACAAATTCCCTTCAAGATGTAGTGCCTTAAAATAACAACCATCTATTTTGTCCACAAGTCTGTGCTTTCACAATTTGGTAATAAATGAAGGTGAGAGGTTTCTTCGGTGTGAGCTGCGCTTACTTTTATAACTGTAGTCAGCTTCTGAGTCAGCTGAGATCTGGTTCATCCATGATAACCTTAGTTAGGACAAGTCTTCTCTGCTCCAGGTGATCTCTTGGTCTCCAGCAAGGCTTGCTGCCATGGTGGTTGGGCAGGATTCTGAGAACTGGGTAGGAGGGTGCAAGGCCTCATGAATTGAATGGTTACATCAATTCTATCATATTTATTGGTCAAAGCAAGTCACAAGGCCAACCCATATTCACACAGTGAGAAAGCCTCCACGTCTTTCTGGGTGAAGCTAAACATCCCATTGCAAAAAGGTGGACAACATGGAGGGCAATAACTCTGGCATTTTTACGCAAAAAAATCTACCACAGAGACTGCCTCTGATTTGTTCACTGCTATATTTCAAGCACCTAGAACAGTGTCTGGCCTAGAGGTACTCCAGAAATATTAGCTGAAGGAAAGAACGAATCACTGCTCACTATGTTTGAATGAGAGGCTGCCCCCTATACTGCCTCTTCTTCATTATGCATCTTTATCATCTGTATGTGCTTGCAAGAAACGACACTGTTTGTGAATAGTTGCACTTGGAGTTCTGCTCTACTGTTCTTTTCAAGTTAAAATGAGCTTTCCCCATTTGCTTTTTCTCTTACTTAGTTCTTGCAAAGTAAGACTAATTGCTTTCAGAGACAGTGAAGCATACCACATTTCATAAAATGCTTGTCATCCAAGGACCTTAGAGAAGTTTCAAAACTTTTTCCTCCATCTCCATTGCTATATAATCTGTAAGATAGGTGAGTCCTGTTGTCAGCTCCTTCCTTCCTTTCCCCATTCCTTGTCCCAGCCAGCCTGTTTCTTTTTCTTTCTTCAAAGCTAAATTCAGCTCAGACACAGCAGAACAACCACTTGCCAATGCAAGGCACATCCTTGCAACTTGGCTTGGGGGACTTTCTGGAAGCAGGGCCACTGTGCAGTGTTACAGAGAAGTGTTGCAGAAATAACTCATCAGTTATGAAGTGTCTGGGGACTCGACTCATTTCCCCACCCCTACCATTGCCACATAGCAAAGTGAGATGGGAATTAGAAATATTTTTTCCATTGCATGCTTTCACCTTCTGTATCTAGATTTTCTAGGAATACCTGTTTACAGATCAAACAGGTGTGCTATTGTTCTTGATAACTGGACTTGAGGAGTAAACTGGATTGCTCTGCTGTCCATTTGGTCAACTGGACAGACTCCATCTTCTGGGCTTCATGTATCCTTAACACACTGCCCATCATGATGTGTTTGGGTTACCCATCTTGAAAGCCTGCTGCAGTACCTTGGAATTGTAGCTTCTCTAAAAAAACAACAGATTCTACTAAAAGAAAAAAAGTGCATCAACAATCAGGGTATTGATCCAAGCATTGTTTCTCAGAGGTGGCATTCCTCACATACTCTCCCAAATGACAGACTGTTCAAATGCTGTGACATGTATCAATACCTCTCCCAGCAGGCCCCCGCCATCTGGGCTGGAAATTCTCTTAGCAGGAAACAAAGCCTTTTTATATTTATAGATAAAGCTAAAAAAAGCAGAGACACAGAAAAGTAACTTTAAACTTCCCCCTTTCTGTCATTTGCCCACATTTCCTTGGCAAAAAGCCTCCTCAGCATCTTCACCTCCCTCTCCCTTCACATCCAGATACCAAGTCCTGCCAGTTCTTCCTTTGATGTACTTTCCAGAGTCTAACTTGCTTTCCATTCTTTCTGCTAACATCCCCCACTCAGGTCTTTATTGTTTCACAGCTGTGTCATTACAATGAGCTCTAGACAGAACTTCTGCCTTCATTCTTGGGGATGTACAGTGACATAAACTATAGTTCTAGCTTTCTAATCTGGAAATATAACAATTTCACATATGATCTCTAGCACTTTCCTCTTTTTAAAAATGTGTGTTTGTTTGTTTGTTCGTTTTGAGAGAGTGTGTGCACATGCACGCACACACGTCAGGGGTGCAGAGGGAGGGAGGGAGAGAGAGAGGAGAGAGAGAGAGAGAGAATCCCAAACAGTGTTCATACTGTCAGCACAGAGCCCTCACATGGGGATGGATCCCACAAACCAAGAGATCATAAGACCCGAGCCAAAATCAAGAGTTGGAGTCTTAACCTACTGAGCCGCCCAGGCACCCCTCTAGCACTTTCTTCTGTACTTACCCAGTGCTGTGTGAATCCTCTGCTTTGACTAAGTGGTCTAATTGATATTTCCAAAAGGATCTGCTACCTCAAATTTAAATAGCATATTGAGTGAAAATCACTTGGCAAAAACTTTAAACATTACAGACGTATGAAATATTCTGTCTTGTAACTAACCCTGATCAATCTGTTAACCTTTAATGGTTTCATGACTCTCTCCTTATTCATACGCTCTGCCCTTACCCTGTCAGAACATTCTTCCTCTTATCTAGTTTCTGCCATAACACATGGGAAGCCATAAGCCTGCATCTTTTCCCTAGGCCCTCCACCTCCTTGGCCATCCCAGGCTACCGGCATCCAGCACTCCAGTCACAAATTTTATCCAGGGCCCCCACTTAAGAGGAAGCGATCAGGTTGTCTTCGGTATCTCCTAAAGAATGCCTGTCTGCCTTTTCATACCGCCCACATCCATGTGGCCACAGCTCAATCCTGGAGGCTTTACACAGCCTTCCCTGCCTAATCTTTCCTATTCACCCCATCTCCCAGGGATCTCTGTCCCCTGAATTCGTACAGAGCCAAACTCTTTGAATTGTCCCGTTTAGACGATACTAATACTCTACCATTACTGTTTACTTAGCCTTAGTAGCTTGTTGTTACAGACCCAAGTAGGCTGAAAACTCCTTCGAGGTGACAAAAGCATCTTACATTAATTTGTAGGCACGTGTTTCAGCATTATTTAATGGAGTCTGACACGTGGCGGCTGCTAATTTGTTACCCAGGCTGGTTAGTCACACTGGAAGTGAATGATAACAATTTTCTTTCTCTGTGTGAGTGATGATAGAGCCTCAGGCAGGCCTGTAGAAAACAGAAAGCCATCATCCCCTCGAAGAAGAGTTGCCAGAGCAGAGAACAAGGGCCAAAAAGGGAGATACCCAGAATCTAAAAGACAAATGTTCCAAATGCATCAGTTTATTCAATTTATGCAACAGTTTTCATATGAGAAATTCCAGGCAGCGTTTCTTCTCTCAGTTCCTCTGTCTTTATTTTCATTATTGTGAGAATACGTAGTTACACATTTTTGCCTGAACAAGGCTTCCGGCAGCTTCAGAGGTGCTCTCTTGTGTGGCCCTAAAGGCCAGACCTTTGTTTTCCCCCACAGTGCACCTGGGTTCACCTTGCCCTCCAGCCATCATTCTGACACCAGAAAGCAGTGGAATTAACAACTGAAACCTGGGAAATAAGAGGCATTACTGATAATTCCACTAGGGGAAATGAGAGCATAAGAATAATTTTAACCTAGTAATAGGTCTCATATTCAGAACCCCACTATCAAATGAGACCCAGACAGGAAGAAAAATGTCTCTCCACTTCCAACGGCCTGACAAACCCTGGAATAATGAGTTGCTTTATTTGAAAGCAGGGGAGGCCATTTTCCTCTGGCTGGAAGTGGTGGGGAAGACCGAGGGGGGGTGTCAGACTGTCCACTGCTTTTAAAAGACGGGATGGGGCCTCGTTGATTTTACACAGGCTCTGTTTCTCCGCTGCATGTCCTCCACCCTGTCCATATTAATTAGACAGATGGCTAAGTCCTAACTGTAGCTGTCAGTCAGGGAAAATTCATGGTTTCTTGCCTAAATGATGATATGTGACCTCCTCTTTTCAGAGATAAGATTTTTTCTTTTTAAAAAAGGAATCATTCCTTTAGAATGAGTTTCAGTGCTAAAAACTGAATGTATTTCCCTAAGTGTCATACCCTTGATTTGTATAGCAGAATCTTCTGCTGATAACAGTGTTTTTTAACTTCAATTTTTAAATAATACAAATAAATACAAGTAGACAGTAATTCTGATTAAAATAAAGATGCATGTGTTACTGATATCAGTTTATTGAAGCATTACCATTAATAAAGTCTTTTATTGTCACAGAGAAGAGTGAAGGCCAATTTTGATGCATATATACTTTATCTTAATACAAGTAGTAAAAGAAAGAAAAAGCATCAGGGGCTGTTTGCTGATATGCACTTATTCCCCAAATTTCTCTATGGCCTTGGCAATTATACTCCAATTGGATGCTCCTTTCCCATTTTCATGTAATTCTTCCAAAGCTGGAAGAATAAATGTCCAGAAAATATTGTCATACAGTGCTGTCAATGACACAAGTAAATGGAAGATTCAACACTTTAAATGTAATACTTGCTAGCCAAGGCATAATTTAGATAAGGTTTTGAGCTTGAATTATTGTGTATATATATATATATATATATAATTTGTTCAAAAATTAAGGAAGACTTACAGAAAAGTGCATTTTTTTCATACAGCTCTACTGAAATTATTGTGAGCAAAAAGAGAAATTGAATTTTCAAGTGAATAATTTTTGGGCTGAAGAAATCTACTTTATTTTTTCCACCTTAGCCCCATTATCATCATTACATACGCATAAACAAACCATCCACTGAATGTCCAGAGTTCTTACACTTTCTCTGTCTTAATGGCATATGATGTTCACTCTCAGTTTCAGTTCGAGAAAATGATACCAAACGGAGGCTTTGTTCAGTTGACAAACAATAAAATGGCTTCAGTGATAGAACTGTCTTTTTCACCTTCTTAATCCTATAACACACAAGTGAACTTTCCATTGGCAACTTTTGCAACACTGTTCTCAAAAGAGCAGATGCAATGATTCAAGAGGTACAGTTGAAGGGAGAGGGCAGTAAAAACCAATAACTTTGTGCAATTACGGCAAACACAACCATTATTCATCAGAAAATTAGAGGCTACATCTAACTAACAAATCTCTTGATCCCAGTCCTGTGGATGGAAATTTACATTCAAACGGAGCACCAAAATAACTTCCCTTCTGGGGGCAGTAAAGATTATAACTAGTTTCTCAGCAGGAATGGCAAGGCCAAAAGTAATTTCCCTTGGGGAGGAGGCCTGGAGTGCTCTACATATTCAAATGACAAAAAACCGGTTTGGCCTAGACCTGTGGCTCACATCAGGCCAAGGAGCGAATATAACCCTGTATAAGATTCTCAGGGACCCCCAAGGGAGAGCACCCCTAACTAGTTAACTAGTCTTCGGGGCCCCATTATTTAAAGTAACCGCCTGTGAGGTTACTGACAGTACTAAATCTACCGGGACCCATTTGATTGGAAGCCCAGAATTCCTATTTGGAAAGCAAAGTCTTAGTAGCTACATGGCCTGGACGTCCTGCAGAACAAATCCCAAGTAGCGTTAGAACGCGCTAAACAGAACTATACTATCCAACAGGACAGGGAGTGAGTTAGGCGGATAGAGTCTTCATCCTAGGGATGAAACTGCCCTTTCAGGTTCCACAGGGAGCGTCATCTACAGCCTGGGCTGCGCGCACTGACGTTCCCTTCCTCTTAAGAGCCAGAGAACACCACCCCGGGTGTCTCTTCTCCCGCCTGACCCAGCTCGCTCTGCTTTCTCAAACCCTGTTGTTTATCCGCGCTTGTGCGCGTCCCGCCACGTAGGCGGGGGAATGGCTCTGGTTGGGGTTACTTCCCCGCGGGCGCGCCAAGCGCAAAGCAGACAGCAGCCGGCTGTGTAGGCGCGCGAACCTTTAGGCCTCTGGCGTCCGCAGCACGCACACCTTGGCTGGCGGGTATTGCCAGCAGTAAGGGGCGATGCCAGAACGTGCAGACTCGCCAAGAGCCTGTACAAACCGAAGTCCGTTCTCCCTTCCCACTGATTGTCAGTTTCTTTGGTGAGTGCTGACACCAAGGCAAGCACGGATAAAATCTTCCTCACTCCCGCCTCGCTCTCCCCCACTGGCCCAGCCTTGCTTGTACTTACAAGTCCACTCTAAGAGACAGCTTCTGGCCACTTGTTTGGAATCCAAGAAAACAGAGCATGGGGCTGTGCGCAAAGGAGTTATTCAGCGAGTCTACACGGGGAAGCAGGGATTCCCAGGGACACCACAGGCACTGGGAACAACACACCCTCCAGCCTTTCCCTACAAGCAAACCAAGGCATAGGGACTGGCGAGGGTGTAAAGGGAAGCTCAAAATAAGGATGAAACTGGAGAAAAAAAAAGTGAGCTTCTAGGGTAGAAGCGCGGGGCAGGATTGGGAATAGGTGAAGCAAACTTCTGAACCTTAAATTCAAGTTCTAGCAGTGGGGCGAATAGGTGGGGGCCGTTAGTGGGCGCGGCGGCTGAGTGTGCAGTTTATTTTTCTGTGTAGATTTTTTGCCTGGAACGGCTGAGGCTTAAACTTCCGCCGCGAAGACGCGGGGTGCCGAAGAGGGAGGAGGCGACTGCAAGGATCAAAAGTGATTCTGAGGCGGAAGTGTGAGCCGGGTCGCTTCTCACAGGTCCAGGTAGTTTCCCAGGCCCTCCGGCACCACCTTTGGGGGCTCTTTGCTCAAAGCGCACTCCCTCCCGCAGGGGATTAGGGGGCGGAGTAGAAGGGATGAGGTGTGGAAGCGGCGGACCCAGCAGCTAAGAAAGTCAGGAAAAGTAACTGGCTATCGGAGGTGTTGATTCCAGAGGGCGGAGAGGATGGGGCGGGCCCTACTTGCCAACTACTTGTCCATCATCGGCGGCAGAACTTGCACTTGAGGATTTTCTTAAATGCGTTTTGGAAGTCTTTGTTGAAATAGGCGTAAATGACAGGGTTGAGCAGGGAGTTCGAGTAGCCCAGCCAGTTGATTATGGCGCCCAACAGGGTGGGCATGTGGCAGCTGCTCTCACAGAAGGGCAGGACTAGGGCAACGATGAAGAAGGGCAGCCAGCAGAGGATGAACGTGCCCATAATGATGCCCAGCGTCTTCACCGTCTTCCTCTCTCGGGCCAGGGCCATCTTGCGCTTGGCTTCTGCGTTGCGCTCATTCTTCTTCTCGAAGGAGGTGGGGGCGTAAGGGATACTACTGGTCTCCCTGGGCAGCGGCAGGTGCTCTTTGGAGTTGCCCACCCGGTGCACTTCGATCACCTCCAGGGCGGCGCCATCGTCACCCTGTCTCACCGCGCCGTTGGTGCATAGAGCCCCCCCTGCCTTGTTCTCCACACCTTGCCTCCATTCTCTGCTCCCTGGCTCTCCATTTACGCTCTTCTTGGGCTGCGGAGCTGGCGACACACCGAAGCGGGTGTCCGGTCCCTTCTTCTCGACCTTCTTGACTGTTTTGCGGATGCGGAAGCGCGCAGCTCGGAAGATGCGCCCGTAGAGAACCAACATTAGCAGCAAAGGGATGTAGAAAGCCCCAAAGGTGGAATAGATAGTGTAGCCGTGGTCCTTGCTAATCGTGCACGCGTCGGGGTCCGAGCGGTCTTCGGGGGTGCGCCAGCCCAGCATGGGCGGGATGGAGATAAGGAAGCCAATGAGCCAAGTGAGCGAGATGAGCGCAGCGGCGCGCCGGGGCGTCCTCTTGTTCACGTAGTCGATGGGGTCCGTGATGGCCCAGTACCTGTCCAGCGCAATGGCGCACAGGTGCAGGATGGACGAGGTGCAACACAGCACGTCGAGGGCAATGAATAGGTCACAGGTGACCTGTCCCAGTGTCCATTTGTTGAGCACCTGGTACAGCGCAGCCATGGGCAGCACTAGCACCGACACCATGAGATCGGTGACAGCCAGCGAGCCGATGAGATAGTTGGCCACATTTTGCAGGGAGCGCTCCAGGGCGATGGCGGCCACCACGCACGCATTGCCCAGCACCGCGCAGAAAATGAGAGTGCCCAGCAGCAGAGAGGTGACCACTTGGTAGCTGAAGGTCACGTCGGAGATGACAGTAGCGTTGCCGCGTGTCCCTAAGGGACCCTCGGACAAGGTGGTGTTGTTGCCCGATCCAGGGCTGAGCACATCCATGCCTGCGCGCCCGGGGGGGGGGGGGGGGGGGGGGGGGGGGGGGGGGGGGGGGGGGGGGGGGGGGGGGGGGGGGGGGGGGGAGAAAGAGCTGCGTTAGGATCCCCCTCGCCCCTCCCCCTGGGGTCTTCCACCCCTCCCTCTCTCCAGGGGAGTTTCAGGTGGAGGGGATGCCGGGACTCAAGCAGGAAGTTCTTACTGCTCTGGCGAGGGGATCTCCGAGGAGCAGCTCCTAGGCGCTCCCTGGCTCCCTTGGTCCAGCAGACTCAGAGACTCCAGCTGGGAAAGGAGTTCTCCAGAGAACAGCTCCGGGACCTCTGCGCGGCGGAGAGGTGGCTGGAACGTCTGTTTCTCACTGTCCATTTTACTCTGCCGCTGCCCAACTGGCTGCCGGAGCTGGAGTCTCCCCGCTAGCCACCAGTCTTCACTCCTAGAAGTATCTGGAATAGAGAAACCTTGTCCTCTACGGTCACTCTGTGACTCTCCTCTTCCTGCTTCTCACCCTTCCTCTTTCCCACTCTCTCCTTCGGTCTCCTTTCTTCCTCTTAAGCCTTCTCTCCCTCTTTTTCCCTCTCCCTTTTCACCCCTCGTTCAGTCTCCCTCGTTCTTCTCACTCCCCTTTCTTTATCCCTCTGTGTCGCTCCGACAGCTCTGACAGTGTCCCTTCCTCCTACGCTAACCCTCCCCTCCAAACACTTCCCCAACCCTGAGTGTCTCTTTCCTCTGGGTCCCCGCCCTCCTCTCCCTCTAGCTAGGCGTCTTTTCATTCTAGCCCTTTTTTGTCGGCAGAGATTCAGAATTCGCTTCCACTGGATCCGCCGCTGGTCACACCGATATTACAACATGTAACTCCGCCTCTCACCCAGACAAACTAGAAAAGGGGGGAAAAATCCTAACTATACGTTGCTTCATATTTCTGTCAAATTGTTAAGCAGAGTTAGCAGCACAGAGTGACAATAGGAAATGAGACATAGAGCCACATGGAGCCTGAAGAAGGAGGTAGACAGCCCTTGGGTTAGTCTGTAAATTCTTGTTAATTGATGGAAAGAGGACGAAGTGTTTCTTAGCTTATGAGAGAAGCCATCCCGTTCATTATCTGACAGTCCAGCCTGACTCCCTTGGGGAGGATGTAGCCTGGGGCTTTATTTATTTATTTTAACCTTGGGGAATTAGTGGGGAGAGGGATTCTAAAGGGCATGTAAACGGACAGGTAAATAGCAGCAACTCAAAGTGAAGGAAAAAACTCAATTCCGTATGTATTTTACACACCACAGCGCACACACACACACACACACACACACACACACACACACACAGGCTATCCATCACCATTGCCTTTTTATTTTCAATAAACATTACCACTTTTCATAGCTTCGTGACGAGTCAATGTACAGAAGGGAATCTTTTGCCAATGTTCTGTAAATAACTTGGAGCATTTGATACAGCCTTTTGTTTCTTTTACCAGAGCCTGCAAACCTCTAGGGTGAACTTGATGGAACCCCTGGTCACAGGCCCCCAGTTTCTCTTAAGCGCCGAAATGGGCTTCAGCACTTGGGACAGCTCTAGGCAATAAGGGCTTATGTCGCCACCTTCCGGCAAATGCTTTGGAGCGCCACCTAGAAACCCTTGTCTTAGAAAAATTAAGCAAGTATTAAGGTAATCACATAACTTCAAGAAAAAAATACGGTTATTAAAAAAAAGTAATATTAATTTTTGTATATCTTCTGCTTTCTTCAAAAATTTCCTTTATTTCCCTCTTTTGCTCTTAATCGTGTATATCAAGCCTATTTTATTTTCTAGCTCTTTTTGAAAGTCCAGAGCATCAGCCATTTACAAGTTCGAGCCAGGAACGGGGCATTAATAGAAGCTAGGCAGATATTCACCTGTATTTGTTTTGTGCTGACAATGGCTGCACTTTGTAACTCATACATTCGCACACATTCACCAACGGGGGGGGGGGGGGAATAGTATTGGATTTTGCAAATGGGGTTGACAACACAGAAAATGAATAGACTACTATGGGTTGGTTCTAAGCTGTTTCTTTCACCAAGAAAGGCAAATTTAATCCCATTTGAACATAAGTAAAGAATGAGATACCTAATATAAGGGACAAAATATGGAACAAAGTCCACTTGTACATTCTGATTGCATGACTGGAGTGAAGGAAAAGTGCAGAATGCAATCCTACAAGCACAGATAGCAATAGTCTTAATATTGTGTTCAAATTTGTGCTCTGAATTTTATGGCTTTGAATTCTCCAAGACTAAACAAAAGAGCAATCACCAAAGCCACAACAATAAAAATAAATTTAATTGGGCTGCTGCATACAGTACAGGGCAATGTGTGTGGAGATGGATTGTTTTACAATGTGGTGCTGGGCACAGGTCCCACTCAATCATTTCAGCATGCCATAATAATGAACCTGACATTTATAATGATTCATGGCATCAAAAGAAAGAGATAAGTGTACACAGAAATACTGGCTACAGACTCTGAAGATGTCTTTTTTAAGATTTGTGAAGGTGCTTATTCCCCTTTTAACAGCTTTATTAAAATATAGTTGCGGGTCCAAAAATTATGATAGGAAAATAATTAAAATCTGGATTCTCAAAAGATGAAATTTTGGAAATAGAGCTGATAACATAAATAAAGGGTAAAATAAAAGAAATTAAAATTTTAAGAAGTAAATATATGCATATCAAAGACATCCTTGAATAAAAATTGTGTCAAATTTAGTGCATATAAATCTATGTCAGTAAGTATGCCAGCCAACAATATGCATTCATCTATTGGATCCTAAATGGTTTAATAAGTGAAAATTTTGTTTTTTTCCTTTTCAGGAAAGCTAAAATGATTTAAATCTGTTATTAATTATATTCATGAGCACTGGTACTTGCTACTCTGCTATAATATTCAAAAATGCAGCATTTTTATAAGTTGAAAAAAAATCACAAGTACTTCATGTTTTCCTTACGAATAATGTACATAATATTTCAAGCATTTCATTTCTTACAATTTATAACAAGAATGGTAGGCACTCTTATGAACACTATGAAGAAAATAGAAACATGTAAAGGCTATACAGCAATGATTATGGGATTAATCTTCAAGTGGCTAATAGTTGTTATATAACCCTTTATTGAACACATAATACTGTGATATATATTAAAAGCACAATGATGTTGCATTTCTTCATTTTCACACAGTACTGATTCTTCTATATTTAATGCTTAATGACACAGAATCCCAGATATGCCAGAAGAAAATGGTGCGAACCAAAGATCTGGATAGTTAGACTCTTGTTCTTCAAGGCCTTGGAATTTAGCCTAAAGAAAAGCTAGTCTTAAAGTGGATGTTATTGATGACATCGTTTGATCACACACACACACAAAAAACCCCTTGCCATCATTCTGCTTTTATTTCTTGTTTGAATTTGCTAGATGCAACTTGTCAGTTATGGATCTGGAGTAGGATACATCATCCATCATGTGAAATTTCTCAAAAATAGTTTATGAGAGATGAAGATTTTTAACATTTTCACAGGAAATTTGATACAAGCCCTGCATTTTAATGTTGTTCTTTGACTAGGGACATAAGATAAAAAGATATTAAGCTGATAATATATTTTTTAAAATATTTCCTATAAACTGTGAATGTCCTATCATTACTGAAGGTTCAATAATGGTTGAGGGTTCTCAGTAATTGATAAATTTACCCATAATCCCCAAATTATGGCCGATTTTTCTATTACTGAGGAAATAATTTACAGAGCCAAGAGTTGAAAATATACTTAGGGAGACTGCAAAAGTGATTTCTAAAAGCTATTAAACAAACTTTTATTTTTTTCAAATGGAAATTAAGGCAGATTATTGTTTTCATGTAAAGATACCTTTCTGAATTTAGTCATCAGATAGTAAAGCAATAGGGCAATTGTAGTTCTTCCACAACCGTGGACATTTTTACTGAAATTCACTAGTGAAAAAAATACATCAAAGAGTAATGTTTGCTTAAATAATTTAGGAAATGCAGTCTTCTGATTATCAGTGAGAATTAACTGGCCATTTATAAAAAAAAAAATGTAACTAAAATACCAGAGAAAAAATTCTCCTATAAAACTGAGCACGCATTTTGTGTGTGTCAATCCTCACCATTCCCCTTCCTCTGATGGTATCATTCCTCCACTGCTATTTCTACCCATCAGGCACTTCTTAGAGGCCCAGAACTGCACTTGATTTTTAGTACGAAAATACAAAAAGTGGGGCCTCAGTCTGTGCTCCCAGAACCATTAAGATTGGCCTGGTTCATTTAATACACATGCTAAAACCACAACATATGGAGAGTGGAAAAAAAATGTAACATATATTCACTAGCTGTAGGATCTTGGGCAAGTTGACTAACCCTCTTGTTTCTTCAGTAGTAAAATGAATGTTATTATAAGTTCATGAAGACTAAATGGCCTCAATAAATACCCAATAGTTTAAACAATCAGAGTAGTAACAGGGATGCAAAATAATAATATTCTCTCTCTACTGATAATTGCTGAGCAGTGTGGAAAAGAGAATACATAGGCTTAGTGAAAAAGCAAGAGGTCGGTCAGGTGAGAATTTATTGTGAAAACAATTTACACATGGATGCGACATTCTTCCTATTCCTTAAAGTATTTTGAAAGTTTGCAATTCTTTAGAAAATTCAGAGTATAAGACAAGTAAATAAAGATAGATATGACCTCTGCATTCCAAAACGTCTTGACTTAAATCACAAGTTATTGAAGGAGAGGAAGCATGTCAACAAAAGTTCAGTAATCACTATTGAACAGGATTCTTCCCCTTTTCTGGAAGCTTAACCAGTTGTTTAAAAGCATAAAATAAATAATTGAAATTCATAAATCCCAATAAAATGTATAAAAGTATGATTTTAAAAAGCCAGTACCTTTGCTTATGGGTAATTAAGAAAATTTAGTGACAAGAGTTAGTAAACGTACCTTCCTGAGCTCAATCGATCTACATTGCTTTCTTTCTGATGGTATTTTTAGGGCTCATGTTGGAAGGATAAAAACATAGTTGAGGGGCAGACTGACTGTCTCAGTCAGTTAAGTGTCTGACTTCAACTCAGCTCATGATCTCAGGGTTCATGAGTTTGAGCCCCACATCAGGCTCTGTACTAACAGTTCAGAGCCTGGAGCCTGCTTCACATCCTGTGTCTCCCTCTCTGTCTGCCCATCTCCTTCTTGCAATCTGTCTTTCTCTCTCAAAAATAATAAACATTTAAAATTTTAAAACAGAACAAAGTTGAGATGAAAAACATGTTTGAAGTATTAGCTCAGTATTTGCTCTTAATCCAAGGATAGCTGAAAATTAAATTCAGTCTAATGATTATTTGAAACAAAATTTAATTACTGTATTAATCTAACAATAGTTGGAGGGAAATGCTTTCATTTTTATAAGGTTTAGCAAAATCTTTTTTGTCATAAAACTAATGCCAATATTTGAAGCATTATTTTAATTTTGTTTTAAAACATGTCCTTTATATAAAAGCAATAATTATGATTATAAAATACCAACCTATTACTGTGCCACTTGGTCTGTTGAAGCAATAATCTGTTAGTTGGTAGTAGTGGCTCAGGGCCACAGTTTTGGATCCAAATGACTACTCTCCCATGTATTAGACTTAATTTTTTTCCTTAAAATTTTTCACTTTATTATGCATTACATAAGATTTATCAAAAATTAAGAATAATATATTGTAAAGATTACTAGAGTAAATACTTATATGATTAAGAAAAGCTTAAGAACAAGAATAGTATGATACTATGATTCTACTGATTCCTCTGTTTGCTTTCAAGTTGAGTGTTTGTCATTCTTATGAATTACTTTATACTTTTACATCATCTATGTGTGTCACTAAGCAGTATAGAAATGGTATCATTCTCTATACATTCTTTTGCAACTTTCTTTGTTTGCTCAACATTAGCTTAGTAAAATTCCTCTGGACTGATACAAGCACCTCTAGCTCATTCACTTTCATTATTGTGTGGATTTAAATTGTATGGATAATGCCACAAATTATTTATCCATTCTCTGGTTAGTGAGACTTTAAGTCTTCTCCAAATACTTGCTTTTATAAACAATGGTTCAATGAGCATTCGTGTGCATATCTTTTTTTAACTAATGTAAACTAGATCAATACTTTTCAAACAAATCACCTGGGGATCTTGCTTAAATACAGATTTTGATACTGTAAATCTGCAGTGGGACCCTAGACTCCTCATTTCTACTAAGTTCCTGGGTAACACTGATTTTGCTAACCATACTTAGGGTAGCAAGGATCTAAGCATCCAGAAGTGGAATAACTGGGATATGCCCCAATTCAGCATTACTAGATTTAGACTAATTCTTCTCCAACCTATTTTTGTATAAAATTGCATGATCACTGTTGTGAGTTGAATTGTGTCACCCAAAAAGATATAAAGGATTCACTGTCTGTTAACTGAGACCTTTTAGGAAATAGGATCTTTGCGGTGTCTTCAAGTGAAAATGAGGTCATATGCACTTAGGGTGGGCCCTAATCAAAAGAGTGATACTCTTATAAAATAAAGGAAATTTGGACAAAAACACAAAGAGAAGAGAACCCCATGAATACACACAGACAAACAGGGAAGAATAGCATGTGGAGACAAGAGGTAGACATTGGAGTTAATGGCTGCCACAAGCCAAATAATGTCAAGGACTATCATCAGAAACAGACAAGTCTCCCCATTAGAGAGTTTGTGCTGTGCCAGCACTATCAATTCAGGTGTCTGGTATCCAGGATTGTGAGAAAATACATTTCTGTTGATTCAAGCCACCCAGTTGATTGAGTTCGTTACGGCAGCCCATAGAAACTAATACAACCACTAAAAATGTGTATGTTTTCGTTGCTTCATCAAGGTTGAGTGTAGTTTCATGTTTCTTTGCTGAGACTTATTGGATCATAGTTTGTGCTTATCTTAAACTGGGTTCTTTGTTGTTGTTGTTGTTGTTGTTTACTTACTGATTTTAAAGTCCATTATATATTATAGGTATTCATTTTTTTAACATTTATTTTTATCTCTTTATTTTGAGAGTGAGAGAGAGGGCAAGCGGGGAACGGCAGAGAAAGAGAGAGGAAAAGAATCCACACAGGCTTTGTACTGTCAGCACAGAGCTCGATGTGGTGCTCAAACTCATGAACTGTGAGATCATGACGTGAGCTGAAATCAAGTCAGATGCTTAAATGACTGAGCCACCCAGGCACCCCTATATGTATTCATTTTTTTTTGTCATTTGTATTATTCAAGATATTTTCTTTCACACTTTGGCTCAGATTTTCACCTTTTAAAAGTGTCTTTTGATAAATTTACATTTTTCAATTTAATGTAAATGAATATTTCTGTTTTTGTCCTGTGCATTTTCTGTTTTGCTCTACCTTGAGGCCATAAAGAAAAGAGTCAACAGTTTTTCTAATTTCATATTTAGTTCATCTAGATTTGGTTTTTGAGCATATCATGTGAGGTAGGGATCTGCTTCAGTTTTTACTGTAAGATTCAAAATTACCCAAAACCATTTATTTGATAGTCAAGCCTTTCTTTCCCGGTTTTAGAGTCTCCTCCATCTTACATTAAGTTTTCGCATACAGATGAGCTTGCTGGGCTCTCTCTTGTCTTCCATTAGTCTATCTCTACTCCAAAACTACAGTGTCTTATTTTTTAAAATAAATTTAATCTCTCATAATATCTGCTCTATATTCTTCCTTAAAAGTTTCTTGACTGCTCTTGGCCCTTTACGTCAATATACATATTAACTTTGAATCAACTCTTCTACACAATTTTCTTGCAATTATGATAATGTGGAAACAACAGATATCTTTATGATAATAAATCTTATATGTGAATCTTCTTAACCATTTATGTAGCTCTTTCTTGCTTTTCAGTAAAGTTTTTTATTTTCTCCATTAATGGCATGAACAGCTTTGGGTAGATTTTTTTCCCCATAGGTACCTTATTTCGTTGTTATTGTTGTTGTATTTGTATAGATGACAGCTAATGTGAATGGTATTATTTTTTAAATTATATTTTCAGTTGTTATGGGTATATAGAATGTGGTTAGCTCATTTTTTATTTTGTTTTAGTTTTATTTTATTTTTGAGACAGAGAAAGACAGAGCATGAATGGGAGAGGAGCAGAGAGAGAGGGAGACACAGAATCTGAAACAGGCTCCAGGCCCTGAGCTGTTAGCACAGAACCTGACACGGGGCTCAAACCCACAAACCGTGAGATCATGACCTGAGCTGAGGTCAGACACTTAACTGACTGAGCCACCCAGGCACCCCATGGTTAACTTTTTAAATTGATTTATCTTTGGTGTACTTAATTTTATTTTTTTAAACATTTATCCACTTTTGAGAGACAGAGAAAGACAGAGCATGAGCAGGGAAGGGGTAGAGAGAGGGAGACACAGAATCTGAAGCAGACTCTAGGCTCTGAGCTATCAGCACAAAGCCCAACCTCGGGTTTGAACCCATGACCGGCAAGATCATGACCTGAGCTGAAGCTGGATGCTTAACTGACTTAGTCACCCAAGCGTGCCAAAACACAAAGACTTTAGAACAAAGACTGTAACAAAAGACAAAGAGCACTACATAATAATAAAAGGCACAATCCAACAAGAAGATACAAAAATTGTAAATATTTACACATCAAACAGAACACTCAAATAAATTAGACAGGTCACAACAAACAAAAGGGAATGAATCCATAATAATACAATAATAGTATGAGATTTTAGCACCTCAGTTACATCAGTGGAAAGATCATCGAAACAAAATCAATAAACAACAATGGCTTTTAATGACACACTGGATGAGATGAATTTAACAGATATATTCAGAACATTTTATCCTAAAATGGCAGAATACACATTCATTTCAAGTACTTACAGAACCTTTTCCAGGACAGATCACATATTAGCCCACAAAACAAATGCCAACAAATTCAAGAAGATCAAAATCATACCATGAATATTTTCCGACCACAATGCTATGAAACTAGAGGTCAACCTTGAAAAAAAAATCTGGACAGTCAGCAGATACATGGAGGTTAAATAACATACCAGTAAAGAATGAATGGGTCAACCATGAAGTAGACATAAAAAAGTACATGCAAACAAATAAAAATGAAAACACAGTGGTCTAAAACCTCTAGGATGTAGCAAAAGCAATTCTAAGAGGAAAATTTGTAGCAATACAGATCATCCTCAAGAAGCAAGAAAAATCTCAAATAAACAACCTAACCTTACACCTAAAGGAAATAGAAAAAGAACAATAAACTGACCCTAAAACCAACAGAAGGAATGAAATAATAACTATTAGAGCAGAAGTAAATGACATAGAAACTAAAAAATAATAAAATAGATCAATGAAGCTAGGGCCTGGCTCTTTGAAAAAAATCAAGAAAACTGACAAACCTCTAGCCAGATTTATCAAGAAAAAAGAAAAATAACTCAAATAAATAAAATCCCAAGTAAAAGAGGAGAAATAGCACTCAATACCACAGAAATACAGATAATCATAAGAAAATATTATGAAAAACATTATGCCAACAAATTGGACAACCTACAATAAATAAATTCCCAGAAACATATAAACTACTAAAACTAAAATAGGGAGAAATAAAAAATTTGAACAGAAATGCCAAAGAAATTGAATCAGTAATAATAAAAAAAAAAAAACCCTCCCAACAAGCAAAAATCCAGGATCAGATGGCTTCACAGGTGACTTCTACCAAACATTTAAGAAGAGTTAATACTTATTTTTTCAAAGTAGTCTACATAATAGAAAAAGAAAGGAAAGCTTCCAAATTCATTCTATGAGGGTAGCATTGCCTTGATATCAAAATTGGATAAAGACACCACTAAAAAAGAGAACCATAGGCCAAATCCCTGATGAACATGGATGCAAAAATTCTCAACAAAATACTAGTGAACCAACTATAACAATACACTAAAAAAATCATTCACCACAATTGATTGGGATTTATTCTGGGTTGCAAGTGTGGTTCAATATTTGTAAATTAATCCATGTGATACATCACATCAATAAAAGAAAGGATAAGAACCATATGATAATTTCAATAGACACAGAAAAAGCCATTTGACAAAGTGCAACATCTATTCATGATGAAAACCCTCAAGAAGATAGGTTTAAAGGAAACATACTGAAAGTAATAAAGACCATGTATGAAGAAACACAAAGCTAACATCATCCTTAATGGAAAAAAGTTGAGAGCTTTTCCCCTAAGGTCAGGAAAAAGACAAGGACATTCAATCTCGTCACTCTTATTCATTCTAGTACTCGAAGCTACAGCAAACAGACAACGAAAAGAAATGAAAGGCATCCAAGTCAGTAAGGAAGGAGTAAAACTTTCACTATTTGCAAATGACATAATACTCTATATACAAAATCCATAGACTCCACAAAAATCTGCTAGAACTGATACATGAATTCAGTAAATTCGCAGGATACAAAGTCAATATACAGAAATCTGTTTCATCTCTATACCCCAAAGAATGAAGCAGCAGAAAGAGAAATTAAGGAATCAATCCCATTTATAGTCACACCAAAAAATAATAAAGACCTGTACTCTCAATGCTGATGAAGAAATTGAAGACCATACGAAAAAATAGAAAGACATTCCATGCTCATGGATAGGAAGAACAAATATTATTAAAATATCTATACTACCAGAGCAATCTACACATTTTACACAACCTCTCTCAAAATACCAACAGCATTTTTCACAAAACTAGAAGGAACAATTCTAAAATTTGTGTGGAACCACAAAAGACTTGGAATAGCCAAAGCAATCCTGAAAAAGCAAAGCAAGGCTGGAGGCATCACAATTCCAGGCTTCAAGTTAATTACAAAGCAGTGGTAATCAAAACAATATGGTACTGGCATAAAAATAGACACATAGATCAATGAAAAAGAGTAGAAAATCCATAAATAAACCCACAATTATATGGTCAGTTAGTCTTCGACAAAGCACAGAAGAATATCCAATGGGAAAAAGTTTCTTTAACAAATGGTGTTGAGAAACCTGGACAGCTCCATACAAAAGAATCTAACCGAACCACTTTCTTACACCATACACAAAAATAAATGCAAGATAGGTTAAAGACTTAAATGTGGGACCAGAAACCTTAAAAATCCTATAAGAGAATATAGGCAATAATTTCTTTGACATCAGCCATAGCAACTTCATAGATATGTCTCCTGAGGCAAGGAAAATAAATGCAAAAATAAACTATTGGAACTACATCAAAATAAAAGCCTCAACACAACAAAGGAAACAATCAATAAATCTAAAAACCAACCTGTGGAATGGGAGAAGATATTTGCAAATGACATGATAAAAAATTAGTGTCCAAAATATATAAAGAATTTATAAAATTCAATACCCTCAAAAAACAAATAATCCAATTAAAAATGGGCAGAAGACATGAACAGACATTTCTCCAAAGACATCCAGATGGCCAACAGACACACAAAAAGGTGCTCATCATCCCTAATCATCATGGAAATGTAAATAAAAACCACAGTGAGATACCACCTCACACCTATCAGAACAGCTAAAATCAACAACACATGAAGCAGTAGGTTTTGGTGAAGATGTGAAGAAAAGGAATCTGCTTGCACTGTTGGTGGGAAAATAGTATTTGTCTTTCTCTAATTTTGCTTATCTGCAGCCACTCTGAAAAACACTATGGAGCTTCCTCAAAAAGTTAAAAATAAGTACTACCTTATTATCCAGCAATTGCACTACTGGGTATTTACCCAAA
>NC_043705.1:44755391-44790109 GCF_006229205.1 Suricata suricatta
TATATATATATATATATATATATATATATATATATAATGGAATATTACTCAGCCATAACAATGAAATCTTTCCATTTGCAACAACATGGATAAGAATATAATGATACGCAAAATAAATCAGCCAGAGAAAGACAGATATCATATGATTTCACTAATGTGGAATTTAAGAGTCAAAACAAATGAACATAAGAAGGGGGAAAGAAAGAGAGAAACAAACCACGAAACAGACTCTTAACTACAAAAATATAAACTTAAGGTTCTCAGAGGTGAGGAGAGGCAGGGGGATGGGCTAAACAGGTGATAGGTATTAAGGAGGGCACTTGTGATGAACACTGGGTGCTGTGTATAAGCGATGAATCACTAAATTCTACACCTGAAACTAATATTGTGCTGTATGTTAACTGGATGGAGTTTAAATAGAAACTTGGAGGGAAAAAAATGCCAATCAAATGATGTCATTCTTAGATGTCTTTTATTATTAGTTTGTAACTTAGTTTTATTATTGTCAGAGAATCTGAAGTAAAATGCACCAATTCCTTTAAAATTTGAAATTGATATTATTGCCTAGTACACGATTAATTATCGTAAGTATTGCATGTGTAATCATATTGTGTGACTCTATCACATCTGTTTGGTCAAACTTGTTAGTTATGTTTTTCAGAGTTCCTAACCCTTACTAATTTTTGTCTGCTTGATCTCTCAACGTCAACATTTATCAGAGGTTGATAGATCAGACAAAAACTAATAAGGAGATAGGATAAGATAGGATAGGACAGGATAGGACAAGAGAACTTCTCACAATGATACATTCCTCAACTTCTTGTGCTGTTAATATTTGCTTTATATGTTTTCTGACCATAATAATAGGTACATACTTGTTATAATTAGTATATCTTCCTGTTGACTTAAATGGTTTATCTCTTTACCCTTAATATTGTTTGCTGCTTTAAGTACTATTTTGTCTATATCAGTTCTTTTTTGTAAGCATTTTCCTAATTTATCTCATTCCACATATTATTTTTCATCTTTTCTGTATCTTCAAACTTTAGGTGAGTCCCTTGTAAAAGTATTATAGTTGTTTTCTTTCTGAATCTGAAAATATTAGCGTTTTAGCATAGGAATTTAATCTTAATTTTACTGTGACTATTTCTGTATCAGAAATTATGTCAGTTATGTAATTTTATGTTTTTATTTTTATTCTGTTTCTTCTATGCTTCTTCTGTTGCTTTCACTCTACCAGCTGAGTTTCAAAATTAGTTTTATTTTCTCATTGTATTAGAAGTTCTATAATCTAGTCATGACTAGAAGTTAACATTTTAAAGTGTATAAACAACTTAGGCTATAAAGATTATTCATGTTTGTCACCACCTCTCAAATCATACAAGTACATTTAAGTACTTTAATTCAAATTATCGCCATCCAGGGTATTGTCATAAAGCAATTAGTTGCATCATGCTCTTGATTGTTACTCTCTTAATTAGACATGACTGTTGTGCTATGCAGCCAGTGTGTCCTTATGTGTGTCCATATGTTACCAATTTACTTGATCATCATTCCTTCTTGTGTCTCACATATTTCTTCTGGGATTATTTTTCTTCAGACTTAAAAATATCCTTTAGAAATTTGTTTTATAAAGGTATGTTAGCAGAAAACTCTCCTAGGTTTTTATTGACAGAAATGTTTTTACTTCACCCTCATTTAGCTAAGTACACAGTTATAGGTTGACGGCTTTATGCTTCTCAGAACTGGGAGATATTATTGGGATATTTTTTGCCTTGTATTATTGCTATTGATGAGAAACCTACTGTCAGTTGTCATTAGTGTATGACTAAACTTCCTTTTCCCTCTGGCTGGATTTGAGATCTCTGCTCTTAAGTTTTTATTGGGTTCTGCAAAAAGCCTCAGTATGTGTAGCTGTTGATTTTTTTCCAGTTTTCCTGGGATTTATTTTGCTTCTTTAAACTGAGGACTTATAACTTCCATTAACTCTGGGAAATTATGATTCATTCATTCACCATTAATTCAACAAATATTGCCTTTTCCTTATTCACTCTATTCTCTTTCCGAGATTCTAAACATAGTAAGAGGACACTCTTCTCTTTATCTTCACTGCCTCTTAATTCTCTGTCATATTTTCAATTTCTCCTCCTATACTGCATTCTTGTTAATTTCTTCACTAATATTATCTTCTAGTCTACTAATTCTTTCTTCAGTGTGTTTAATCTGCCATTTAACCAATCCTTTAAGTCTTCAATTTTTAGAAGTTTTGTTTTGTTTTTCAAATATACCAGGTTACTTTGTTTCTTGTTCAAGTTTATTTCTGTTAAAAATTGAAACATGTTCATTTCATATTCTGTCCTGGATTATTACCATATCTCCATCCCTAATTTGTTTTTTGCTAATTTTCACTCATCATAACTTGGTTGCTATTGTGTTTGGTGATTTTGTATTGTGAGTTTATATTTGGTTAGTCTCTGTTTATGGGAATTCTGAATATCTTGGTTCAGCTGACATTTTTCCAGAAAGATTTGTTTTTCCTTATGACAGTATACTACTAACCTGTGTGGGGACATCATCTATGGTTAGGTATTTGCTGGGGAATGGGAGGAACCGTCCCTGCCAGACCTCTGTTCTTAGTATGCTAGGAATGTGAGGTTTGATGAAGTCCCAGGAGGGCATGCAGGACAGGGTCTTCTTGGTCACCCACCAAGTGTGTCAGGACCACGACGCCACAGATATAGAGTCTTCTTGGTCACCAGCCAAGTGGGTCAAGAATCACGACACCAGAGATATGCCCAGGTGCAGTGGGAGAATGTTCCTGATCTGTCCTTTCTTTATCTGTAACTATTGTCCTGACTAAAACTTTTACTGTGCTCTCCAAGCTTGCAAAGAGGGTATAAAATAAGATGCTGTTCCTAATAAAGTTGGCCATTAGCCATCAGCTCTTGGTTCCATCTCCATTGCTTCTGGAGACGGCCCTCATCCACGTTTCCCTTAGCCATCAGCTTTTGGGAACGTCCCTGTTTCCATCGGCCATCAGCCTTCGGGAACGTCATTGCATCGCTCGTCTTCTCCCCGGACCCATCCTCACAGAAAAGAACCTACCACAAGTGGCGCCCAACAGGGACCTGGACACAAGGAATGACAAGAACAAGTGGTGGTAAGTCAGACCAACCCCGGGATGGGGCAAACCCACGGCAAATGTGGGACTTTTACTTCTTTACTACATCACTTATTTCGCACCGCTGGCGTGCATGTGACTTATTCACACTTGGAGGACTGCCTCTCTGTGGTCCACGAGCATAATCCCTGGTTCCTTGATGAAGGGACCCTAGATGAGGAAACATGAGAGCGTGTAAAATGTAATGTGGAGGGAGCATGGTATAAAGGGGAAAAGATTCCATATGACTTTTGGCTGGTGTAAGCTTTAATTAGAGCTGTATTAGGCTCGTTCTCTTTTTGATGTTGTGGTGGCCTCTCTTCATGAATATAAAATAGGTAATTCTATAGAGTGCCAAGATGTCTTAGAGTGATCTCATGCAATACTGGAGAAAGATTAATTGGCTAGATCTCCCCGACCATGTGACCCTTGCTCCATGGCGCAGCCACCGCCATCTCCCAATCAAGTGTAAACTGAAAGAACATTCGGCTCATAGGTGAGGATAATGGGAGTTCTTTGGAGGACCTCCAGTTGGAAGCCCTCACAGAGCAGTTAAAGGCAACTATGCAAATTTCTCCTCAGCGTTCTTGTTTGCTTCTGCACTTTGCAAAAGCCCAGTCTACAGGTAATACTTTTCCTTTTCCTCCAGTACAACAGCCAGGTAGTATGGCAATAGAGGAGCCCTATTATGAGGGAATGGAATGGGAAACTTTGGCTGCCTTGAAAAAGGCTATTACTATGTATAGTCCTCATTCTCCTTATTCTAAGCAAATGCTGACTGCATATGTTAAACATGATAATAATTTGGTACCTTATGCCTGGCAGATGCTTTGTCGCACTTTGTTGTCCCCCTCAGAATATTTACAATGGCAATCTTGGTATTCTGAGCTGGCTCTCCAGTTGGTTCAGGAGAACCATGCTCGGGGAGGACATCGAGCCCAATGGGGATTTGATCTTATTACTGGACAGGGTTGTTTCATCGATCCACAAGTCCAGACCCAAAACAGGGCTCCAGAATTATGGATGATGATAACAGAGATAGCTCTGGAAGCATGGGACAGAATTACACCCTCAGGGGAGTCCCGGCAGAGTTATGTAAAAATATTACAGTGGGCCACAGAGCCCTATGTTGATTTCATAGCACAATTAGAGACTGCTATTGAAAGACAAGGGACTGGGGAAGAAGCCAGACAACAAATGAAATGCATTTTGGCACTCAAAAATGCTAATGAGGATTGCCAATGTTTATTATTGCCCATCAAGGACATGGGTTCCTTCATGGATTTTATTCGAACTTGTCGCAATGTAGGCACTGAACATCATAAGGCTCGTGTGTTAATGGCCGTTTGAACTGCAGATCATAAGGCTCCTGCTTCCACTTGCTGTAACTGTGGACAAACTGGCCATTTTAAAAAGGATTGTCCAAAATCACAGCCTCCTTCTGTTATGCCTAAGCGAATGCCCACTGAATTTTGCCCCTGATGCAAGAAGGGAAAACATTGGACAAATAAATGCCAATCAAAAACTGATATTGATGGTAATCTCTTACCACGCCCTGGAAATGGGAAAATGGGGAGTGGCCGCCTCCCCAAACAATCAAAACTGGCTCAAAGGACACAACCCCTTGAACCGTCAGCTCCTTGCTTCATGCCACTTGCGGGAGCACCAGGCTGGACTTACCCACAGCCCATGCCATAGATTTAGTCCCCTCTCCCATTCCCTTACAAGTCGCTACAAGAACTTATGGCCCTATTCCAGAGGGAACTATGGGGCTGATTTTAGGACGTAGTAGCCTTAAAGCCAAGAGCATAACTGTTAGTCCTATAGTTATTGACTCTGATTATACTGGGAAACTAATGGCATTTCCAGCCAGGAGACCAAATAGCACAATTGGTCTTGCTTCCTTGTGTACAATTGAACTCTTGCAACCAAGCCCATGGCTCTTGGGGATTTAGAAGTACTAATGTGTCAACCCAATTCTCCATGCTCATCACTCAGGTAAAACCTTTCATAATTCTTACCATAAATGGCAAAAAATTCACTGGATTGGTAGATACTGGGGCTGATGTTACTATCATCGCTGCTAAAGACTGGCCCCAAGCATGGCCGGTTCAGACTTCTCCTTACATGGTCTCTGGAGTGGGAGCCATTGATTTGGCCACCCACCAAACATTACAGTTACTGAAGGTTATTGGACCTGAGGGTCAGGAAGATTTTGTGCAATCATTAATTTTAGAGATTCCCTACACATTATGGGGAAGAGACCTTTTAGAACAATGGCATCTAAACTAAATTTTTCCTAGGGGCCATTGATCATCAGCTGCCACCATTGAAAATACAATGGAAATCAGATGACCCAGTATGGGTCGATCAATGGCCCCTTACTCGGAAAAATTTCAGGTGGCCAAAGAGATTATTTTGCAACAATTAAAAGATGGCCATACTTAACCCTCACAATTACCTTGGAATTCTATTTTTATTTTAAAAAAGAAATCTGGTAAATGGCGACTTCTTATTGACTAAGGAAAGTGAATGACACTATGATCCCCATGGGGGCACTGCAACTCCAGACTCCCCAGTCTTAACGTGATACTGAAAGACAGATACCTTATCATTGATCTGAAAGATTGTTTTAACACCATTCCTTTACGCACAGATGACCAACAACGTTTTGCATTTTTTTTTTTTGCCTATTCTTAATAATCCAGCTCCTAGAGAGCATTTTCATTGGAAGGTCCTCCCCCAAGGTATGATGAATTCTCCAACTATGTGTCAAATGTTTGTACATCATGTTTTGCTTCCAGTTAGAACTCAGTTTCCTACTCTGTATATTATTCATTATATGGATGACATCTTGTTTGCAGGAAGCAGCCCCGAAATCACTCAACAAGCTTTGTCTTTAGCTGAGTTACATCTAAGATGTTCAGAACTTGTTATTGCACCTGATAAGATACAAACACAGACTCCTTATGAGTATCTGGGGTATCAGGTAACCCAACAAGTAGTCTGACCTCAACTGATTCAATTAAAGCACCAACATTATGAAATTCTTAATGACTTTCAGAAATTATTGGGAGTTATCAGTTGGCTTCGCCCCATATTGGGCATTCCTAATTATCAATTAAGTCATCCTCTTCAAACACTAAAAGGTTCCACTGAACTCAATAGTCCCCAAACCTTGTTCCCTCAAGCTGCTAAAGAATTGCATTTGGTGTTAGAAAAGTTACAGTCAGTTTTTACATTTCGAATAGATCCATTATTAACCCCCTTCCATACTCATTCTCAGTACCCCAATTAGTCCCACAGGCCTACTTTATCAACATCCTAATCCCACTGAACCACCAAATAAAATTACCCCTTCCTACGAGCTTGTTGCTCTCTTATTATACAGGGTCAACAATGTGTTATACCTTTAATTGGACATGACCCTGACGAAATTTATCTCCCCATAACCTCTTTTATGTTCAACTCTTTGATTGAATTTTCAACATATTTTTCAAATTGCCTTCACTGAATTTTATGGTTCCATAACTTATCAGTTACCTGCTAATCCTTTTCTTTTCTTTTTTAAACAGCATTACTGGTGGTTTCAAGACATCATTAGTATTTTTCCTGTTCAAGGTCCTACGTTTTTTACAGATGCTACTAAAAACAATATCACTGTGGTTTACAAAAATAATACTGAGCATTATGTTGTGTCTGTGCCCTACACTTCTACCCAACAGAATGAACTATATGCTATCTATGTTGTTTTGCACAATTAATCTACTGCATTCAATTTAATCACCGATTCTCAATATGCTTATCATGCTGTGGTGAATTGTTCCTCTGCTGTGTTTTGCTCTCCTTCCTCCATCATTACCACCCTTCTTCATGGTATACAGTACCCTTTTCACTGTTGAACTTCATCATTCTTCACTGCCCACATTCGCTCTCATTCTCAGCCTACCGGACCGCTTACATATGGCAATAATTGTGCAGATGCATTAACTAAGCATTGTGGTTTTTCAGCAGCTGAAGAAGGACATCATGTTTTGCATACCAATGCAGGACGACTTCACCAACAATATGGGATATCATATTCTCAGGCCCGAGCTATTGTTCATTCTTGTTCTGTGTGCCAGTCCCTACATATACAGCATGCCCACCTGGAACTAATCCTAGGGGCACAGAACCCAATCAGGTTTGGCAGATGGTTGTTACCCATTACCTCCCTTTTGGTCTTCTCTGGTATATACATGTGTTAATTGACACCTTTTCTGGTTTTATTTGGGCTCACCCTTTCCCCAGGTGAAACAACTCAACACGTTAAACAGTTCTTGTATTCCACCTTTTCTGTTCTGGGTGTACCTACTGAAATAAAAACTGATAATGTGCTGGCTTATACTTCTGCTAGCATGGCAGCTTTCTTTACGGAATGGACTATAACCCATGTCTATGGCATTTCTTACAACCCTAAGGGTCAAGCTCTTGTTGAATGCTCTCATCAGACACCTTGTAATTGTAATTACAATTACCAAAAATAAAAGGGGGAGCTGTACCTGGAGGGATAAAGGGAATGCCACCAGCTACAGTTGTACTTCTGGATCTATATGCTATTAACTTCTTGAACCTGCTGCCTACTGCAGATCCTATTTTGCGTGCTCAGCACCATTTCTCTGCACTACCCTCACTCTCTCACCTTAATATTCCTGTTTTGGGGAAACTACATAATTGGGATGAATAGCGTCCAGCTACCTTGTTGTGGGCGGGCCCTTGTTATTCCCTTCTTTCTACAAATGGCAGACACGTCTGGGCACTTCACCGATGTATCCAGCCACAGGCCCCCTCCTCACTGGATGGTGCCTCTGCCAATGCACAGCCTTCCTGCAGGAATGCAAATGGCTACGCCTCCCCCATACCTCCAAATGACCTGACACATCGAGCCGGCTACATTAACCCTTACTCATCCCAACTGTGAATGGAGCCAGACTTCCTCTGTCCCACCAACTTGGGACCAATTGAAATGCCTTACCCAAAAGGTGGAACAAGTAGTGATGACTACTGGGCAACGGCTGACCCCTACAACATTGTTCTTGGCCATGATTGCTGTTGTATCCTGTTCTTCTCAGGTTGTATCTGCTAAACACACTTACTGGGACTATATTCCTCACTCTCCTTTATTGCAACCTGTGGAATGGACTGAGACTAGCCATAATGTGTACTGTAATAACACCATTTATATGCTGGCTCCTTGGGGCCCTGGTGTGTCCAGCTTTCCTTCAGAAGAGGGTAAAAGTTTTCATTTTATTTTGGGATATTCTGCAGCCCCTTTATGTATTAAGAATGGAGCTTCTTGTTGGCCCACACAAATACAGACATGGGCATATACCGTACCTCCATCTCATACAGTCAGGACACTTAGGGGCCTGCTTACTGCCCTCACGTTCCAGTTCACAGAAGAGAACACTACTAATTCAACAGGAAGGTCCAATGAGCCTTTATGTCAAGCTATGACTTATAAACCTTAGGTGTTTGCCCCCATCCATTGGTCTCAATGCTGTGGCCCTCATGGGAAAATATTTTCTTCTAACAATTCCCTATACACTTACACAGATTGAGGACCTCATGGTAAAGTTTTAAACAGTTACTCAGAGGATTATAATGCCATGGTATGTGATTATATCTCTACCATCTCTCAGCTTCAATTTAGGTTAGGTCATAATTCTACTTCCCATATCCATCATTTTGGCCTTATGGCTTGGCACGAGGGTGGTTTAGCCTCCTCTCATCCCAGGTTAATTGCTCCCATGATGGGACCTGAGCAGAGGGACTATGGAAGTTGGCAGTTTCTATACAAGGATGGGCCACCTTTTTGGGCAATTTCTCTGGCACTTTGTGTTCTATGGCAGATTATTGGTTCACTAGGAACCACACGTTTTTACTCTTCCTGTTGCGCTAAAATGCCATCTGTATTGGCCATTGACACCGTAGTTTTTAATGATGCTGAAAAGCTTCTGTCCTGTGCTAATTGTAAATTCTATTATTGCCTGAACTCTACTTTGGACATAGATTTAAAGAATCAATCTCTAGTTATTTTTCAGGCCCAGACAGGGCTCTAGTTACCAGTAGATCTTACTCGGCCTTGGCAGAAGGACCCACTGGGTAGTTTGGCCTACCAGGTATTATCACAATTATATCACCGGTCTAAGTGATCCTTTGCTGAACTCGTCCTAACCATAACTGGCTTCATCCTCATAGCCACTACCGCCACTGTTGCAGGCGTAGCATTACAAACTTCCATTCAGACTCACCAATTTGTTGCAGATTGGCAGAAAGATTCACATACCTATGGACCCCGTTTGCTATTGATCAGGAAATCAAATCCCAAGTAGGAGATCTGCAACAGGAGGTACAATGGCTGGGGAATCAGGTCTTAGCTTTGCAACACCAAATTATGTTGCAATGCGATTGGAATACCACACAGTTCTGCATTACTCCCCATAAGTATAATGATACTAAATACACATGGGCCTCCATCCAACAACATTTGCAAAATTTTCATGGTAACACTTCATTAGACCTTCACCAATTATTAGCTGATGTCACTTCTGCCTTCAATACACAGATCTCTGATGTCCCTTATGACAAATTAGCTTCTGAGTTGGTGAAAGGCCTTCAAGGTCTAGACCCTAGAGGATGGTAGCAGAGTTTAATGCATTCCTTAGGTACTTCAAGCATTGTCTTGCTCATAATGTTGTGCTTGTTTATTATAGGATATCACAGTCTCTGGTGTCATTTCCGAGAGCAGCCAACCCCCCACCACTTAATGAATATGTTAGCCTTATGGAGCAGAAAATAACAAAGGATTTGTAAACTGAGACAAATAAGAGATAAATCTTTTCTCTCTATCTAAACCCTCTAAAAATTCAAATACTCCCAATGAGTACTCTTTCTTTCATGGTAATTACAATTGTTTGTATGGGTTCAATAAGAATTTGTTCATTTGACACCATTGAAACTACTGGTTAGATTTACAAGAGAAAATCAAACTGCTGGTTTGAGAGTCATGCATGGACTCAGATATAACCAGATAGCTTTGAGGAACTAAGGTTGACTTTATAAAACATGGAGCCCTAAAGCCTCTTGAAAATGCTGGCTGAATACCTTGCTTATGTAGTTCCCAGCAACCTCTCCAGGTGGGTAAAGAAGGTCACTTCCTGGCAGGTGCAGAAACATTGGCTTATCCTGGGGACCTTATGGAGAGGAAGTTGCCCAATTCAACAGGTATTGCAGGCCTGCCTGGAAAGCACTTGGCTTGGCTTCTGGCCCAGAAAGGCTATTGCTAAGGATTCAACCTGAAGATTCCTTATAAAAGATTCCAGCAAAGCAGAATTTTCACACTTCGCATAAGCATTTGCTATTCTTATTGGGATTGTTCTTGTTGGGCTTATGTAAATAATTGCGCCAAGGTTGTTAAGACTGGACTTGTTCCACAACCACATTGGTTTGGCTATCTCTGTAAATGAGGTTTATTAGAGAGAAAAAACTTTATGGTGCAAAAATAAAAAGGGGGAATTGCTGGGGAATGGGAGGAACTGTCCCTGCCTGACCTTTGTTCTCAGTACCCTGGGAACCTGAGACTCGATGAAGTCCCAGGAGGGCGTGCAGAATGGGGCCTTCCTAGTCACCAGCCAAGTGCATCAGGACCACAACGCCAGAGATATAGAGCCTTCTTGGTCACTGGCCAAGTGCATCAAGGATCACGATGCCAGAGATATGCCCACTTGCAGTGGCAGGGTGTTCGTGATCTGTCCATTCTTTATCTGTAACTGTTGTTTTGACTAGAACTTTTACTGTGTTCTCCAAGCTTGCAAGGAGGGTATAAAATAAGATGCTGTTATTAATAAAGTGGGCCATTAGCCATCAGCTCTTGGTCCCTCCCCATTGCTTCCAGGGACGTCCACATTTTCATTAGGGAACATCCCTTGTCCACGTTTCCATTAAGTGTTTGGGAACATCCTTCATCCACGTTTCCCTTAGCCATCAGCTTTTGGGAACGTCCATGTTTCCATTGGCCATCAGCCTTCGGGAATGTCATTGCACTGTGTTGCTCGTCACCTCCCCAGGACCCCTCCTCACAAAGCAGAACCTACCACAGGTATTATCAGATATGTTTTTATCCCTGGGTAGTATTCAAACCAGAGATACATGTTGTTTTCCCTGAAGCTCTTTGAAGAATCTAGCTTTATGTCACTCTCTCCATTCCAACCCCCAAACCCTGCCAATTTTTATACATCTTAGGATTTGTTCTTGTTCACTGAGAAGACATTAAAACTTCAGGATTTATGCGCCTGTGATCAGCAGATGTCTCCAAGGTATCTGTACCTTCATTTCTGGCTAAATACACTGGTGGTTCCCCCCACCCCCCATCATTTTGAGGACCCTCAAGATTTTCCTTAATTTCTTGAGAGCTCAGCTCTGCCTGTTAGTTTTCACTTGTCCATGATTCCTTGGTATTTTGCAATGGGAGAAAGTTTAGACTACAGTATCTTCAAGATTTACCAGAAGCAGAAGTTAGGAAAAAATCCACCTTCTTAAATTATATCAGGATTAAATAAGAAAATGCAACTGAAGAACTTAGCAGAGCTCCTTATAAGTGTTCAAGAAATGTTAATTTTAAAAAAAAACATTTAGTTTTTCAAAAAATATGAGGCTTCCATCATCTTTTCCATTTATGCAAAATATCTTTGTTCACCAAAAATAAATATTTATCCATCTGCATAAATACTAAATCGAATTTTACCTTACATTTTAAAAGACAGTTATATATACATCACTTTATTTAACACAAGAGCTGATGGCTAATGGCCCACTTTATTAGGAACAGCATCTTATTTTATACCCTCCTTGCAAGCTTGGAGAACTCACAACCTTGACATCAACAGTCTCAAGCTAAATAGATTAAGTCAGTCAAGCGCTCCCTGTTACTGTTTTATTAAATCAATTTCTTACTTAAAATTGCCCAAAAACTAACATTTTGAAATTTTGTGTAGAGCTCATCATTAGCAATTTAGACATTTTATAGTGAATATCTGTCTTCTAAAATTATTTTTTCCTAATTTCCAATGACACCTTGAAAACTAAAAATAAGTAAATAGAATAGTTAAGTATAAGCCATGCCTTTGAATAATTTTTAATGTGATTGGAAGTCATTCATCCCAGGTGCATCACTTAATGGGAAATAAAACAAAAACAAACAAAACAACAACTCTCCAAAAATATAAATGTTCAAATATCTGCTCCTATTACAGAGGAGATGATAAGTGTGCCATAGTATCTGAATGTAAGTAACTAAATGCAGTGTTGATATAGTTTTAATGTCAAACAAAACAATACCAATCTTTTTCTATAAGAAATCTAAAATTGAAATCTGCTTCCAGACTGAGTATTTCTTGTTTTGGCTTATTTTTTGAATTTTTCAGATTTTTCCAAATTGTTTAGGAAACACAGCTGAGCTTATTAATATTTGGAGGCATTCAATTTGAAGATGACTATCATGAGCAGTCCTGGGTCTCTTCCTCTGGGCTTCAGAGCCAACTGCTCTGTCTTCAGTAGAAAGAAATGGAATCAAATGCCAGTATTTGGGATTAAATATTTTGGCTTCTAGCTATGACTTGTGTAATGTAATAATAGTAATAACCAGCATGATTTTTTCTTATATTCCTGATACTATGCTAGGTCCTTTCCATGTACTGTTTGATTTCATCTTCATAAGAGTGTAGGCCTGTTCAATATTTCAAATAAATAAATGGAGGCCTAGGAAGGCCTTGTGCTTGTTTGTTTCTTAAATCCTTGAGCATAATGAGGAAATATAATTTGCTACCCTAGGAAATGACTTCCTACACCAGCTCCCTGTTTAGCAACTGTTGTCACTCATTCATTCAAGGTCACCGCCTAATGAGAAGATACTGCTCAGCATTAAGCAGGCAGAGAGAAAGGACAATATAGATCCTAGGTAGAAAGTTCAGGTCTGCTCAATGTATGCCCTCTGGGCTTCCTGGCTCATTCTTAACCAATCATGTTTTTAAAGAGTGTCCTCTGGTGCCCCTTGGAGGATCCTGAGACCCTGACTAGTATGTGAATTATCTGCCTGATAACTTCCTCAGCACCTCCTTTCTGACTTTCTGTCTGTTGGTATAAAATGGTAGGGGACTGCAAGCTCTTCCAGCCCAAATTTAATCAGTTTTCAGAAAAGGGAACTGAAGGTCCTCATCATTAAGTGATTTGCCCTAGATCACATAATGGATGCCTTATATTGATCTGACTGCATCGGTTAAAAGATACATAACCAATGTTTCAGGCTAATCTATTGCCCAAATCCAGTTGAAAATACCCTAAGAACTTGAAACAGACCAAAGAAGCTAAATTTTGTGTTTAGGAATCTCTTCTTTCCTTCCTTCTTTCCTTTCTTCCTCTCTTTATACAAGTACTTATTTATACAAGCACTTATTGTATGTCTACTATGAGCCAGGCTATAAGACTATAAAGATGAACATCCACTAAGACTATAAACATAGACAGAGCCCCTGTCTTAACTCATTCAATAAGGCAAGCTCTTTGGCCACACTAGCAAGGCTCTTCAGGAGTGCAGAATTTCCTGGCTCAGTCATTCTGCTGTTTGATTGAATACTTACTTTTTTTTTTTCCCTGGGCTTTTGGTTCATAGTGATAAACAAGGCACTCAGTTATATCTGCACTCTAGGACCCTGTATTGAAACTAGTAGAGACAGGGGCGCCTGGGTGGCTCAGTCAGTTAGGCGTCCGACTTCAACTCAGGTCATGATCTCATAGTCCGTGGGTTTGATCCCTGCATCGGGCTCTTTGCTGACAGCTCAGAGCCTGGAGCCTGCTTCAGATTCTGTGTCTCCCTTTCTCTCTGCTCCTCCCCAGCTCGCTCTATGTCTCTATATCTCAAAATAAAAACATAAAAAATTTAAAAAAAAAGAAACTAGTAGAGACAAACAATAAACAGATGAATAAATACATGTATATATACATATGCACATACATAATTTCAGATGCTGATCATGCTATGAGGAAGATAAAAATGAACAATATGGTGGAGTGGCTGGAATGGGGTGCAAAGTTTTGTGGGATTAGAGAGGTGAGGCTTCCGTCAGGAAGTGACATTTAAGTTGACATCCAAATAATGTAAAGAAGACATCCATTCCAAGATCTCATGGATGGGATGTGACAGGAACATACTGATCACCTTTGCCTTTGGGCAGAGCCTGAGGCAGCAAAGCCCTTGAGTAGCAGCCTCTAGTGCTCAGTGGTCAATAACTTTCTCTCTTTACTCCCGCATGTGGTACGAATGTTCCCATTTTTCTGTGTCCCATGACATGCAAAGCATTGGGAAGCACTATCTTAGTTGAAAGGAAAATCCAAGAGGAAGGAAAGCAAATGAGATTGAGCCTAGTATGTTGGGTAACAGAAAGAGCAGAGAGCACCAAAGGGAAAGTGAGAAGGAATGAAATCCCGAGAGCGGGCAGGAGTCAGATTCTCTGGTCCCTCGTAGTTTTGGCATATATTGGTGAAAGGCAGATGGATATAAAGATTATATTTGTTTACTTCCACAAAGGAATAGATACATTACTATGTTAAAGCATATATTAAACAAGTTAATTAAAATTAAAAATTAATTAAAAACAGATTAAAATGAAATGCTGAAAATAATACAAAGAGTGGAGAAGAAAATTTTATTGGAAGTCTGATGTGAGTTTCTGTAATTGAGCACTAAAATTAATACTGAGTTTTCCAGTAGCCAAAACCTAAAATAAAATATCAGGGACCATATAATTTTCTTTGTATACTTAAAAGAAAGATGAAATTACATTAGGAAATAAAGACTTGTTTTGGACACTCAAAATAGAAGAAATGTGTGGCAATGCTCATTACCAAATAATTTAGTAAGTTATATATTCCTTGCCATTTTGCATAAGTTCAGAAGTAATGTTACTTCATGAAAGTTAAAGTTTTATCTTAGTGAAGGCCTTTCATCAGAAATGGATATATATCAATTTCTGTATCTATAGCTCCATGAACATGGTTTTCTGATGATGATCCTTAGTCAATTGAATATGCTTGCTTCCTAGATCTCCCCATATGTCCATGCCTCCTCATCATTTCTTGCATTTCCTCCAAACTGGCACATGCATCCCCATCTTTTCCACTGAAAATAACTATACCAACACAATGCCTAAACCCAAGACCTTAGTAACTACACAATAATTATCTTGTTTACGTAGATGTTCACCTAGGTAGTTTCATAAGTAGACGGGTATGTGGCGGCTGGGTGACTCAGTCAGTAGAGTGTCTGACTCTTGACTTTAGCTCAGGTCATGAGCTTACGGTTCATGAGTTTGAGCCCCACAACCCCACTTGGGATTCTGGCTCCCTGTCTCCCTCCCCCTCCCCCACTTGCTCTCTACCTCTCAAAATAAATAAAAATAAAGTTAAAAGAAAAAAAGTTTTAAGTTGAAAGGTACTACCCTAAATGGATTGAATCAGAATTTCTAGAGAAGGGTGCCTGGGCACTGGGTATCTTTCAAGCTTTCCTGGTGATTCTAGTGAGGAAGTTCAGTTAAGAATTGCTGAGCTGGCCATAAATGGAACAGGAGAAACTTAACAGAGGACCATGGGGAAGGGAAAGGGGGAAAGAATAGTTGGGGAGAGGGAGGGAGGCAAACCATGAGAGACTCTTGAACACTGAGAACAGCTGATGGGGCAGGGGGAGATAGGAAGGAGGGTGATGGGCATGGAGGAGGGCACTTGTCGGGGTGAGCACTGGGTGTTATATGGAAACCAACTTGACAATAAACTATAAAAGATAAAAAAGAAAATGCAAAAAAAAAAAAAAAGAATTGCTGAGCTGGCTTAGAACGTTCTCCTACTTATAGTGGGCTCTAAAATGAACGCAGACATTCACTTTGCTGTTTGCTTCAGATGGATTTCCTTCCTGACAGAGGGCAGAAAAATAACCAACCAACTACAACAGAATGCACCACAACAAGAAAGTCTTTTTGGTCACTTACCATGAAAAATAAATGAGTAATTACCTCTTTGACCTTGTATTTAATGAGGAAAAACTGCATAGCAAATCTGCTTTGGTTCTGGCTTCGGTCAAAAGCAAAACAGAAATAGACATTTCAGTGAGTCCTTTTCACCTTCTGATTGAGAAAAGAGGAGAGAATATTTGAGAAAGATTATAAAAGGGAACAAATTAAAGTGGCTCTCAAACCTGAGTGTGCATAAAATCGTTTGAAGAGCTTATTAAAAATGCAGATTCCCAGTCCTCAACCATCAGTGATTCTGTTTGAGTAGTTCTGGGGTAGGTCCCGGGGGTCTGTATATTTCACAAGCCCTCTGGGTTTCTGATGCCAGTGGTTCACAGGCCAATGGGAAACAGGAGTTTCCAAAAAGCTGCCTTTTTGGTAATAAATATAAATGCTTCTTCCCGATTCTCAACAAACCCAAGGGCTCCTCAACCACTTTTGAGAGGGAATAGAAAATGAAGAAAATCTAAGTTTGGAGGCAAATTTCAAGGACCACAGCAGAGCCAAAGGACAGTAGGAGACAGCTGGGGAGCTGAGCGCTCAGGCATTAGAAAAGCATTCAGGTGGGGAGGCCAGATCTGGGTTGGATTAGGAAACTTGCTGTCAACTAGAGCAGATTCTCTGTGGCAGGCAGCCTGGAGAATCATGTCCCAGCTGCTCTCCTGGAAGTCACATGTAATAATCCTGCCCTTCTTAAATGCAAACTCCTCTAATCAAGCTGTGAAAAATATACTAACTTTGGTCTGCTATTCTTGGCTGAAGGCTAATTTGGTCATATCCTGGGGCTTCCATTCTTACATCCCTATTAGAAACAAAGAGCTTCAAGTTTAGGAAATGTGAGCCTCAGGAAGTTTACTTAGAAACACACATTGGTCTCTCTGTGAGGCCGAGAAAGATAGCAGGAAGCCACTAGAAGCCTAACTTCTATAGCAGAGCCATTAAATAGATTGTAGATTTCCAGCATCCATTCTCTCCACTGGAATCAGCAAAAATCAACAGGATATAAAGTGTAATAAACCATAGCAGTGCTGAACACAGTACTGTTTGTCTTCTCATCCATTACCTCATTTGTTTATTCATCATTTGTTCTTTCATTCCAAAAGTATGTTTAAACCCCAGAATGGGCTTTAGCTTACTTCTCTCAAAGCAGTATCTAAGACAAAGAATGGGTTACAAGTAGTAGTCTTGGAGTGACACCAAAGAACAGAAGCGAGGATGTGTAATGACAGGGAAAAGGAAAGAAGGAATGCCAGTGGATGTAGGAGCATATTTTGTAGAGGATATCACTGTGGGCAGCGGGAACTCTGTTCCGCTAGAGCTCTGAGAAGCATCAGACTCTTTCCTGGCATTGTCTCCTAAGAGATGTGAGGATGAAGCAATTATGTGTGAGGGCTCTAGTCCTCCTGGTGTAAAGTTTAACTATGAATAAGTCCTTAAGCTACTAAGCTCTACACACCTGGAGTCAAAGGAAGCCCCACCCTCCACTGCCTTCCAGGGTCCAAGGTCAAAGAGGAATCTGGGCAGAGAACAAGGTGAGAGGATGTCCACCTGTAACCCAACTAATGTGAGTTGGCTTCTTGGTGAGTTATGAGAGAGACTACATGAGACGGAGTTGTCCCAAAAGTAATCTTTATTTGCAGCAAATAAGGAGAGCAAAGGAATAATTTCCAAAGCCCTGGGCTCCTTAGTGCTCATGATGGGCTCTTTTTTTTTTTATTAGAATTTATTGTCAAGTTGGTTTCCATATAACACCCAGAGCTTATCCCAGGAAGTGCCCTCCTCCATGCTCATCACCCATTCTCCCCTCCCCCCATCCCCATTCCCCTGTTTGTTCTCAGTATTTAAGAGTCTCTTATTGTTTGCCTCCCTCCCTCTCCTTAACTATTTTTCCCCTTCCTCTCCTCCATGGTCCTCTTTTAAGTTTCTCCTATTCCACATGTGAGTGAAAACCTATGGTATCTGTCCTCTGCCTGACTTATTAGCATGTGTTATTAGCATGACACCCTCGAGGTCCACCCACTGTTTTCCAGAGTGGCTGTACCAGTTTACATTCCCACCAACAGTGTAGGAGGATGCCAGTTTCTCCACATCTTCACCAGCATCTAGAGTCTCTTGATTTGTTCATGTTAGCTGCTCTGACCGGCATGAGGTGGTATCTCAGTGTGGTTTGATTTGTATTTCTTTGATGATGAGTAACGCTGAGCATCGTTTCATGTGTCTGTTGGCCATCTGGATGTCCTCTTTGGAGAAGTGTCTATTCATGTCTTCTGCCCATTTCTTCATTGGATTATTCATTTTTTGGGTGTAGAGTTTGGTGAGTTCCTTATAGATTTTGGATACTGGCCCTTTATCCAATATGTCATTTGCAACTATCTTTTCCATGAATGGGTTTTTTTTAATTTAGGGTTTAGGATGAATATTCAGAAAGAGGAGCTTTGTCATCACATGTAAAGGCAGCAGGAGGTTGTGCAGGCATGCTTAGAAAACATGCCTATACACTCGTTGTATGTTGTTAGTGAAGCTGTGCTCTTCCTAGAGGGTAGAGACATCAACATTACAATGAAACAGAGGTTGCTATTGCTATTGACACGTCATGGTTTATCTGTATAGGTGATAACTTGGTGTTTGAGATCAAGCCAGTTTAGTTAGGTTTGCTCGTTCTATGTCTGCCAGTAGGTGGTCTATGACTATTCTGTGGTCTAAGACTCTTCAGGCTAAGGAATGCAGGGACTTGCTGCTAGAACCACATCTGGTGACCTTGAGTGTAGGCTTCTGTAGAAAAGCCTAGTGTAGTTGTTAGTGGGGTCTGAAAAGAAACAATAGGCCATCAGGGACACACAGTTCTCTGAAAAATAAGCTTTACATTTTCTGCTAGTTTTAATCCCATTAACCCTATGGGACACAGTTTCAAACAGAAGCTGAAACTTGCACAGACTTCTTCATGCTACTCTTTGAAAGATAAACTCAAAGGGGAGGACCCGGCGAGGCTAGCTGGAGCTTGGCATGTGTCTACTACAATATGTCAGGCTGTGCCAAGCAACAGAGAGAAGCAAATCATGTTCTCAGACTTCTCAGTGGTTTTGGTCTTGTAAGGGAAAGAAACATAAATAAAACATACCATTTAAACAACAACAAAAATGTACCATTTAATATGAAAACTTCTACAGTAATGATGTCCGAAAAGTTTTCTCAGGAAACAGAGGAATAAATCAGTTGGTAGAAGGGAGATTTGGAGAAAGGGAAGAAGAGGCAGGGAAAGGAGGATTGGGAGGGCTTCACATAAATGTATGCCGAAACTTGAAGGATGAATCTTCTAAGTGAGCAGCAGGACGATAAAACAAATGTGTGTTCGTTGATATGAACAAGAAACATTCTGGAAATGGTGCTGAGTAGAGCGTGATTGAACAGGGTGTTTATCTGCAATAAGCAGAGGAGAGGAAGCTAAACATATTTTACCCTGACGGCAATGGGGAGGCCACGGAAATTTAAGCAGGAGTGTGACTCAAGCTAGTGGGCTCCATACTTAGCAAGCTTTCAGAGAAGGTCATATGACTGTAACTCCTGGAGATTTGTTTTTTCCTCCAGCATTTACAAGGTACACATTACAAGGACCATCTCAGGTGCTGAGCACACACTGGGGAATGAGAAACGGTCCTTATCGTGAAGTGCTTCAGTGCCTAGTGGTGGGAAAGAGAACCTTTAAAATACAGTGTGGTCAATGCATCTGTGAGTCTCAGTGCAGGAGGACTTTGGGAGAACATAAGAAGCTCCCCTATCCAGTTTTTTGGGGTTCCTGAAGACTTCCTGGACAATTAGTGGTGTTCAGCATTTCTTTACTTGGGCACTGTCCCCCAACCACTGTCCCCATGATCTATATCTTCCTATCTTCCCTCCTTCCTTCCTTCCTTCCTTCCTTCCTTCCCTCCCTTCTTCCTCTTTTCTTCCTCTTTTCTTTCTTTCTTTCTTTCTTTCTTTCTTTCTTTCTTTCTTTCTTTCTCTTTTCTTCCTTTCTTTCTTTCTCTTTTCTCTCTGGCTTGCTTACTGTCAGTCAGACATAGTATTAATGATTTAAAACATCTGTTCTGACCTCCATCTCTGTACAAAAAAGTCTCCAAAACAACCACAGGAATTATAGATTTGTTTATTTCTAATGATGATTACAATATCTAACATATAGTAAATATCATGTATCAGACACTTTTCTGAAGGTTTTATACATGTTAAATATTTTTTTACTTTCAACACCTTTATGATGTTATACTTTCCCATTTTAAAGAGGGGGAAAGTGAAGCACTAAGTTATGTCACTTACCAGGTCACCCATCTAATAAGCAGTGGAACAAGGATCAGAGATACAAGAGGTCTGGCTCCAGAGGCTCGGTCACTGGGTCCTGCTCAAGATCTCTCACCTTTCCATCTATGATCAATCCCCCTGCTCAGTGTATCTCTGACACTGTAGAAGGTACACATACCTCATTTCAATGTCTGCATTCAAAACACCCCTCCATTTTCTTTGTTTCCCTAGGGCTAAACTCACTTCACTTGACACTTTCTCACAGGAAGAAGTTTCCATCATCTGATTAATTTATTTTCAAGAACCAAGTCATAATTATACTTATAGCAGTCTATGTAGCAACTTCCTGCATCTATCCACCCAATCACTACCCCTTGATCCAAGTAACTTGTTAGTTTTTAGTTGTGGCTATATTTTACCAGCTTCTGATAATGCTTTTCTCCCAAGGCAGCACCCTTCTAGACTTCAGTGGTATTTGGAACACAGCATAATCACCAAGTCATGGTCTTTAATTGAACAGAAATGGCCAGGCTTTAGGCATCATTTCATTTCTCTTTCACTATCATCTAGTTGTTACAGCTAGCTTGTCGCAGAGAGGGACAGTGTCAAATTGCTCTCAAATTTTCTGCTTTACCTTTACAGATAACACTCTACCTCCTTGCTCTCTTTGCCACAAACATTTTCATTTTTTACTTACATAAGAGAGTTACTAAAGATTTTCCAACATTTGGAAAAGTTTAGTGCTGACTGGAATTTAACTCCATTTGAAGAAAATCAGTCAATAGCTATGACAAAAGTGCATCGTATTTCAAACTTCTGTATACGGAGGCTTAAGAAAAACAAGATTCTTTTCCTCTTGATAATAGCAATAATCATGAACAGTCACTGCTGCTGTATTCACATGTAATACATGCCCGGCACTGCCAACTGCTTTTCATGCATTATTTTTTTTAAAGATGAGGAAACTGAGGCTTAGAGATGTCAAGTGCCTTGTTTACCATAACACAACTGTAGTTGTTCCAGAATCTATGCCTTAATCAGACTCGAAGAAAGATCTTTATCTTCTTTGTCCGTTACTTGGGCAATCACTCCTTGGGCAATTGCATACTTCAGTATGTAATGAATATGAGAAAATATCTGGAAAAAGAAAAGACCACCATTTTCACAAGTGATCTTAACTCTGGAATTTCACAGTTGACTGTGTAGATCTTCTTGTTCCTTGTCAGCTAGTGAACTAACTACATCTGTTCTCTGAATATTACCAGCAGAGGTAATGACATCTAGTACCCTTTCTTATTTTATTTGTTATTTTGTAAGAGTTTATTTATTTATTTTTGAGAGAGAGAGAGAGAGAGAAAGAGAGAAAATAGGTGGGGAGGGGCAGAGAGAGAGGGAAACACAGAATCCTAAGTAGGCTCCAGGTTCTGACTGTTAGCACAGAGACTGACCCGGAGCTCGAACTCATGACAGAGGGCTCTGTCATGAAGTGTGAGATCATGACCTGAGCTGAAGTCAGACACCTAACCAACTGAGCCAACCAGGCACTCCATAAGTCTACTACCCTTTAGCTTTGGGCTATAAGTGATACATAACTAGTACTAAAACTAGATTTAAAGCTAATAACTTTTGTCAGTTCTCCTGACAAGAATATAGTTAGAATGGGCTCCATGAATAGGACCTAAAGGGTTAGGATTCACTTTGTTACTTTTTGTTCCTTCTGGATTCTCTCTTTACTAGCTTATTCCTCAGAACTGCTTCCTGTAGAAACTAGGGCAAATGCCTCTTCTTCTTCTTCTTCTTCTTCTTCTTCTTCTTCTTCTTCTGCTTCTGCTTCTGCTTCTGCTTCTGCTTCTTCTTTTGGATCCAGCAGCAAAAGAAATAAAAACAAAGCTAAACAAAACTCTTACTCAATTATAGCTAACCATTTTTTCCTTTAGCCCACCGGGCCAGCCTCAGTCATGTGCCCACCCTTGGGAAGAAAAAGAGCACATGATCCCAATCAATCCATAAAAAACAATAACAAGCAAATATATTGCTAAAAAACAATATATTCAGACTTTAATCATAGAAAGCCCTTTCTTTGATAGATAAAATGAGTCTATCCATAACTTATAGCAGTAAGTAATAACCATTCTACTGGCAAAATCTGCAGAAGCATTCTCAATGAAGTTAATGTTAATACTAAAGGTCCTAAGCTGTAAAATAAAAGAAAAAGAAATAGTCATGATAATTGAAAAGATAGAAGCAAATGTAACATTACCTTTAGGAAATATTATGTACACAGAATGTCTATAAATGATTAAAACTAACAAGAGAATTCTAAATAAGTTATGGATTTCCACTTACACAGAAATATAGGAGCATTCATATATACCTACAATAAAGAAATATAATGGAAAATATTCATAGCAGCAATAAGTATATAATGCACTTAGGAATAATTTTAACAAATGAGATGAAAAAACATACCATAGCCCATTATGGAAGAACATGAAATATGATCTAAGTGAATGATGCTATAGGTATATGTGTGATGCTAGATGGAAAGTCATAATGTCCAAGGTATGCATATTATGCAAATTAAGTTAGAAAATCAATGCCATATCAATTTAAAAATATCAACAAACCTAAACATAAACTTAAATGACACCAAAATTTACATAAAACAAAAGACATTAAGAAAGTTATAACTTTTTAACTTTAGGAAAACAATATGTTTGTCATATGTATATATGACAAACGTTTGGTAGGCTAAACATGAAAAAAAATCCTCCAAGTCAGTCTAAAAGGAATAAAAATGAAAACAATCTCTTTAACCCCTGGAAAATAGGCAAAGGATATGAACATGTATTGCACAGATTAGGAATCCTAAATGACTGACATATGATAAGATTCTCAACTTCTTTAATGATCAAAGAAATGCAAAATTAAAACAATAATGAGCTACCATGTCAAATCCATCAGACTGGCAAAAACGTTGACAGGCCAAACATAGGCAAGTTTCTAGGGAAACAGGGACTCATAAGTCATAGATGATGAGTATATATTTGCATAGCTACTTAGAAGAGCAATTATGTCTTTGAGCTGCTTTGAGAAGCAGCAATATCTGGTAAACATGCCAAGTCTGCTTTTAGATACATTGCAGGGGCGCCTGGGTGGCTTGGTCAGTTGGATGTCCGGCTTCGACTCAGGTCATGATCTCACAGTTCGTGGGTTCGAGCCCAGCGTCCGGCTCTGTGCTGACAGCTAGCTCAGACCCTGGAGCCTGCTTCAGATTCTGTATCTCCCTCTCTCTCTGACCCTCCCCTGTTCACGCTATCTCTCTCCGTCTCTCAAAAATAAATAAAACACATAAAAAAATTAGATATATTGCAGAGAAACTTTTATACGTGTACCTCCAGAGGAATGAATCAAATTGCTAACTGCAACATTGATTGTAATTAAAATAAGTAAATGAAATGGTGTACATTATGATATTGTACAGCAGTTAAAATGAAATGAGATTTAAATGTAGTAGCTAAAAATCAGATTCCAAACAAATATGTAGTGGAAATATATAGCCAACATGGTATAATTTATGAAATTTTGAATACCAACATAGCCCAAATATACATTATTATGGATAAACATATGTAATAAACACAGACATGAAGAATACGTACCAAATTCAGGAGAAAAGTTGTTTTAGAAGAAGAGAGAGAAATGGGACTTACTGTATGAAGATTATATCTGAAGCAAAAATAAGAGACATTTAATATTTATTAGTTTTGGTGATTGAATCATGTCTAAGCTATAAGCCATCTTCTGTATGTTTCTGTATCTTTAAATCTTTTTCAGCATGTTTTAAAAGTGCAAAGTATTTTTAATGTGATGATTATAGGCTCAAGGCAAAGCAAAAGACCATAAAATGAAATGTCTACTTTTTTCCTATTCCTTTTTCCCCCCACAGCTACACGTGTGTTGTAACTCCTAACATAGCTTGAACTTTATCTTGTGTTGGGTCTGGAGGCTTTTAAAAATAATTGCATCTATCATATAATGCCTCAATCTTTACCAAAATCAATGAAAAAGAAAGTATCCCTAGCTAACAAAGTGAGCAAGCTGCCTAAGAACTATTGTTTTACAAACTATTACTTCCAGGGGCCATTATCTATGCTTTTGTTTAATTTACCATTAAGATTGAGTTCTATGATGCAATAGAAATGTACTTGTTAATTTTAAAAGCCCTAGGATGTCTCAGATTTTTGTTTTTCAAGCAGGCTCCACACCCAGCATGGAACTCAAGGTGGGGCTTAAACTCAAAACCCTGAAATCAAGACCTGAGCTGAGATCAAGAGTCAGATGCTCAACTGACTGAGTCAACCAGGAATTCTGTCTCAGATTTTTTAAAAAAACTTATATTTAGTATATGGGATCAACACATCAGCATCAGTCTCTCAGAAAATTCTCCAAAGCTCCTATGTTGAAAGAACCCCTCGGGCTTTCTGTCTTTACTCCTAATTTCACTTTATGTAAGAATCTTGTCAAGAAAGGCAAAGTTGCTTAGATTAAAGTTGTGTGTATTCTCTCTAAAAATCACACTACTTTGAACTTGATGGCATTTGTAGCCAATCACATTCCAATAACTGGGGCAGAGCAAGTCCTTGAAACAGAATTCACCCAAAAACAATGAAATTTACAACTCAGCAAAGCCTGCAGAAGATAAACTTAAGTCCTTCCAATGGCTGCAAATGCCTAACTTAATCAGTCTGTATCCATACTATGAAAATTGTCTTTTGAACAATTTGAAAAATTTCACATTCATTTCGCAGTAACTTTTGCACATATGATTCTATTTTTTTTATATGATTCTATTTTAACCCTAAATACTTCAATGTGTACTTGCTAAAACAGGGACATATATTTACATAACCACAGCAAAAATATCAATATTAGGAAACTGGTATTGATATAATGTTATCATTTAATCTATAAGCTTTGTTAATATTTTTCCAATTACAGCAATAATGTTCTCTGCAGGGGAATAAAAGCCTGCTATACAGTCCAATCCAGTACCACACATTCCATTTAATTACCCATCTGCCTAATCTCCTTTAATCTGAACATTTTCTGACTTTGTTTTCCACTACTTTGACTTTTTATTTTTTTTAATTTTGAACAGTACAGTTCAATTATTTGGTAAAAAATTTTCTTGACTTGAGTTTATCTGTTGTTTCCTGGTGATTATATGGAGGTCATGTATTTAAAGCAGGAATATCAGTATCTTAATACCTGCTCTGTTGTTGTTTCGCTTCTCCTAACTTTGCTCAGCCCTTTATTTTCAGCATTTCTGAATAGTTTGGTTTAGATGTGCCCCTTTTATAAAGTATATTGGTGGATCTTGCTTTTTGAGGTAAATTATAAACTGTTTTTCTTTTAATAAATGAATTAAGCTCATTCCTATTTTCTTATATGACTGACGTTGGTCTTACCTCAGTCACTTAAACTTATGTTATAAATACCATGCTTATAGTATTTTCTGTCTGTTTTCTCAGCATTTGCTCAGAATTCCTTGAGTTCTTGCATGTTTGAAATGATTAGCTCTTTTGTCTTTGATATGGCTGATTATCCTTGGATCATACATTCTTTTCTTGAGTTTCTTGAATATGCTGTGTCATCATTGCTTTTTCCATGAGTCTCTTTCCCTTTTAAGCCTTTAGAAACTTTTGTTTTATAACACTGGGAAAATTTTCAAAAATTTTTAAAATTTTTTAATGTTTTATTTACTTTTGAGAGAGAGAGAGAGAGAGAGAGAGAGAGAGAGAGAGAAACAACTTGAGTAAGGGGAGGGTTAGAGGGAAGGAGAGATACAGAATCTGAAGCAGGCACCAGGCTCTGAGCTATCTGTCAGCACAGAGCCTAATGCGGGGCTTGAACCCACGAACTGCGAGATCATGACCTGAGCTGAAGTCAGACGCTCAACCGATCGAGCCATCCAGGCACCCCGAAAATTTTCAATTTTAAAGTCCGAAAGTTTTACTAGGTTATGCCTCAGATTTGATCATTCTGTGTGGTAATTTTCTTAGGTACCCGTAGCCCTTTTAATATGTAGATACAAGTTTCCTTTTATTTCTGGAAAATTGCCTTTGATTATTATTTAAATATTTGTTCTGTTCCATTGTTTTTTTTCTTCTTTGAGGATGTCATTTATTCATATGTTGAATTTTCTTCATTGGTTTCCCATTCTAATCCCTTTCTTTCTGACCCTTTTTCTTTCTTTATCTTGTTTTCACTCTTTCAGTTAGTGTTCTGCTCCTCTTCAATGAAACCTCAGTTTTTATTTAACTTTTTCTCCATTGAGCAACTTGTAATTTAGTCTCTCTCTCTTTCTTTCTTTTTTGTATTTCTTCCCTGCATGAAATGGTCATTTCTTTTTGTTTTCTTTTCCATTTCTGCTCTTAGAAAAGTGATCAAGACACCTTTTAAAAATATTGTAATTATTTATTTGCGACTTACTTATTCAGTAGAGTTATATGACAGTATTCTTTGGTTTGTGGTTGCCTTTCAGATATAATTTCTATCAAATAAAATCAAGTTTTTTTCTAATTATTTTCTTTTTCATGTAGATGAAGACTGCTTGCATTTCTGCAGTTAGTAACCAGGGATGATGATTTGGGAGGTTTACAAGATTCTTAGTTCTGTATCACCCTCCAATGCAATTCAAATGGCATTTTAGTGTTGGAACAAAGTGGAGAACAGTGTGTCTTAAGATATTTTATATTTGTATTTATCTTATAAAGTTATAAAATTTTCCTTCTTTCTTCTTGCCCTATGAAGTTTCCAAAAAAACTCTTTCCCCTTGCTTTTACTGTCATTTCCCCAGAAATATGGCCCCAAGGTTCTCTGTTTTCTCTACTGTCTCTTCTGCAGAGTTTTCCCACACTTTGCTCCCTGGAAATCTTGGACTGGGAAGTTGAGAAATAGCTCCAATGAAGATTGATGTTTATTTTCCCACCTACTGGTAAATTGAACTGTGTATTTCACTATAACATAGAACCATTCTAAACAGTGGAGTTTGTGTGGTTTTAATTTTTATTTTTGTTACTTTGCATAGCTTTTATAGAATGTGTTGGGAGGTCCAGCTATTGGTGGCTACCATTCCTTGACCTACCTCCTTGAATTCTTGATTCCTTCAAATCCCTACATCAATAAAAAAAATATATAAAGTTTAACTGTACCCAAGTACTTTTCAAAATATCAATATGCATTGGATTTTATAGTCTTTTAACATTATATTATCAACCTTAACTCAGGTATGTAATATCCAATGTTACTAAAATAATAAACAATCTTTATTTGTCACCATCTCTAAATATCCCTTTCTCAGCTCCCAATCACACCTCCTCTGACACTTCATTACCCAGAACTGAAATGCCTCTAAAACAGAGAAGCTCTGTACAAGGTGCTCACCAAAAGTTTTCTAGGAATACTTGAAGACATCTTTATGGGAGTATCCAGGGAAGTTGACACTCAGCTTCAGTATTACTCAGCCCATTTTATAGAAAATCCACAAAATTTCAATTTGTAAAATAAGTTGGTTCTAGAGACTGAAAACCATTAAACACTGACTCCTATTTTGAAGAAAATACGATGAGATTCAAAATGCATTTGTCTAATCTACTTGACTTTGTATGTTTCATCCTCCATTCTTAGCACTGTTAATTTCCCATTTTCAACAGATAATATCCATGTTCTACTCACAGTCCCTCAGTGCTTACTATTCCCACGTGCATTAATGGTTTCTTACCACAATCATCCACAATTCTCTTATTGAGTTTTTTCTCTGGTCTTAAGAACTAGAGTGTAGCCCTTTCCTCATACAGACCCATAATGTCTAGTCACAGGAGAAACTCTTAGCCAGTGGTATATGGGAGTTGGGAGTTGGTAAATAAATACCCTTGAGTGGAATAACTCTGAGGAATATTCTATAGAGTATCTCAGAGGTCCCCATCAGCATTGAAACCTACTTGCCTACAGTGATATCCTTCCTTGGCTCACATCCTCATTCCTCAATTGGTACTTTCTGGGATTATCTCTCAGAGAAACTAATCTCACTCAAATCAGGATTTTCTTAAGGGGAACCCAACTATGACATACTTCCAAGAAGCTATAAAAATATATATTTTATATTCCTTTTGTTAGGGACTATTGTTCAACAGTGAAGATCCAAAAGAGTCATTTTTGCCTTCTATAATATTAACTTCTGTGAAAAGGATGTCAGTCTAGACTGTCTGGATTTCTGGCTGTTTAGCTCCAGGGACTTGAATTCCTGTGTAGGTTTCCAAAACCCTTGAAATCAGTGATGGTAGGACTGACATGGAACTGATTAAGCTGAACTAAAATAAACATCTCAGGGCAGTTTCAGATAAATGCATGGTTATAATCTAGTCCTTGGTAATATATGCCAACTGTGAATATTTTACCCAGGAAACACCAGTCTGAACTCTGACACTAAGTAGTTTGGTAGTTTTGGAAAACTAATTTCTCGTCTCTAAACTTCACTTTTCTACTCAGTAGAATGAGCTGCTGAAATAGATGCTTTCCAAGCATTTCTTCACCTCTTCTTGAGTCCATGGTTCTAAAAGGTCTCTGAAATCCATCACATGTCACATGTAATTTTTTTCCTAATTTTCTTCTTGGAAGTGCAATTATCAAGAGTGTCCTTTCTAAAGACCTATTTTTAAATTCAGATTTAGCTCTTATCTTTCCAGCCATACCTCATTTTCTAAATTATGGTGGCTTATGCAATACTAAAATACTCTCCCTACCATAAAACTGAGATTTTATTCTCTGGTGGTATTCTTTCCACACCGCCACCCAAAAACATTTTGGTACTTTTTTTTGATTTCTGAAAACAAGAAGAGATTAGAGAAACCCTTCATTTTGATCAATCTAAATGCATGGGCTGAATCTTCTCTAGTTACATAACATGTGTCACATAGAGGAAAGGGTTTGTCAATGATAATTAAAGTTGTTTTCTGAACTGAGAAACTGAGCTTTGAAACAAGTTCCTCTTGAGTGGAACATATTGATCCAAGGGAGAATCTGACATAGAATGAAGAGAAAGGAATCACAGTGAGCTAGTGGAAAGAAAATGATTTAAATTTGTGAATTCAGGAGAGGGCACACACACTAGATCTTGAGAAGGAATAGAGGCATACAAAAATAGGAAAAGAGTAGTAGAATGGTTTGCATTCTTTTAACTAACGAGTGAAAAGAGCTAATTAGATAGTAGAAATCAGACCAAACAAAACAAGAACTCAGATTACAAAGCACCACACTTTTTCCACATACAGTTGCCCTGGGAAATTGAACCCTCATCGTATGGCCACAGATTAAAAAGAGGAAAATTACATAAAATGTAGCAAAAGGTTAATTTCTCATGAGATCTCCTGGCTGGAGCTCTAGGAAAGGATCTGGGGATGAATTTACAATGCAGACAAAGAAGGATGCAATCAAGAAGAATATAACATGTAAACATGTCCATGTGAGCCTGTATATTCAAACAGAGAAAGATAGGGAGCTCTGTTGTTGGTTCATCTACTGATCACATTGTTTTTAGGTAATCAACAACACGTTCACTGTCTGAATTTGGTCTACTCATCTACTTGCTTCTTGGAAAATAAATGTCAGAAATCAGGAACCTGAGGTAATAGAATCTGAATGTCATTTTCCATGTGGGGAGGCTGGGGACAATCAAAGCCTGCTGCCCTGGTCAATTTCTGCCTTCAACCTGGGGAGGTGGGCCAGGGAGTAAATACAGTGAGTCAGCAATTGCCACTATAATCTGAAAGTATAACCTAAGGATAAGATTTCTTTCTGTAGAATTGGACACTAAAAAGTCACACTAAGAAAAGGAGCAAGGCTAAAAACAAAAGGTGAATAGATGTTAGTCCTATTGGAACGGCTTTCCCAGCTTGGCATGGCAGCTCATGAGTCTCAGAGCTACTTACTAGACGGCAGAGAACCGCTCCAGCAGTCACAGTCGACCTGAGTGACACGTACAGTCCACTAAAGGCACTTGCTGGCCAATTTGGCTGGCTATAGGCAGAGACATTGCCAACATCTGCACAAGCAGAAAAAAAAAATAAAACAAGGAAGGGAAATCAGGACCTAGGTTCAAATCAGTTTTCCACTGTACCAAAAAATGTAATTTCACTTGTGTACATAAATCTAGGCAAATGCAATCTTTGAACAAGCTGATAGCTCATGAGAGTCATCTTGGTGTAGTGGATAACATACAGATTTTTAAGAAATCAAGCAGATCTAGATTCAGTTTTTGGTTCCGTTACCTACTAGCTGTGTGATCTTAGATAAGTTATTTGATCTCTCTGAGACTTGATTTTCTTTCCATGTGTGTTGAAGATAATAACTTTCCTTTGCTGAGGTTGATCAGGGAATGAGTTTACACCCCCATAGAGCAGGGGTTCATTAAATGGTACCAGTGGTGTTAGCGAGAATGCTATTAATGGATGTGTTAATATTGGAAATTGTTTTTTATTTCTATTATTATGAGGAAGTCATTTTCACATTTTTCCCAATGAACATACTAGCCCTTTTATGGCTATACAGACTGTTGTGATATTGTTGGGGGGTTTTCCTGTTTCTTTCAGTGTGGAAGGAAGGAGAAGGAAGAAACTTAAAATCTAGCATTTTCAGGATTCTCAGAGCATAGTTGTCTAGTTACCTTAAATCGAATCTGGATTCTTAACCAAGTTTCCCAAGACAAATTCAATCTTCATTGTAGGTAGAATGAAAGACTGGGAAATGGTATTTTGGTCTTTTTACCAGGGTCTTCATGTAAATCAAGACCTGAAACAAAGAAACACAATGTAATATCACACTAGGATCAGGTTCCGAAGCGATCGTGCTCCAAATTCTAATTACTATTGAGTATCTTCAGAAATAAGTTAACTTTTCAATTAATGATAGTTTTAGCTTCCATAGTAAAGTAAACATAAAATACCATAGTTGGTGCCTCATGAGCAACCTAAAAGTGAAAGGGAAACCAGCCAAAACATGCGGGGTGGAAGGCAGGAATAGACAAAATCCTGACCTCAACAGTAGCTGAGAAATCGGGACCAATACACAAAATTCAAGTTCCATTCCAGGAGACTAGAAAATCAAATGATGCTGTCCCATGTGTAAGGAGCAGGTCATAGAACCCTCCACAGCACTTAGAACAATGGGACATCATAGCAGAGTCAGGCTGTCCAAAGGAATTTGTCTGAAAGTAACATAGGGAAGAACAGAAACTGAGCCCAACCTAGTCCCTGGGATACAAGACTGAAAGTAGTGAAACTGGTAAGCAGACTTCATTCTGCTGGACAGAATACAATGATCAGCTCAAAAATGAGAGCCAGCAATGTGGTGTTACTCTGTACTGGCATCATTCAGGGACACACGGGAATGTTGCCCAGAGAGTTGTGAACACATGGAGACATGCAGTCTCAGTGCGGGAGCAGAAGACACATGATACACAAAGGTGCCCTGTTCCTGATTCCAAAAAAACAGATGACATAACTCACAGCTAACTGAACCCCCCACACAAACAGGGAAGATGGAGCTGGACCAGGGCAGAGGCTTACATTAAGCTAAACATGACTCATTTGTGCATTCAGGTGCATCTCATACTTTCTCATTTTGATAGTTCTCTAATGGCTGAGAGAAGGAAACATTTTCCTCTGTAATGATATTCTAGAAACTAGAACATTACACTGAATAGTTTACATTGACTTATGAGTCTCTTTGGATGCTATTTGGCTATTCATGATGGAAAAGTACACTTCAAACCTGCAGTGTATAATGAGGCACAACTCTCTGTCTTCCAAGTTTACTAAAAAGGAAGCTGAGGCAAGTCTTTACCAGTGTTGAGCTACTGCAAAGCCATTTGGGGGGTTTAAACTGGAAAGGAAAATCCTTTTTGAGATCACTCTAACTCCACTGCCATTTTAGAGAGATGTGAGGAAATGTTAAGTTGTAAAACTGAATTTTACCAAGCATGTTAGGATTTTATCTAAAGGAGTGTTTCTTTGTCCAAAGCAGTTACTCTGGAAAGCTCTTAGCTACTTTTGCAAGGCTACCAGGACTGAAGGTGTCAATCATTTCTTCCCATTCATAGCTCTTCCCTGAGACCCTTCCTGTCCACAGTCTGGGGATGTGCGGCATTTTGTGCTGTGAGGTTTCTCTCTGCTGCCTGGCTCTAGGGATGGGAAATGCAAAATTCTGACTGGAGTTAGAAATGTGACAAGATAAACCAGTCCATCTCAGAATCTGCTTACTGAAGAACCCAAACCGTGATATGGAAAATCAGAAGCCTTATTATATATGACTAAAACTTAGCCATGTTAACCAACTAATTCCTTAGCAATTTCAAAGTAGGCTTATAGGTAGATTTGGGCCTTACAGCTCATATGACTTTCTGTCATAAATTTTTGCTACCAGATAGTCACTAGGGCAAAGAATAGTTTTACTATAAGCAAAAAAAAATCTAGAAAATATTTTTCTTATCTTTAAAAAAGCATGTGGTATTAAATTGATTTGCATTCTGTTAAAACATTTATTTGTTGCCCTATTACATAATATTTTTAATAATATTGGTTTTTTAAATTTTTTAACTTTCCCACCAAATCTCAAGCAAAATCAATTATATCCCCACTCCCAGGTAAATTGTCTTGTGGGTTCTGCATACTTTGTCACCACTGTGTACTACTCAGAAAAATTATCTGAAATGTCTTGGCATTTTTGAAGGGGGAGGAGCAAAAAGAATAGAGAAAATAAAGGAAGGTAGTGAACAATATAGCCCACTAAGAATCACAATTTCATCTTGTAGGATTAGGCCATGCAATCATCATTTTCTGTTATGTTCTAAACTCAAGGAGGCACAGCCTAATCTCAGAGCAGAGGGGGATGGTATGTCTTTGCCTTTGTTTCTTCCCTAGTATCTGGATGCTGCAGGTGGAAGGATGGGTAAAAAGGGTCAGTATTGTCAATTGTGGCAAGATCTCACTCTACGCATCAAAAAGCTTAAGCTCACCGTCATTATCAACCCAAATCAATCAGCTGTACTTTATTCTTCTATTCATTTGAGGGAGTCTGTCTTGGAAGTGAGAGCAACTGACATAAAACCTATCTTGAAAAAAATAATGAATCCTAGAAGGAGGGTCATGTGAAGATAAAAAAGCAAAAAGCAGTAATGCTTCTGCATTCTATCTAATCTTAACACTTTATATCAGAGGATCCTGTAGAGAAAGTGACAGCTCCTGGAGCTGTTCTGAAAAGTGCATCACTTAAGAAACAATTTGTCAATCAACTAATTCTTAATTGAGGAAATATTTGAATAACAACTCCATGTTACTTTTCTATTGTTCAGCATTGATCTCATTTGCAATGATTCTGAATATTTATTAAACCCTAAACATAGTCCTTAAAACAGGCATGAAAAAGATTTCCTATTACAACCTATAGGGATGAGAAGATTGGACACATAGTCACATTCTTTGAAAGACTAAGTAAGGAAAACAGAGGCACTATAGGAATTCTTAATAATGAACTTTAAATGTTATATATTAGCATTTATCTTTTTATAATAACAACCTCATTGACAATCTTAGTGAGTTGTGGTTCTTTTGATTGTTTAGGCCATCATCTTGGACTGAAAATACCAATTTAGCTTTAGAGATTTTTTGGCAATTCCATAACCTGTGGCAGATGCTAAATCATTTGATGCCAAAGGAAGATCAACCCTCAAGAGTGGATCCGACCCTCTGATGAAGAGCTCTACTTACCCTCTTCCAACCCTACCCAGTTGGAATGTCTCTTTGGGATCTCTTGATTTGGAAATCTTATCCCCAGAGGAATCTTGGGCCTTGAATTTCCCATAATAACCTAATCTCTTTGAAGCATCCTAATTTTAAGCCTAGTGTGTAATATTTCTTTTTAAAAAACTATTTATTTATTTATTTATTTTTAATTTAAATAGTTTATTACCAAGTTGGTTTCCATATAACACCCAGTGCTCTTCCGCACAAGTTGCCCCTCTCCATGACCATCACCCTCCTTCCCCCTCCCTCCTCAGCCCTCAGTTTGTTTTTAGCATTCAAAAGTCTCTCATGATTTGCCTCACTCCC
>NC_043705.1:44790209-44825380 GCF_006229205.1 Suricata suricatta
ACACACACACACACACCACATCTTCTTGATCTATTCATCAGTTGATGCACATTTAGGCTCTTTCCATGATTTGGCTGTTGCTGAAAGTGCCACTATGACCATTGGGTTACATGCATCAGCACTTCTATATCCCTTGGGTAGATCCCCAGCAGTGCTATTGCTGGGTCATAGGGGAGTTCCACTAATAGCTTTTTGAGGAATCTCCACACTGTTTTCCAGAATGGCTGTACTAGTTTACATTCCCACCAACAGTGTAGGAGGGTGCCTGTTTCTTCACATCCTCGCCAGCATCTACAGTCTCTTGATTTGTTCATTTTAGCCACTCTGACCAGCATGAGGCGGTATCTCAGTGTGGTTTTGATTTGTATTTCCCTGATGATGAATGACGCTGAGCATTGTTTCATGTGTCTGTTGGCCATCTGGATGTCCTCTTTGAAGAAATGTCTGTTTAGCTCTTCTGCCCATTTCTTCATTGGACTATTTGTTTTTCAGGTATGGAGTTTAGTTAGTTCCTTGTAGATTTTGTATACTAGCCCTTTATCTGATATGCCATTTGCCACTATCTTTTCCTATTCTGTCGGTTGCCTATTAGTTTTTCTTTTTTATTATTGTTTCCTTTGCATTGCAGAAGCTTTTGATCTTGACGAAGTCCCAACAGTTCATTTTTGTTCTTGATTCCCTTGCCTTTGGGGTTGTGTCAAGGAGGAACTTGCTGCGATTGAGATCAAGGAGACTATTTCCTGCTTTCTCCTCTAGAGTTTTTATGATTTCCTATTTCACATTCAGGACTTTATCCATTTTGAGTTTATTTTTGTGAATGGTGTAAGAAAGTGGTCTAGTTTCATTCTTCTACATGTTGCTGTCCAGCTCTCCCAACACCACCTGTTGAAGAGGCTGTCTTTTTTCCATTGGATACTCTTTCCTGTTTTGTCAAAGATTAACTGGCCATACACTTGTGGGCCCAGTTCTGGGCTCTCTATTTTATTCCACTGGTCCATGTGTCTGTTTTTGTGCCATACCATACTGTCTTGATGATGACAGTTTTGCAGTAGAGGCTAAAGTCTGGGATTGTGATGCCCCCCATTTTGGTTTTCTTCTTCAATATTACTTTGGCTATTCAGGGCTTTTTGTGGTTCCACAGGAATTTTAAGATAGTTTGTTCTAGCTTTGAGAAGACTGCTGGTGCAACTTTGATGGGGATTGCATTGAATGTGTAAATTGCTTTGGGTGATAATGACATTTTCACAATGTTTATTCTTCCAATTTATGAGCACGGAATGTTTTTCCATTTCTTTGTGTCTTCTTCAATTTCTTTCATATGTCTTCTATAGTTTTAGCATGCAGGTCTTTTACATCTTTGGTTAGGTTTATTCCTAGGTATTTTATGATTTTTGATGCAATTGTGAATGGGATCCATTTCTTGATTTCTCTTTCTGTTGCTTCATTTTTGGTGTATAGGAATGCAACCGATTTCTGTACATTGATTTTGTACCCTGCAACTTTACTGAATTCATTGATCAGTTCTAGAAGGCTTCTGGTGGAGTCTGCCGGATTTTCCATGTAGAGTATCCTGTCACCTCCGAAAAGTGAAAGTTTGACTTCTTCTTTGCCAATTCTGATGCCTTCCATTTTCTTTTGTTGTCTGATTGCTGATGCTAGGACTTCCAGCACTATGTTAAACACCAGTGGTGACAGTGGACATCCCTGTCGTGTCCCTGATTTCAGGGGGAAAGCTTTCAGTTTTTCCCCATTAAGGACAACATTAGCTGTGGGCTTTTCCTAAATGGCTTTTATAGTGTTTAAGTAAGTTCCTTCTATCCTCGACTTTGTTGAGGGTTTTTATTAAGAAGGGATGTTGTATTTTGTCAAATGCTTTTTCTGCATCTATCGACAGGATCATATGGTTTTTATCTTTTCTTTTGTTAAAGTGATGGATCACATTGATGGATTTGCAAATATTGAACCAGCCCTGTAACCCAGGAATGAATCCCAATTGATCATAATGGATAATTCTTTTCATATGCTGTTGAATTCGATTTGCTAGTATCTTGTTGAGTATTTTTGCATACAGATTCATTAAGGATATTGATCTGTAGTTCCCTTTTTTTTGTTGGGTCTCTGTCTGGTTCAGGGATCAAAGTGATATGTTCTTTGTAGAATGAGTCTAGAAGTCTTCCTTCCATTTCTATCTTTTGGAATAACTTGAGAAGGATTGGTGTTAACTCTGCTTTAAATGTCTGGTAGAATTCCTCTGGGAATCTTTCCAGCCCTAGGCTTTTGTCCATTGGGAGATTTTTGATAACTGATTCAATTTCTTCACTGGTTATGGGTCTGTTCAGATATTCTATCTCTTCTCGTTTGAATTTTGGTAGTGCATGTGCGCTTAGGAATTTGTCCATTTCTTCTAGATTATCCAGTTTGTGGGCATATAATTTTTCATAGTAATCCTTGATGATTCTGTGGGATCAGTTGTAATAGATCCATTTTCCTTCATGATTTTGTCTATTTGGGTGTTATCTCTTTTCTTTCTGAAGGGCCTACCTAGAGGTTTATCAATTTTGTTTATTTTTTCAAAAAACCAACTCTTGGTTTTATTGATCTGTTCAATTGATTTTGTGGATTCTATATTGTTTATTTCTGCCCTGATCTTTATTGTTTTTCTTCTTCTGCTGGGTTCGGGGTGCTCTTGCTGCTCCCTTTCTAGTTTCCTTAGGTGCTCTGTTAGATTTTGAGTTTGTACTTTTTCTAGTTTGTTGAAATAGGCCTGGATTGCAATGAACTTTCCTCTTAGGACTGCCTTTGCTGCATCCCAGAGAGTTTGGATTATTATATTTTCATTTTCATTTGTTTCCATATATTTTTAAATTTCTTCTCTAATTGCCTGGTTCACTCAATCATTCTTCATTAGGGTAGTTTTTAACCACTACATTTTTGGAGGTTTTCCATACCTTTTCCCGTGGTTGATTTCAAGTTTCATGGCATTGTGATCTGAAAGTGTGCATGGTATGATCTCAACTCTTTTATATTTATGGAGGACTGTTTTATGACCCAATATGTGATCAATCTTGGAGAATGTGCCATGTGCACTCGAGAAGAAAGTGAATTCCCTTACTTCAGGATGCAGAGTTCTAAATATAGCTATTAATTCCATCTGTTCCAATGTGCCATTCAGGTCCATTGTTCCTTTATTGATTTTTTTTGGTCTGGTTGACCTGTCCATTGTTGTAAGTGGAGTATTAAAGTCCCCTGCAATTAGCACATTCTTATCAATAAGATTGCTTCTGTTTGTGATTATTTGCTTTTATGTATTTGGGTGCTTTTGAATTTGGTGCATAGGTGTTTATAATTGTTAGCTCTTCCTGATGGACAGACCCTGTAATGATTATATAATGTCCTTCTTCATCTTTTGTTACTGCCTTTACTTTAAAGTCCAGTTTGTCTGATATAAGTATGGCTACTCCAGCTTTCTTTTGGCATCCAGTTGCAAGATATATATTTCTCCATCCCCTTACTTTCAATCTGAAGGTGTCTTCAGGTCTAAAATCAGTCTCTTGTAGACAGCAAATAGATGGATTTTGTTTTTTGATCCATTCTGCTACCCTGTGTCATTTTACTGGAGCATTCAGTCCATTTACATTCAGTGCTATTATTGAAAAATATGGGTTTAGATTCATTGTGTTCACTGTAAGGTTCATGCTTGTATTGATGTCTCCAGTGTCTTATATTCCTTTCTACCTTTCTCTCATAGAGTCCCTCTTAGGATTTCTTGTAGGGCTGGTTTCGGGGTGATGAATTCTCTCAACTTTTGTTTATTTGGCAACACCTTTATCTCTCCTTCTATTTTGAATGGCAGTGTTGCTAGATAAAGGATTCTTGGCTGCATATTTTTTCTGTTCATCACATTGAAGATTTCCTGCCATTCCTTTCTGGCCTGCCAAGTTTCAGTAAATAAGTCTGTAACCACTCTAATAGGTTTTCCTTTGTATGTTAGGGCCATTTTATTCCTAGCTGCTTTCAGAATTCTCTCTTCATCTTTATTTTTTTCCAGTTTCACTATGATATGTCATGCTGAAGTTCGATTCAAGTTACGTCTTAGGAGAGTTCGATATGCCTCTTGAATTTCAAGGTCTTTCTCTTTCCCCAGATTGGAGGAATTCTCGTGTATAATTTGATCTAGCACCCCTTCAGGACCTTTTTCTCTTTCTTGCTCTTCAGGAACTCCTATGGTATGGATATTTTTCCGTTTGATTGTATCACTCAGGTCTCTAATTCTCCTTAAGTGCTCCTGTATCAATTTCTCTCTATTTTTCTTGGCTTCCTCTTTTGCTATAACTGTGTCTTCTAATTTATCTTTTCTTCTCTCTGCTTCTTCAATCCGTGCAGTGACCACCTCCATTTTATTATTCACCTCATTTATAGCCTTTTTTAACTCGTCACAGCTATTTTGAAGGTTCTTAGTCTTTGTATCAATATCTTCTCTGATGGCTTCTATGCTTTTTTCAAGCCCAGTGATTAATTTTATGATATCATCCTAATTCTTGTCAGTTATGTTGCTTGTGTCTGTTTTGAGCAGTTCTGTAGCTGTGATTTCTTCCTGGAATTTCTTTAGAGGAGAGTTCTTTCATTTCATCATTTTGGCTAGCTTTCTGTCTCTTGTCAGTTTTAAAAGCTCATTCTGCACTGTGCGCCTATTAGCATTTCTCTATTAAAGGAGGCTCTTTGACTGTCTAGGGTCTGTCATTCCAGAAGATGTTCTTTTAATGGTGTCTCTTGGTTTCTCTTGTTATGCCTCTGATTAATTTATTTCCCTACTCAGTGATATTTGACACTTTCCACTATGTGTGCTTGGCTTGTTTCTTGAGGTAGCCCTGAAAAGGAAAACAGGCAGACAAACACCCAGGGAACACTAGCAAGCAAATGCACTGACAGAACAAGTAAAGAAGGAAACCACGAGGGGAAAGAAAAAAAGGAGCAAGAAAGAAAAGAGAGGACTGGAAAGGGGAAAAAAGCAGGCAGGGTAGCGACAGCCAGAGATAAAGGACAGTCTGAGAGCCTAAAACCTGCGGAGGGGGGAGATAAGGATGAGATAAAGGAAAAACCATCTGGATGGTAAGAGTTGATCTAAGCACAGCAGTGCATAAATGTTGGTCTTTCCCAGATTCCAGGGAGAAAGGGAGAAAAGAAGGAAATAGGAAAATAGGAGAGAGAAAACAAGGTGGAAAAAATTTAAAGTAAAAATATTAAGAAAAAAAGAAAAAAACAGTTAAAAATAATAAGCAAAAACAGCCGCCCTCCAGCGCAGATGGGCGTGGCTTGGTGTAGGTGGGTCGGGGCTCAGGGGCTGCTCTCTGAGGCCCCGCCTTAGTGGGTGCAGGGAGAGGGGAGAAGAATGGCGGCGCCCATTGTCAGCCACTCTCGAGTCCAACCTCCTTGTGCCACAGGTAGGTCAAACTGTTTCAGTTTTCCAAATTCCACCAGGTTTCGAAGTCCTTGCCTATGCACTCGATGTCGCCAGCACAGTTAAAATAATCTCCGGCAGGCAGGCGGCTTTCTGGTCAGGATTGAGTTGGGGGATTGTGAAGCCAGTTTCCCCCTGGCTCCGCCTGAAGTCAGCAAGCTGCTGGGCCCAAGGGAGAACCAGCTGCTGAGGGGGACGGATCTCTCTCCACGCCCAGCGGCTCTCAGTCCCGGGCGAGGTCTCCCCTCCCCAGAGATTGTGCTATGGGTGATTCAGTCTCTACTTGTCTTCCCCTGGTCTCTCCGCTGTCTTGTCTGCAGTGCCGCGTGTGCGGCTGTGAAGGTCCATGCGCCTCTGCACACATGCTGCCCCAGCTTGCGGCTTCCCGCAGATCCATGGGCCTCTGGACTCACAGCCCCGCCCTCGCGGCTGTCCGGGGATCTGTGCGCCTGTGGACACGCAGGTCTCTGCAGGCCCAGCACCAAGCCTCTGGGCGCTTTGTCTCCTGGCTCTCCTTTGGGCCCGGAAAGTCTCCGGTCCCAGTTCATACTCACTCACTCAGGCATCCATGAGACTGCTGTCGATAAGGGGTCTGTGCGCACACCTCCGTTCTTGGAGATCAGAGAGCTGGGGCTTTTAATTCTTCTCAGTTTGATAACTGCAGGCGGGCAGAGGTAGTGGGGCTCCTTACGTCTCTGCCATCTTGCCACCGCCCCCCTCTCTTTAAAAAAATTTTTTTTAATGTTTGTTTATTTTTGCGAGAGAAAGAGACAGAGTGTGAGCGGGAGAGGGGCAGAGAGAGAGGGAGACACAGGACCTGAAGCAGGCTCCAGGCTCTGAGCTGAGAGCAAAGAGCCCAATGTGGGGCTTGAACCCACAGACCCACTGGCAAGATCATGGCCTGAACTGAAGTCGGACACTTAAATGCCTGAGTCACCCAGGTACCCCACTATGTGATATTTCTTATTATACAGTTATGGAATTTATAAAATAAAACTCTTGTGTGTGGAAAGAATAGGCTTCTACCTCCCTGGCTTTCAGCAGGAAGGAAAACAAGGGGTTATCGGAACTCCCTGTGGGTTTTTTTTTTTAATGTTTTATTTATTTTTGATACAGAGAGAGACAGAGCATGAGAGGGGGAGGGGCAGAGAGACACAGAACCGGAAGCAGGCTCCGGGCTCTGAGCTAGCTGTCAGCACAGAGCCTGACGCGGGGCTCGAACCCACGAAAGTGAGATCTGACCTGAGCTGAAGCCAGAGGCTTAACCGACTGAGCCACCCAGGTGCCCCTCCCTGTGGGTTTTTAAAAGTACTCCTGCTAAGACAACCAAAGGCAATGAGAGATATTTGACTGCATCAGTACATAAATAAAAAAACAACTATAAAGAATATTTTAAGGGGGCACCAGGGTGACTCAGTCAGTTAAGCATCCGACTTCAGCTCAGGTCATGATCTCATGGTTTGTGGGTTTTAAGCCCAGTATTGGGCTCTGTGCTGACAGCTCAGAGCCTGGAGCCTGTCCTCCGATTCTGAGTCTCCCACTCTCTCTGACCCTCTCCTGCTCACACTATCACTCTCTCTCTCTCAAAAATAAATAAAACATTATATTTTTAAAAAATATTTTAGGGACAATTTTTAAAAATTGAATATGAACTGTATACTAGAAAATATGATTTATCAAGGTTAAATTCTGGAGTGTGCTAATGGTATTATGGTAATGGAGGATAATATCATTTTCAGGGGACACATGTTTAATTATTTTGGTGGGCAGTTAAACTTTCAGGACATCTACATTTTACATTCCAATGGCTTTGTTTGTTATTTCATTGAAATAGAAATACTTCCAAAAGCTCAGACATATCTGATTCTTTAAAAGAAACTGGAATCTGATGTCAAGAGCAACATGGTACTGGTCAGAAATTGGAGTGAAATAGGTAAGATATAATTTAAAGAAGAAAGTCTTTGCACTAACATCTCAATTCATGGTAGAGGGAAAAGGATGAGGAGAGAGAGGCCAGTCTAGGGAAAATTGCAATGGAATCTAGTTATGAGATTTCTAAAATTTACCCTTGAGCTGTGGTCCTGAAGAATCTAAATGACTCTTAGAAAGATTGAAGAAGAAGAAGAAGAGGCAAAATCAGTGATCCTTAAGTGTATGTTGGAAGGCAAAGAGAGAGTTCAAAGGGGTCTCTGAGAGCCACTAGACAATGACAAAGCTCACTTACCAGACATAGAGAAAAATTACAGCTATTTTTCCCCCAATAGCCAAATGTAGATGTCTCCCCAAATGACTTAGTTCTCTTCTTGTTGCAGTGAACCAGCTCCAAATACTGGGAGTTATGACTCATTTTATATAAAGAAGTATAGACCTACCAAGATCAACACATACTAGCAAGATAGCAAATCACTAGCAAGATGCATAACAGTGTGCCATGTTCTAGCCTAGATTTCATTTTCCTGCCTGTTCCTTTTATTCATTTTGAGTAATAATAACCATCATTTATTGTAAACCTGTCATGTCAGTCATGGTGTTAGGTATTTTTTATAACTATCTTACCAACAACTCTAGCGCCATCCTATGAAGTAGGGATTGCTATCCCACATTTTTTTAACTGAGGAAGCAGAAGATTTGAGAGACGAAACAGTCTACCTATGGAAAATACGGGGTCAGGACTTGAACCCCACTCTGCTGTCTACACCCTTTCCCACTAGCCTCACTACTTCCTGTGTGAATACTTAGACTTCTGTGTGTCCAAGCCTCTCAGCTAACACATACATACCTTGCATGGCATCCTTTCCTTGCCTTGGCCATGGCTGCCTACAGTCTGCCTCTGACAGCACCTTAGAGAAGCTCCCAGCTTCTCAGGGATAAGTATTCAGGAAATATAATGACTCACTCCACATATATAGTTGAGATCCTGTCCTTGGAGGATACAGGAGGTTAGGAGAATCAATGCCTTAGTACAGGGAGCCCTTCTCCAGATCTGCCTGCTGATAGCTGGCTCTATTAATCTTCTCTACATAATCATATCTGATATGCTTTTCTGCTCTTTCAATTAAGGAGACTTAATCGATGATAATTATAATTCTCTAATTAGTTTCTTAACGACATTTTCTTAGAAGAGTACAAACCCTGGGCACACTTTTCAGTAGTTAGAAACATTTTTTCCAAATAAGCTCATATGCCTTAACTTGCCCTTATATATTCCTGCAGGATATTTTCAGTACTAATTGAGCCATCAAATCAAGTTTATCCACATTTTCCACTCTCTTTAAATTTCTTTAATTTCTTACCTTCCTTTAGCATATATTTCTTTGCCAACTTCTCACACCTGATTAGGTTCAATCACTTGTCTCTGAATATTTAACACCACTCTTGTCAGTTGCAGAACTTAGTTTGCTTTTTTTAGTATTATTGACCCATCCATGCATGGCCACTGAATTGACCAATTTTTAGTCAAATTCTTAGAGTTAATTGCATTAGACATGCTTGGGGAACATGCTCAATCCCTGCCTTTTTCTTTGGAACCTACTCATGACCTCTACTGAGATAATGGGCTCAGGTGGCCTGTGTTTTGCTACAAGACTCCCTCCTTGGCTCTCTGATTAGATTTGGGGCGGACACTACACCTGATGGGAACCAACCCACAGGCCAGCCTATAAAAGTCCAAAGTTACAAAGGGCTAAATTAACAGGTTTGTAGAGGAATCTAGTACAGAAAAAAATGAGAATGTTGCAGACACAAAAAGAGATGTAGAAAGATAGACAATGTAGTCACAATAAGGAAATGGTCATACCTAATCACTGCCCTCGTTCCCTGAAGCTTGGTTCTGCTTCTAGTAGATGGAAGCTTTGTGAGTTTCTTTTATCCTTACTGTAGCCATTTCTCACTCTATATTTAGAAATAATCAGAATTACCATCATCTGTTCCAGGGATGTAGTATAAAAGGCCTGGGTAGCAAAGATAGAACCAAAGTAGTCTCAAAAATCTAGACGTGATCACAGCCAGGAAATAAATCCCTATATGGAAGGAAGTGTTTTACCTTTAAGAATAGAAAGTGAAGCAGAGACTGGAGTTCAAGGAATTTGCATAATTTCTTTTTTAATTTTTAGAGGGAGAGAAGGAGAGAGAGCATAAGCCAGGGGGAGGGGCAGAGAGACAAAGAGAGAGAATCTTAAGCAGGATCCATGCTCAGTGCAGGATCTATGCTCGGTGCTCAGCATGGAGCCTGATGCAGGGCTTGATCCCCAAACCCTGGGAATCATGACCTGAGGTGAAATCAAAAGTCAGACACTGAACCAAATGAGCCACCCAGACACCCCTGGATTTAAAAGAGAAAGTGTGTAAAGAAGGTACAAGCATACAAGCCATGCCACAGAATATTAAGAAGGATCAGGCCCCAAACCAGAAGTTCAAGGAACACAAAAATGCAAGGAATTTCAAACTATATAGCAGACCTTGAACACAGCATGGAAGGACTAACTAACAAAAGTCACAGTGGAAGTAGATGGTCCAGGAAGCTAAAATAGCAGTCAGAATGATCTTAACAAAAACCTGGTATCTACCAAGTCCTGGAGGAGAGCACACGCAACTAGAATTATAAAATAAGGACAGTGGCCATCGTAGGGGTGAGTATCCTTGCTTCACTAAATTAGGTGGGACTGGAATGGCAAGCCAGGAAGATTTAAAAAATTGAGGAAATAGTATGACTTTCCTGTAAATGTCACACCTTGGGTGACTCAGGTTCCAGACATCATAGGCCACTGACAATGGATTTGGAGCTAGGAAAGTGCAACTCAAAACAAAATAAAATCACAGTCCTTATTCTGGAACTGAAGATTTCTTTCATGAATAATCGGTTGGGCAGGTGAGGTACGGCAGGAAGAAACTGGCAGTGGCTGTGGTCAGGAGTCGGATGTGGAGCAGCAACCTGTGTGGAAGTGGCAAATACTTGTTACTGATGGGAGATAACTAGTCAAATCGAGGCAGGCTTGTACAGCACCAGCCACCAGGATGGACTAGCGCATAGTGGAGAGCTCCATCCTAGAAGTTAAAAGGAGCATAATCCATCATAACCGATGTTGAGGGGACAACTCAGCCAGTTTCACCAACATGAACCATACAGAGGAAGGGGAAAGAAGGAATGGAGTAATGGATCTCAGAGTTGATGTGGGAGCCAAGTTGGTTCTATCTGAAAAAGCACAGGCCTCCTATGGTTCCAAACAAGTGGTATGCTTCCTGCCTCCACCTCCTGCTGGGTCACCTCCCCTTCTACAACACACTAGAAGGCGAGGGAAAGGGGTGAAGTATGGGGGGCAATAGTAGAAGCTAGAGACTTTTTCTCATGATATATTGTAGCCTAGGAAGCAGAAAGTGCCACGAATTCACTGTGCTGTCTCTGAGGTAAGTGGTAACAAGACCTGTTTTCTTCAGTGATCTTTGTGCTTAAGGGCATGCTACTTTCCAAAGTACAGAAGACACTACAAGTTTCACTACTGACATTCAGTTTTCCCAGAGGCAGTGTGGACCACCTTGCAGAGTTTTAAATGCAAATTAATTCAGCTGGAGAGCAGCAAGCAGTTATTTACGGTGCTTTCCCACCTACGCAAATTGTCCTACTCGGCGCCTAGCCAGTAAAGGGGTTAGTCCCTCAGGCTTTTAGTACTTTGTCATCTTTAATTAACATCAAATTTCTCCGTGAAATGATTCCTTCGGTCTCCGGCTTAGAATCCTCACTGATGTTACAGACTACATGGTGTTCAGCCTTTCAGACTGTGGTAGAAACCCACAGAGGAGACACCTCCTCAGGTTTCTGGCAAGAAATGGGAATGTGTCTTCCTAAACTTCCTCTCTGTGATGGCCCCCAGTGTGATACGCACGGACACACACACACACACACACACACACACACACTTTATCACTTTAAAAAGAATCAAGTAGGGAAACATCTTTCCTGTGCTTCCTCACAGAGTACGTTAGTGTACTATATGCTATTATATGTAAGAATAAGAATAAGAACTGGTTCTAAAGGGGGAGTTTTTTGAGCAGTGACAGAATAGTGACAATGCTGTCTATTTTTATAGAGATGTAACTTCTTAATATGTCCCTATGAAAGGCATGATTGATAAGACTTGGTAACTGCTTGCATCCACAGATTCTAAGCTGCCCACTCTAAATGAGCTCCCCTTTCTAGTGTCTTACATTTTTGTTTTCTTCTATTTTTGAGTCCAGAGGATTCTAGATAGACTTCCCAAACCATGTTAGACACATAGGCCAAGAGTGTTAATGCTGTGATCTCTCTTTGTCAAATTTCTTCTCCTTCTTCAACTGACCTACAATATTTCCCATCCTATTTTGCAGCCACCAAAGAAGTGAGGACAAGTCACTTCTCCCCTCCTAGCCCAGGTTTTAGGGAAGAAAAAAAAGTGCTGTGTAAGCAGAAAAAACAGACAAAAATATTATAAGGCAGTAATTGCCAAAGGCCAAGTGCATTGTCCTGATAATTCATGCTGCTAGGGAACAGAAGTTCAGTTGACCTGCCTGGGAAAGGTATTGTAAAATCAATCATCTGAGCTAGGCCTTGAAAAATAATTAGTAAGAGCTTGGAATGGAGCAGTAGTTGTGATAATGTGAAGAATGAAGTGAATATGAGGAATGTCTTAGGAACATAATGGAAAGACTCACAGAACCAGGCAATACAAATGAGACGATGTGGACGCGTCACCGTTTAGCTTACTTACAGCTCTGTCCAAGCCAGGGGAAACATTGTCTGCAGCACCCAGAAGTCCTAGAACACTCAAGAGTAACACTCTCCTGATGATGTCACCCTTAATGTAGGGTTCAAAACCCTTTCCAATAAACCCCAAGTCATTCCCCAAAATGGCATTGGTTGACCATGAATTGTCCTGTCCCTGATTACTATTACCTCATTTGCATGTGGTTCTGCTTCATCTAATGTGCTTCATATAACATGTGGCCTCAAAACCAAAGCAACGAGAAATGGTGAAAGCACAGTGGAGGGAGGCTTAGTCTTGTCTCTTGAGCCCTTTGTTACTAGGGTCTCATGAACCAAATGGTACCACCCATTCACCCAAGGCCCTATATTTTGAGAGCTCCCATTCTGGCCCTTCTTTTGTCAGGTTTCTCTCTACTAGTTGAGGATAGGGCATGGGCCTTTGTCCTCTAGACAAACTTTTCAGATATCAATGATACCAACATTCCCAGCCAGAATGCCCTAGCTTATTTCCAAAGCCCTTACATTCATAAACTGACCATTCTGCTGTTACATGCATCCTATAGATAGCTCTGCACACGCCTGTACTCAAATAACAGGGACAGAATCTTCTATACTTGAGATCCTTCCAGACCTCACCCTACATATCCCTTCATCTTGCTGTTCATTTATATCATTTATCATATCCTTTAGTATATAATAAATAAGTATACACATGTTTCCCTCAGTTCTATGAGTCATTCCAGTCAATTTTATTGAACCCAAGTTGGGGGGCATGGGAACCCTGATTCATAGCCAGTCCATCTGAAGTACCAGTGGCAACCAGGGACTTGCAAATGGCATATGAAATGGGGGTGAGGTTCGTCTTATGGGACTGAGCCCTTAACCTGTGGAATCTGATGCTATCTCCAGGTAGACAGTCTCAAAATTGAGGTAAATTGTAGGACCCCCATCTGGTATTGGCGACTCTCTTGATGTATATGGAAAACCCACATATCTGAGGTCAAAAAGGAAATGAAGTGTGAAACTAGTGTGAGAGTGAATGAGAAACACAGGCATATTTTTCCTAGACAGGTCGATATCTACTCATGCATTTGAGGTACCATCTGGTACGGGACAAAACAGTAATAGGAAGAGAAGAGTGGCAGAATAATGTGTCTGCTCTAGCAGTGTCTTACTAAAATGTAGATGTTCCCCTGAGTTCACTGAATAGAATCACATTGTATTTCCACTGACCAGATCTAATGACTTGCCCTCCTCCAGAAGAATTATCTCTTCTGATTAATATTACCCAATAATTTAGAGTGAAAAAAAAAGCACATAAAACAACCTGGTCTAGAACCATACAGATCTTAAGAACTACATGCTCTTAGAGCTACTGTATTTTATAACCATATGTTTTTAAGAGGGAACTAACTCCTCTTGAACCATTTTCTTTTTCTTTCAGTCATGCACTTAGGTACTGAGAGTTAAGTGACATTTACTATAACTAATTGAGATCTGTTTTGTCTTTCCTTTTGGCTCTTTCCTTGAGCCATGTAAATGAGCTCTCCTTTGTACCAGGCTAATAGGGAGGGCTTAGAAGAGGTGGAAAAGCAATGGAGAGGGTCCTCTTAATTTAAATTTGTCTGTTTTCTGCATTCTAGCTCTTATCCCCAGAGAGACCTACATAAGAAATTATGACTTAAGTGGTATCAAATAGCTCTGTGCAAGGAGTTAACATTGTGCATACCAGCAAAATTGCCCAGAGTATGAAGGTACAGCCTCCATATAATATAATGAAGAAACAGAAAGGTCACATGTATAGAGTGTGGGGACTTGTGCACATTGTCCATAAGAAGGTGACCAAAAGAATGATCATATCATTTTGGCTTTCTGGTTTAGGGGAAATACTACCACTAACACTAGTAACCCACCTTTACTGATCAATAGGAAAGAAGTGAGGAAAAGAAGACAATCTACACTTCTTATTGCTTCTGGTAAAAATAAAAATAGAATTAAAAAGCTCTAGGGGCACCTGGGTGGCTCAGTCAGTTGAGCGTCTGGTTCCTGGGTTTGAGCCCTGCGTCGGGCTCTGTGCTGACAGCTACCTCAGAGCCTGGAACCCTTCAGGTTCTGTATCTCCACCTCTCTCTGACCCTCCCCTGTTCACGCTGTCTCTCTCTGTCTCTCAAAAATAAATAAAAACATTAAAAAAATTTAAAAGCTCTATAGTAAGATAGAATATATGGTTAAATTACAACATATAAATAAAATTATAAAGGAAGATGTAAAAATGGACAAGGACAATGAATTCAGGAGAAAGCAACTATGTCACATGATATTTTTCCAAAGTAAAAGAATACTCTGACTGTAGAATTATTTTCCAAGGTAGTCCTATCATCGTTAGCAATAATAGAAAAGAAAAAAGTGATCAAAGGGGAAAAAATAATGTAAGCAGTTCGAGAGACTCGGAGCCGCGCAGTGTGCTGCGGAACGGCAGGGGGGGGGGGTCCTTGTCGTCCACAGGAGGGCACCTCCTGGTAAGAGAGCAAACAAGACCGAGAGTAGATTTCTCCATCAGCAAGCTTCCTGGATGAGACTATTTTAAAAAGATAACATCAAGAATTATACTTAGCAATAACAGATACTGTGTACCATTCATCTTTACTCTGAGAAGGCACAAGTAGGGAGCGTGGAAATAAACTTCGCCACGTCACAGTTAGGGCTGAAATCTTCAGTGCCTACCAATTCTGAGGCCGCAAGTGCGCCCGAACTTTCCATGATACGGACTAAACCAATAGGTCAAGTAAATAGAACAGTCTGACTCGGTTGTTCCATTGTAGGTGGGAGTTGGCAGTTTTGTGGCAACTAAAATCCCTAGGAAGTTTCAACCATGTAGATAACACCTCCTCAAGCTTCAGTGGCTCTCACTTTATGAGATGGAAGAATTAGACTTACATATCACAAAGCCCATGGTAACTCAATGATCTAATTAATTCAAATTAGCTCAGATGTGAGCAGGATCCTGAATACCAAAGATAGCCTGAAGCACTGGGGGAAAAAATCTGAAATGGAAATACATTGAATTGCAAAGAGGATTTTCATGTGTTAGCACTGCAATCTTATTTAACAACTTCATTAGAAAACCATAAGCGAGAATAAAAATTTAGGTTACCAAATTTATAGTGCATGAGGTAAATTTGAAGTCATTAAATTAAAAAAAAAACCATAAAGAGAGAAATTCCAGAAAGAAACAGTCCAGCAACAAAAAATAAAATTGGATTCAAGAGGGTATGTTAAAAAATATGAGTCTCAAAAGAAGTAAATTTTTATTACAAGCCATAAATCTTGAAATAGAAGTCTGAACAGCCCTCAAAAAAACCCGGAGGTTAATTTCCACCATGATCCTGTGGTGCCTTCATTCAGTGTTGTCTGGGTCGCTGAAGAAAGTGGTCCATTCTGTCCGGTTTTAGTAAAAGAGCTGTTTAGTTCATGAGACTGTGAGAGTTGCATTCTGTATGTTCATACCTGTGCTCCCTTCCCTCTTTTTGCTACTGCCAACCAGCCAGCTCCAGCCACTGTCATCCGTGGCCTAGAGGTCAGATCCCTGAAGACTAGCTCTCCCCAGCTTGAAAGGAGATCAGCTGAGACTATGAAGTTGGCATATATGCAAGAGATGCTTTCCTGGAAGCTGGCCTGGTGAATATGTTTGTTTTGCTTGTTTGCCTATTTTTGCCCCATCAGGACTGAAACTAAAACAAAACAAAACAGAATACTTGAGGTACAGTGCTTTATTTCAAAGGAAGGTGGTTTTAATGGTGAAGTTTTAGATGCTATGACAGATTCATGGGAGTAACCTGCTTAGGCAAAGAAGACTAACTGGCATTTGTAGAAATTTTCCAGAGACAATTGTCTTCCTTGCTTATGCAGAAATCTGCTAACTAAGTGCTAAAACAGTGGTAAGAAATTGTCAATTGGAAAGGTAAAGCTTTCTTCACTTTGTGTTTCTATGTTGGCCTGTTCAACTCTGTTAGAACATGTTTATCATTAGTCATGACTATCTAATTTCAATGCAACATTCAGTACCTAAAACACTCCTCTATCTTTACCTCCTAGTAAACTCTCAACAAAATTAGGAAAAGGAACAAGGATGAGAAATGGAACATTTTGGAACCCACACCCTGTTTTCTAGAAGATCCTTACTGGGAAGCTTTGTACCACCAGGAAGTATCACAAAAGCCCAGGTCTCCTGAGGAGGCCCCAGGAAAGGGATAGGGCTACAGTAAAAGGTGTTGAGGAGGCAATTTTGGCAAGCATGACTTCCCCTGCCGCTCTGTGTTTGGAGGAGTCCATAACTCTGGCAATCTTAGATAACTCCTAGCTTCCTAGTAGCCAACCATATCTTCTAGTTATTCTTAATCATTGAAGAAACATGTATTTCATGAATTTAAGGACCGTTTATTACTTGTCATATTGTATGTATCCAGGCTGCGTACTTGAGTTGGTCACCTTAGCTGATAAATGCCTTCATTAATCACTTCTTTATTCTCTAACTCCAAGCAATTCAGTAATGAGTTATTTATAATTTTTTAATTTTTATTTATTTTTGAGAATGACAGAGAGAGACAGAGAGTGAATGAAAGACAGGAAGAGAGAGGGAGACAGAATCCAGGGTAGGTGCCAGGCTCCCAGCTGTCAGCATAGAGCCTGATGCAGGGCTCAAACTCATGGATCGTGAAATCATGACCTGAGCTGAAATTGGATGCTTAATTGACTGAGCCACCCAGGTGCCCCCAATTTAATTATGAGTTTTAAGATAATGTCCTCAAAAGTCCACTCATTCCCTGGGGCCATACTGTTTCTTTATTGTCTTTTATTAATTTCAACTGTCAAGCTTCCTCCCCTCCCCTTTGATGGACAATAATTCTAAGACTCTTCAGATAAAATGAAGGCAACTCTACAGATCATTAATACCATTTGGGGGGCAGGGGCCAACCTATGGGGTCTCCAGAATGGAAGCACTCATGGACTCTCTGTTTTAGATCTGGAATCTGTTTCATACTTGTTCGTTGTTGTATTTTCCTAATAATCTCTTACCTGTCTCTGAGTCTTCTCTATCAATCTTCCTTCTCAATCTTCAACAGAGATTATCTTCCCACAACTGTACACATCTGTCTCTATCTTCTTATGAAGTCCTTGAACAATCCTCCCAAGTGACACAGCATTGGTGTGATCTAGCCCATAAGTTCCCCCAAAGCGTGTGACCTAAAAGTCTCCAGTAGAGCCAAATGTGCTCCTTGGTAGTGAAGTATTTGTGCTGTCTGTGTGGAAGGTGAAAGTGGGCTCTGCCTGGAGGACATAGGCCACATGTGTGTGCACACTCACATACACACATACATGAAGGAGAGTCTAAATTCAGTATGGATTCTATACCAAATACATATATCATGTCCAGGCCTTGCCACTGTCTACAGTGTTATGTATAGTGTGTGTATATGTGTGTTTATATGAACAAAGTTAACCAGGTCAAGACAAGAAAGATGTGGGGTGCCTAGCTGGTTGAGTCAGTAGAACATGCAACTCTTCATCTCAGGTTGTGGGTTCAGGCCCCACATTGGGCATGGAGCCTACTTTAAAAGAAAGAAAGAAAAGGAAAAGAAACAAAGAAAGATGAGGTGACTTTACCCTGAGTTTATTCTTCTAGCTACTTCCACTTTTCTTTCTGGGTGACTACTGTAATGAAGAACTTAATTCAAGACATACATCTATGCCTTTCTAAACACCTGACACTGTGTGGTATGGGAGATCTGGAAACGTACAGAACATGACACCTAACTTTAAGAAGGCTATTTTCTATTAGAAAAACAGTAGTATCTAAAAATATCCTTGGTCTTCTCCCAGTTAGAAAAAGCTTTTCAGGCAAGCAAATTTTGGGTTCTCTTTTCAACTAGAGGGTAAAGGTGTAAGGATAAACATATAATTGTTGGTCACTTGCAGGCTCTTGATGGTTAGGTCCATTGAAGGAGGGAGAAGGACTGAAGATATTGCCTCAAAGTATAATAAATAATGCAGGCAGACTGCAGGTGCAAACAGGATCCCAGGCTTTATTAGAATTGTCAGTTTCCACAGAAAAATCTAATATATTACTTTAGGTTTTAGCGTTTAATATCCTTTCAAAGCACAAACAATGGCATATTACTAGTAAGGGAGAGAAGAGGCAGACAATAAAACAATTACAGGGAAAACAGACTAGAACAATTATCTTTTAAAGCAGCCAAACAACATTGTAAAGCTGTTATTTTTTGACTGGGGCATAGGAACTCAAGCATGGAAAAAGAACACAGTAAAACACTCCCGTTTTTTTCAATGATAGCATGATACTTTATTTGGCCCTGATGCACACAATTTCTTATCAAGTAATGATTCTGTTTGCCATATTGGTAGCAGCAATGGTCATTAAGTGCCTCATTTCTATCACTTCTGCCCTTTATCCCCTTTACAGCCTCACTGTGAATAAAGTATGTGCTCACCACAGCTTTTGGCTCCGTGTAAAATGGATTAATAGAACTATCTCGAGTTTCTGATTAAGATTTTCTAAATCGAGTAATGCTGGGGCCAGCTCCATTCCCCCTGCAAGAAAACAGCACAGATTTGAAGACAGTCCTAAATGGACTGACCTCACTGAGGACAGGATCATGTTGCCCTTTAGAGGTTGATGGCTCTGTCCATGGTGAGGTGTGAAGAACCCCAACAAGTCAAATCTGCCTCATCAAACAACCCTCCACAGACCTCATATTCTCACCATTAGAGTGACCCATTTCAGTAAGTTTTTCTGTACCTCCGGCAAGTTACCTAAGAGAGGTTGACATATTACATGTCCCAGGTTAGCAGTAATGAGTTTATAGACTGGGAGAACCAGTCCCCAGGAGAACCCTGATGTAAGGGGGCACAGCTCTCTCAGGTTGACCTACTTTATAGTCAGTTATTTACCATATCTGTGACTCATCTGGAAAGAAGGGCTCCTTTTAGGATCATTTGGTACAGTTTAGAATACTTTACAACCTAACACAATTTAAAAACTAATGAGCAATTGCTATTTTTCTTCTGTACTTTTTTGTTCTTTTTAATTCCAATAATCTAAATTTAGTTCTTAAACTTTAGAGTGCCTCAGATTGATAAAGCACAGATTCCCAGGACCCCACCCCAGAGTTTCTGATATAGTAGATCTGAGATGGATTCTAAGAACCTGTATTTCTAACAAGTTTCCAGGAGAAGCTGATGTTGTGGGTTCAGGGGCCACACTTTGAGAACCACTGCTTTGAAATTTAATACTAGATTTACTCGGTCATACTTCACAGTGAAACACTGAAAAGGAAATGAACATATTCCCAATTATGCCAAACATTTACATTGCATCCCAGTTTTTACAAAATTACTCCATAAACTTTTAAAAATCTGCACATGCACACCAGCAAAGCCCAGGGTAATTATCTGCAGAAATGGTGCTCAGTCATAAATCTGTCCCAAGGGGCCTGAACCACAGAGCTGGCTACAGGGAATCATATGAGCTGATTTTAAAAGAATGTTCTAAAAGGAGTGCCTGACTGGCTCAGTCAGTAGAGCATGCAGCTCTTGATCTCATGGTTGTGAGTTCGAGTCCCACCATGGGTGCAGAGATTAGTTAAAAGAATCTTCTAAGCAAAGATTATCCCAAAAGAGGCCCACAGTTCAATTTATTATCCTTTGAATTCTCCTGTCACTTTGGCAGAAGGGTTATAAAGTGAACAGTTTCCAAAATGGGTTTGTTATTCCTTTATTTATGCATTCCTTCCTCAAAAACTTTTGAACATCTACTATAGGCCTAAGATTATGGTAGAAACTAGGGGAAAAACTCAAAATTTTTGCCTCAGGGATCTTCCAGTCTAAGATGAGAGAAAGGATACATAATTCTGAAAGAAAAAAGGAGATATAATAAGTAACACTTGTTTAAATACTAAAGTATATGAAGCATTTCCTTATTTTATCTCCGATGGTCCTCAGTGGACACCTTAGAGGTAAGTCTTTTCCTGGCTTTGTACACAATTAGGAACGCAAGACTGAAATGGTGGGTTTCCTCATGTCACTCAGCCAGGCGGTGGTGAAGCCCGGGTGCAGCTCGGACCTTAAGATTCCAAAGCACATGCCCTTTGCTTAGCACTGCAGCGCAGTTCTGATCCTGCAAAATGTGACCCAAGGGCGTCAAAGAGCTAAAGAGGAGAAGAGTTCCAAAGAATCTTTGGAGCTTGTAGGAAACCAAAGTCAATGATTGTAGGAATTAATGGAAAAAAAGCTACCTTGGCCAGGAGGAAAAAAAAAAGGCTAAAACATTTCTCTGCAAAGTGCCCTGGACTGTGTTACTTTTTTTTTTTTAATGTTTTAATTATTTTTGAGACAGAGAGAGACAGAGCATGAGAGGGGGAGGGGCAGAGAGAGAAGGAGACACAGAACTGGAAGCAGGCTCCAGGCTCTGAGCTGTCAGCACAGAGCTCGACGCGGGGCTCGAACCCATGAACGTGAGATCATGACCTGAGCCGAAGCTGGAGGCTTAACCGACTGAGCCACCCAGGCACCCCTTGACTATGTTACTTGATCAAATGTTAAACAAAGTTGTTTCTTGCAAATTCCCTCTGCATTTTAGCCCATGAAATACACTCGAGGGCTTCATCAACTTTTTTTTTGGCCAATTATATTATTTTCAGCATAATGGAGAGAAATACAGTTTAAATCCACTGTCATAGGGGGATTCTGCAAAGGAGCCGTGGCTTCCTCAACAATATAATAAAGCATAGTTAATAGTGTGTGTCCCCTCCTTTTCTGGCCTTCTAGTTCTTTTCCTATGAAAACACTTTTCCACCTGCTTTCCCCCAAAGACTGCATCCTCAAATTTCCTCAAAAAAAAAAAAAAAAGAGAGAGAATAAAAGAAAGAAAGAAAGAAAACTAATGTTGGTCTTAAGTGACCCTGCACCACATAGTCTTTCACTGAAAGGCAAGGCCTCCCTGGAGTTCCTGAAAATAATGAGGCTAATTCTCTGCTAAGCACCAAACAGAATAAAAATGAATGTCCTTCCAAATGCTGAGGAGAGTGCTAAGGTTAAGAAGAAACCTGAGGACATAGGCCACTTTGCTGACTCTCAGGATGCTCAAGTAACTTTCTGCAATCAGCCCTCAGGAGACCAGAAGTTCTCCTCCAGGCTTTACAGCTCGGGAGCCCAGGCCTCTTCAAACCTGTCTAGTACCATAGCCAGTCCCCATAAACCCCCAGTCCCCTGTTTAGATCCCAAAGCTGTAAGACTTCAGGATGTTGCAATATCAGAGGATTAATGAATCAGAGATAGGCAATTATGTATTGGTCCAATAATAAGCGAGTAAAACTGACCAAGTTTTTATCCCCATGTTAGAGCTGAGTGAAAAGGATTTAGAGAGATTCAATGACATGTTCAGATGATTGGTTTGGGAGAAAAACACAGACCAGAGAGGTTTCAGCTAAGAAGCAAGAGGGGGAAAAGGAGAAGAGGAAGAGACAGTGTTACGACAACAGAGTAAGGAAGGGCTCTTTTAAGCTCATTGATATCATAGGATGTTTTCCAAACTCATTCAACATATTATCATGCCAGGGGCACCTGGGTGGCTCAGTTTGATTCCTGCTTTTGGCTCAGGCTGTAATCTCGCAGTTCGTGAGTTTGAGCCCCACATTAGGCTCCATCCTGACAGTGCAGAGCTTGCTTGGGATTCTCTCTCTCTCTCTCTCTCTCTCTCTCTCTTCCTTCTCCCCTACTCACACTGTCTCTGTCCCACTCAAAATAAATAAATAAACTTTAAAAAATTAAAAAAAACTTATCATGTCAAAGTGTGAGAAAGAGTTTGACACACCTAAGATCGCGTTCTTTACAAAGATCTCTAGTAAACTCGTTTGAATTATCTTCACATGAGTTATGCCTTAAAACGAGGCAAAACTTCTCAGAGTCAGCTTTCACCCTCCTCTCAAACACCCCCAGCTCCCCACCCCCACTCCAGATGGAAACAGAGGTCCAGTTTCCAGGGTGTCAGAAACTAAAGCAAGTAAAGAATAAATCCCAGGGGGATTAGCTCCCTCATCCTTTTCCTCTCAGCCTAAAGAAGGAATCTGGGTATGCCATCATTCAGTAAGCTGAGATCTTTATAGCAGTCTTTATTACAGAACTATAAAACATGGTTTCTCATTAAAAGAGCATGCAAAAAGCATATCAGAAGTGAAAACAGCACTCAAACCAAAGATAAATGTATGTGCAATAAAGTACAAATGGCTGAATTTATCAGTTTTATGTTTTCTAAAGAATTACCTTATATTAAAACGCTGCAGGCTTCTCAGCTTTATAAAATACGGAGAGCAATCTTTCCCAGTGTGCATTAGTTACCTTACAGCTCCCTAACAAATCACCCTGAAACCTACACACACAAAACAACAGCATTCATTTCTTTCATTGTTTCTGTGAGTCAGGAGTTTGGGAGCAGCCTGACTGAGCAGTTCTGGCTTGGGGATTCCTGTGAGGCTTCTGTATGGTGGTGGCTAAGGCCAGAGTACTTCCAGGTTTCTTCCTAGGGCCTGAGCTCAGAAGAGCTGAACAGGGTCTAGAAGAAATAGAGCTTCTTGGGCATCTCTCTCTATCCCTTTGTGGCCCCTCCTCATGGTCTCTTCAAAATGGTGGCTTCCAGGTAGCCAAGATTCTTATGAGGCAGCTTAGAGACGCAAAAGTGTGTGCCTTGTGCCATATTACCTTCTGTAAGCAAACCCCTGAAGTCACACAGTGAACTTTTCTCCACATTCTATCAAAGTGGAAAAAGCACTGCCCAACCTCTCCATGAAGGGATGTCAACATCTTACTGAAGAACCTGCGGGATTTTCTATCCTTGGAAAATACAATCCATGACATTATGGTTCTTGGAATTCTAAATGGACTCAGTTGAAGATTACAAACTAAATCCTATTTATAGATTTTTAGTGGGTTGAATTGGGTTTGCACTTCTAGTTACATCTGTGGGACTTCCCAGCATCTGACATAGGGCTCTATCTAGAGTGTTTGCTTGGTAAGAATCTATGGCCTAGACATGATGTGTTCTAAAGGGAAAGAACTAAGACACAGGCTGGATTCTAGTACTTTTCTGACATATGTAACTATGGGAACAGATTTCACCTTTCCTGCTTTGGCTAATACGTAAAATGCATACCATATAAGTCCCCTTCCCATATCACACAATTCTTGAAAATAATTCCTGTATTCATAGGCCACACAAATTTGAGGCTCTGAGAGGAAAGCTAAAATGGTTGCAGAAGTATATTCTCTCTATGATCCCATCTATAGAATTGCAGAAACACCACATTCAAATTACTTGTAATTAGTTTGGAAAGTTCCAGGACAATGATTGGGTTACACTGTACCCTTTCCTTCTCTACCGCTCCTGAATGTGATGTTTTAGGATGATGTTATGCTCAAGTGGGAACACCACTAACCATCTCTATTAGTGCTACTTATTCTTAAAAGGGATATTTTCTTGTGCTCCCCAGGACTCAGCTGTTGAGCTGTAGTAAAGAGATACCTGACTGGCAAATGCCATCCTGCTTTCACAATCACTCTTCTCCTTTAACAACAACACCTTGTCCTGCCATCAGGCCCTTGTGTCTTGACCCCTCTTATTTTTTGGAAGAGCTCCTTTCCTTTAAGCTCTTTGCTCTTCCATATAAATAGAAACACAGCTGGCTTCCCTCACAAGCTCTCCAAGAATGAGCAGACTTTCTCAATCACTAGATTCGTTTAGGTTTTGCTGATTTTATCATTCATGTCGGTTTCAACTAGTCAGGCATAGCTGACTGAAATAACCTGGAGGAGGGTCTAAGGTCAGAGGAGGGAGCGCTGGCATCAGTCAATATCATCTGGCAAAGGCACAGGAGAAGGGGATAATAACAAGAAATCTCTCTGTTGTCAGAGCTGAGCCTGAGCCCAGGCGAAAAGGCGCGGCAAGATCTTAGCCTGTGAGCTGGGGCAACGGAAGGTGTCAAGGTGAGAGAATTGCCAGAACTGCTTGTATGCAGCAAAGGGCTTGGTCTGGGGTGGGAGGACCAAAATAGAAAATACAGTATGACACATAAAGATGCTAAAAGGCTTTTTAAATTTTTTAATGTTTATTTATTTTTGAGAGAGAGAGAGAGAGAGAGAGAGAGAGAGAGAGAGAGAGACAGCATGAGTGGGGTAGACACAGACTCTGAAGCAGACTCCAGGCTCTGAGCTGCCAGCACAGAACCTGATGCGGGGCTCGAACTCACAAACTATGAGATCATGACCTGGGCCAAAGTCAGACACTTAACTGACTGAGCCGCCCAGGTGCCTCAAAGGCTTTTTAAATCAAATCATTTTTCTGATTATAAAACTAATACATGCTTAATATTTAAAAAAAAACTAGAATGGAAACATACAAAGAAAACTTTAATTACCTTTTACCCCATTATCCATTATCAATGTTTATAGGCATTTCTTTCTAGTCTTTTGCTATGTATATACATAGTTTAATGGATAATATTTGATCTTTGGAGAGTGCTATAATCTATCATTATATGAATGTACCATAATTTCTTTAATCAGTACCTTTTTGTTGCAAATTTGGGCTATTTCAGTTTTTTAGGGCTAACTATACCACTGGGGTGCACCATGTAGGCAAATTCTAAGATGGCCTCCAAGAATTTCAGGCCCTGGCGTAACATATACTTTGTCCCAGGTATGCAGTCAAACAATAATCTTGATACTGCTGTTCAGGAATTTTGCAAATGTCATTATCAGTTAACCCTTGAAGATGGGGAGATTATCCTAGTGGGCCTGACCTAATCACATAAACCCTTTGAATCTGGGCCTAATGGTCAAGTGATAGAGGAAGTCAGAGATTCAAAGTACAGGGGGACTTAACAAACAAGTGTTCGTTGCTAGAAGGAGTCATGTGGGAAGGAATGTGAGTGGCCTCTAGGAACTGAGACAGTCAGCAAGGAAATGAGGACCTTAGTCCCATAGCCACAAGGAACTCAGTTTTGCCAATGAGCTGAATGAGCTTGGAAGTGGATTCTTCTTCAGTGTCTCCAGATCAGAACCCAGGGTGAGTGACAATTTGATTTCAGCCTCATGATACCCTAAGCAGAGAACCCAGCCATCTAGTGCCAGATTTCTGACCTACAGAACTATGAATTAGTAAATAGGTGTTGCTTTGAGCTGCTACATTTGGGATAAAGCACTAGAAAGCGAATACAGCATCCCTGTGCACAAATACACATATTTCAGATTATTTCTTTAAGATTCATTTCTAGAAGTAGAATTACTAGGACAAAGAATTTCAATATTTATGATTATATGTGTATTATATCAAATTTTCTTCCACGAAAACTGTGACAATTTACACTCTTAGTAAGTACATATGAAAATTCTTATTTTCTTCTACTCTTACATGCTCTTAATGTTAATTTAAAGAAATAATTTTTTCAAGGTGACCTACATTTTCTTCCAATTTTCTTATGGTTTCATTCTTAGCATTTAACATTTTAACCCACCTAGAATTTATTTGGATGTGTAATACATGGTTGGAATTTAACTTTTTAAATTTAACCTCTCATATTGATTATATAGTCTCTTGTATTGAATATCAGATTACTATTTAATAAATCTTGTTATCTTCATGAATTTATGATGCCACCTATATTATGCTGTAACCTCTTATACATATCCTAAGGTTTACTTCTAGTTCATTTGTTCTATTCTACCTATCTTATATTATTATTTAAAATTTTTTTAATGTTTACTAATTTGAGAGCGAAAGAGAGATAGAGTGCAAGCAGGGGAGGGGCAGGGAGAGAAGGAGACACAGAATCTGAAGCAGACTCCAGGCTCTGAGTTGTCCACACAGAGACCGACTTGGGGCTCAAGCTCACGAACTGTGAGATTATGACCTGAGCTGAAGTCAGATGCTTAAGTGACTGAGACACCCAAGCACCCGAGCCCATCCTATATTATTTATCTGAAGCAATAAATGCTTTGGATGAATATTAAAGGTAGCATCTAGCAACAAAAAGTACAACACATTTGGACTACCAACAAACACAAGATGATTCGTAAGAGAAATTACAGAAATAGTCAAAAGCAGGAAGAAGCGACGATAGTACAACATGTCTTTTAGAAGTGCATCTGGAAATTGGCAGGACTACTGAGTCGCCATTATAGCTTTATTCCCAATGGCCATGTTACTACAAAAGCCTATTTGTGGATCTAGGAAAGACAGGCTCCATCACAGAGAAGGCCCTCGGACTGCATGTTTTGTAAAACCAGACTAGCCCATCTTCTAGCTTACCTTTTTCTTCTTTCATTCATCTAGATACTTTATCTGTCGGGCACCTCAGCCCAAAGCTCCCTAAAGATACACAGTACACACTCAGTGTGGCTGGGACTATTAACATCGATGAGCTGTACCTTTAGTAATAGGAATTATTATTTTCAGTGTAATATAGAGCCAGCCAGGACAAAGAGAGCATTTCCCCAAATTCCCTGCAAGTAGATAAAGTGATGTGACCAAGTTGTGGCCAGTAGCATGAAGGCAAATGTGTTGTGTGCAGTAAATATTTTTCATTTTTTTAAGTTTATTTATTTATTTTGAGAGGTTTTGCTCAGGTTTATTTAATTTATTTTGAAAGGGGAGGCATGCAGAGAGAGAGAGAGCGAGAGAGAGAGAGAGAAACCCAAGCAAGGTTTGCAGCCACCAGCTCGGAACCCATCATGGCATTCAATCCCACAGCCATGAGATTATCATCCCAGCCCAAATCAAGAGCCCTATGCTCAACCAACTAAGCCACCCATGTGCCTCTCCAGTAAGATTCTTAAAGAGAAGCATATATTTGCTTTTTCTTTTTTATTCCTGGTGGCTAAGCTGTGCATGTGGTGGTTGTAATTCACGACGCTGTTTCGAACCATGAGGTAGAAGCCACTGATTGGATATAGAATAACAACAAAATACCTAATTTTCATGATGACATCATATGAGCTCCTTAATGCTTATCTTCTGTCTTTTCTTATATGAGAGAGAGAGAGAGAAATGAGCTTTAGTATGTTTAAGCTGCTAGAACTTTGTGTGAAGCAATTTAATCATAAATGATCATCACCACCATGACCATCCATGAGATAAGAGTAAGGAATCCTTGGCCATCTCTGATGGTAAAATCTGACTTCCTCCACTTTCCTCACATTGGAGTATTTGGTACAGTCCTCCAGAAACTCCCTTCCATTCTCACTTTCTCAAAGGGAAGATTTGGGGAAGAGTCCTGTGCCTTCTCCCCAGCCAGTGACAAGTTCTCTATAACATGGTCTTACACAGGCCTCATCGTTCAAAAACTAGTTTGATTCCCTATCTTGATATGATGTACAAAGTGATCAATGCACTAGATTCACAAGTAACACAACAATATTTAGGACTTTAAGTCAGGAAGCAGTGACAAGTGAAAATAAAAGGCACCTCTGTGATAAAATAAGCTATTAGAATCAGCATATATCAAGGCAATAAAATGTTACTGCCATCAAAGATATATACTGTGTTTAGTTGGAGCTGTAGAACAAGGCTTGGTGCATAGCTAGGGTAAAGAAAGAAAGTTTTAGAGGTATTCCAAGCCCAGACATAATCTGTGGCTCTTATCTGAACACACCTCATAGGGGTTTGTGGCAGAGCCATATATAGTTTAATGATAGAAGAAAGGTGATTTAGCAAGGTGTCAGGTAGTGTGGTTACCATAAATGAGTCCCTTCCCATTAATCTCCTCCCCTGGGTGGAGGTAATCATGAATTTACCTACAGCTCATGAAAATAAAGTATCCAAACATTTAAGTGCCCATGATTATCTGAGTATCGTTAATTTATACCTTTTTGTGTAAACTTACTCTATTATTTGTCCTCAAAAAATAAAAACCAAATATGAATCCTAAAGAGGGGGTCCATCTTGGGATCTCACAGTATTTGTTTATTGCAACAGACTTTTCTGTCAGGATAATAAGGACCTTAAACAAATTAAGTCTTATAAAGTACTAATACAGACAACCTAGAATTCCAATCTAAGGCAACGACTCAGAAACTCACTGTTAACATTGTTTCCCATCACTGATTCCCATCAGCACCCAGGCCTTTTAATTATTATTTTGTTTTGTAGGTGTCCTCTATGTGAAGATATTGTATGTGAAATAAACTGTAATTATAAAAAATATTTCCTTTTTTAAGGAGGTATCATTAAAAAACCTATATAATTGCCAAAAACAGTTTCTAAGATGTAGAGGCTAGGGTCACCATACTAGAATAACATAAAAACAAACAAACAAAAAGTGATTTTAATGAATCTTTAGAGGTACTAATTTCATTAAGCTTTTAAAATGACAGGATGCATGGGGCACCTGGGTAGCTCAGTTGGTTAAGCGTCTGACTTTGGCTCAGGCCATGATCTCACGGTTTGTGAGTCAAGCCTTGCATCAGGCTCTGCAATGACAGCGTGTAGCGTTCTTGGAACTCTCTCTCTCTGCCCCTCTTCAACTGGAGCTTTCTCTCCCTCTCTCTCAAGATAAATAAATACTTAAAATTTTTTTTAAATAATAAAGCTACAAGATGTAGCTCCCAAGACTGTATAAATGAATCCCTGACAGCGCCTTCCCCTAAAATGACCATCAGCACTGTAACATTACTTGTGATTTACTTTAAACTAATACAAGCCGTGTACAGACTGTTCAAACAGTATTATATAATGTGTGTGTGTTAAACTGAAGCCATGACCTAAGGCCTTGGGAGTCTACTCTCCAGGCCTGGGGCTCTGACAAGGCCTTCAAGCAGCAATATCTGGATCTTCACCACAGGTTTGTACATTATCACAAGAAACCTGTGAAGTAAATTTTCACTAGTGAAATCAGTGTTGTTAAAGATACATGTTTGGTTGAGAAAACTGTATAGTTTGCATGAATGAAATCCCAAAATCTGGTGAACCCAGCAGGCGACCACCTTCAAACCTGGTCTCAAACTCTTTTCATCCTGTGTCCATCTATTTAATGCTGGATTCTGTTTCTTGCTCCAACTGGGGTAGCTGATGCTGCTGCCAGAATATTGTGTTTTCCACAATGAAAAATTCATGTAAGGTCCTAAGGTCCAAAAAGAACAAAAGATAGGGGCTTCAGTGGGTTTATAAGAAAAAGTTGTTTCAATGTTTACTGACTGCTGGCAAAAAAAAATTGTTCGGAGAAACTGATTTTCATTTTAACAATTCAAAGGGTAGCAGTGTTGTGGAGGAGATGTATTTCCCAGCTCTAATTGTCAAAGACTTCCATTTCACCGAAGTAACCTGATAATTGTGAACAGCTGATTAGACAAACCAGTTTTCAGATCAAATACGGCACAAAATTTGAATAAAAGGCAATACAGAATTTAATGTTTCTCAATAAAGCTATTTGTCAAATGACATGTTCGGCTATATAGGAATCCCATTCGCAATATTTGGAGATAAATACCTTATTCGCTATGATGACTACCAAAGCAATGACACATATTCAAGAGATTTACAATTCTCAAGGATCAGTACTTCAATTTTATTTTTACATTTATTTATTATTGAGAGACAGAGAGAAACAGAGCCTGAAATGGGGTGGGGGCAGAGAGAGAAGGAGAGACAGAATCCGAAGCAAGCTCCAGGCTCTGAGCTATCAGCACAGAGACTGAGGTGGGGCCTGAACCCACAAACTGTGAGATCATGACCTGAGCTGAAGTCGGTCACTCAACCCACTGAGCCACCCAGGTGCCCCTGTACTTCAAATATTTTAATCATTATAATGAAAAATGCACACCCACCCAAAAAATGCCATCTCCACCCTACCACCTTCTTTTTGTGCCTATTGTGTGATCTCAGGCAAAACTAGATATCCTCCTGAGGCTCAGTTTTCTCATGGCTAAAACAGAGAATTAAACTAAATGATCTCTAAGCTCCAATCTAGTTCTAGCCGTTTGTAAATCTCTTCATGCAGGGGCCATTTGTTCGGGACCTCCCCACTGGAGCTACTAGCTAGGCAGCCGATGAGGGAGGGTGGCTGGAATATAAGACTAATGGCAAGACAGATAAAAGGACCCACAAATAGGTTTATGTGTATGCACTATTTAAAGCATGTTAAATGTATTAATGTATTTAATCCCCCCTGCAACGCTACAAGGTAGTGATTACTATCACCTCACTTTATTGATGAGGAAATGGAAGCTCAATAAGGTTAAATAATTTGCCCAAAGCTACTACTAATAAATGGCAGAGCCATGTTTCAAATTCATGGCTATCTGGTTCTAGAATATGCTCTCAGTCCCTTTCACCAAGACTGCATCTGTATATTTTCTTAGCTAAAGGAAACAGATGCAGAGTTCTGCATTTATTCTTCCACATAGTTCAAAATGATGTCAAGTCAACCAAATGATACCACCTTGTAATAGTTTCTTGCCCTGAGATCTGATGCCCCTTGTGCAAAAAATAAAAAATTATATTTAATGTGCCATGAGATTTCAACAAAGAGCTGGGTGGCAAGCTGCAAACATAAACCAGGTAAAATTTCAAGTTTTTAGGAGCCACTTAAGTCTTTCTAAACCTGAAGATGTGAATGCTAGCAAACAGATTGAGACAAATATGATGGAAATTTTAAGCATCCCCTAGGGAGCTTAAATTAAGAAAGATGAAAGCTGGCATCTAGAAAAATATATATACAGTGACAATTTTAAAAGTCTAAGACTATTAAACACAATTTTTAAAACTTAAAATTTTGCTGAAAAAAGAAAGAATATGATTGTGGCAGTCTAAAAGTAATAAAATAACAAAAGTGACTGAAAAGTGGTACTGGCTGTGATATCTTCCAAGATTTCAGTGGTTTCAGTAAAACTGATAAAAATGGCTGGCATATTGGAAACTGTCAGAATTAATAAAGTTTCCTAACTAGTGTTATAAAATCAGAATAGTTGGTGAGGATGTTTACTGATTTTTTCAAATAATCCGTTAAAAAAATAAGACCAATGACAATCGGAAAGGTTAACTATCTTAGTACTCAAATACTTAGAGAAAAAGATTGAAATTTTGTGGAATATTAGATAATAAAAATATAATTTCAGTTCAAAGATTTTCTGATTTCATGTGAAAATTATTTCTTGTGGTGAATACAAATCAATATTAATATAAACAACATTCTCAAGTTAAATTATTTCTATTTCCACTAGAGGCATCCTTGTTATAGATGATAAAAGATGATTTTGACAGCAGTAATTATGTATATAGGAGTGCCTGGCTGGCTTAGTCAGAAAAGCATATGACTCTCCATCTTGAGGTCATGAATATGTGCCCCACATTGGGCATAGAGATTATTTAAATAAATAAAACTTTAAAAAATAAAATGTTTTAAAAATACCAGTTAAGTACATAATTATAAGCACAATGCCCCACCCCCAAAAGAAATTGTATCAAGACTTTGGGGCAACTGATTGATTAATATATCATTATATAACCATCATTTAACCTGAAATTATAAATTATAGTAGCAATGAAGCCTAACATTGAAAAAATATATTAAGGTAGAAAAACAATCACCAATATTACTTACTAAAAATATAAGATAGTGAGATCCCTAAGTAAGGTGGACCCTGGGCACACGTTTACAGCAAGGCTGAAGTTCTGTGGTGACTGATGAATGTTGAGTTCTGTGAACCTAAGCAAATCTCTGCATTCTCTGCTAACATCCATGTCCTTTTCAGCTAATTACTTAAAACTCCAAGCCTCATTTTAGTTATCTATGAAAAGAATATAATACAGGAGAGACCATGGAGAAATAAATCAAAGTAAGATATCAAGGGCTTCCTTCCTGTGGCACTTAGCACATAATACTACGTAAATATCAGTTCTCTTCCTGCCATTTTGTCTAAATTTCTCTCCACTGGAAAGAAATTTAAAATAATGAAAGTTATAGATTTCAAGACATTGTAATCCTGTTAGAATGATAAGACATATATTCAGGGACAGTTAAGGAATATATAAGTGATTTTTGTGCAAAAGTCAGGAATACTAAGTGTTCAAAAATGACAGGTATCAAGGAATGGATACATTCTGGTTACCTCTAAGGATTCAAGGAAAAAGCCGGACCTAACGAGGATCCTGGTGCACAGGTTGGGTTAGATAAATAGATGGGCAGGAGGTTCCTTTTCCGAACCAACTGGAGCAGTGTGATCTGGGAATTGGCTCTATTGTTTTCATGGGGCAGAAGATGACCAGCCCAGCCAACCCAAAGTTCAGCTCAGGTGGCTTCTGTACCAGACCCCATCTTGTTATCAGTTACTTTCTCTCAGAGACTTTCACCTCATCTCAATCAGCTTTCAAATTTCCATTCACAACATACATGCCAGTGGGCTCCTCCTACTCTCACAACTGCTTCCTTCCCTGATAGCATGCATAAACAGAAGCATCAAAGTCAACTGTTCTGAGCCAGGACGTTGAGATGTATTAGAGTTCCTAGGGGAAGGGAGAGCATGTAGGGAAAATCTGGTAGGGTGATTCTGATAGTCTGCCCCTATCTGAGACTGTCTGGCATAAATTAATGCTAAAGAGAGGTGAGACAAATGAGACAAACACTAGCACATCAGTAGAAATCAGACACATGAATGGATCCAAACAACAGAACATATAGAAGAGCTGCATCCAATGGCGTGTGGTCCTCGCAAAGAACTGAAGAAAATCTCAGCCCAAGGCATCTTTGTATGATAATAAATAATTGAGAGATGAGCCCAGAATACCGAAAAGTTATTTATTACTTTTCTGCAGAATGTGACCTCTGCATCTGAAATGACGAGGTTTTTCCTTCCAGGTGAAAAAGGAATGCATTCAGTCTATCTACATTTTAACACAGAATTATAAATGGCAACAGAACCTCTAAAAATTGTGGCTTCCGCTACAGAAAGATTAGTCTTATTAGTCTTAGGTATAATGTGAAAGTGTCTGCTGGTTCTGTGTGATTCAGTCACAGCTACACACAGTTATCAGACAAGGTAGGTGTTTATGAAGTGAGTTAACCTCACCTTGCAGGCAACTGTGCAGTAGTGTGCAAGGGTAAAGAGCAATGTTGTATACCCCTCTGGCTCACAGATATGCATACTAAGTGTAATGTTTCCATTCTAAAATGAATGCAAATTGCCTTAAGTGGTTTTTAAACTAAAAATAAATATTAAAATATGTGGTAATGGATGTGCTTCCCTTCATTTCTAAACACACTGCTGGTGACCTAGCATTTGTAGGGCACACATTTGAGGCCACTTCGCCCAGTGGCAGTGATGGATTCGCAGGTTGTCTGTGACCAATAGCACACATTTTAAGTTTGATTGCCCAGGGAACAAGGCCAAACAAATCACCCAAAGCATAAATGGAGCTTAGACCTTTATTGGTATTTAGGGGTTACAGTGACACTCCACCAACTCCTTCAGCCCTGACCTCACTCCCATCCCGTTGCCACCCCCAAAATTGGAAATACAAGAAATAACAGTGTCCTTTGAGATTTCAGCTCTAATATTAACACATAATCACACTGATTGGGGAGATGTCGAATTACTTTTGAGAGAGAATGACCTCTGGGTCTCTAGAATCCACGTGCTGGAATTAAAATTGATTGACTTCTCAACCCCCCAAACCCAAAAATTGTTTCCATTTTATGGTTCAGCTTCCCCACAGTGTCTCCCCCTCCCCCACCCCTCATCCTGTAAGGAAATTCTTAGGCAAACTGGCCCCAGGCTAAGAGTGTCAAAGAAAAGAGAAACTCCAAAGAGAGAGACAGATCTGGAAGGTCCAGAGTGAGGAGGGAAAGATGTTTTGCTTGCTAAGTAAATGCTTAGGCTCCCAGGCTTCCTTTCTTGTGCAGAATCTGACTAAGGGATTAAAATATGGGAAAATCTTTTTTTCAACTTTTTAAAAGATTTTTAATGTTTATTTATTTTTGAGAGAGAAAGACAGAGCATGAGCCGAGGATGGGCAGAAAGAGATGAAGACACAGAATCCTAAGCAGGCTCCAGGCTCTGAGCTGTCAGCACAGAGCCCAATATGAGGCTCGAACTCATGAACCAAGAGATCATGACCTGAGCAGAAGTTGGATGCCTAACTAACTGGGTGCCACCCAGGCACCATGGATAATCTTTTTGCTTTTTAAAAAGGAAATTAAGTAATTATCTGGGGATGGGGCAAAAGGTCAGATAATAGAAAAAGGGTTTCACAGGAGTCTCTGGATGTGCTGCAGGATACTAGAGAGCTGGGAAGAAAAAAGGTTTTGAAAAGTATTCTCTGAGTTGTGATTTGTTCAGTGAGATGCATGAAAAAAGGGAATTCATTTTTCAATTACTTCCAGTTACTGAACAATGCTTCTTGAAAGGTGACTCTACATGTAGAATGAGCCACGGGAATCTTTTATAACTGTACTCTAATTAAATACATTAATATATGTATAGGAAGATACGCATCTCAGGTAGAACTAGTCAGTCACAGAAACACATGGAACCAAAAGGAAGCCAATCACTGGTGCTCACAGAACCTTAAAAGGACTGACTGGGAGAGGAAAGTCCCGGCCCAAGAACTGCCTGCTCCAGCTTCTGGGAGAGTCAACCCCTTAGGATAACCTGATAATTAAGGCTATCAGGGGACAATGTTATTCGTATTTAAATCCCACAAGTAATTGCCCTTGGTGTGACTCCACACTCACCAAGCAATATGTTCTATCCAGGCCTTCAACGCATTGGATGAGACCTGTTGGGGTCCATCCAGCCAGAAGTGCTGTGTGGCCTTTGGGACCCTGCTTCCCCTACTTGAAAATGTGTACGCTTGACTGCTTGACCTAAGTGGATCAGAGACTGGAGTTAGTTCTCCTGTTGTTCATGCCACTTGGT
>NC_043705.1:44825480-44873168 GCF_006229205.1 Suricata suricatta
CCCTACTCAGAGACCCTTGGACTCTGGTGCGTGGGCTGGTCCCCCGCAGAGACCCATCCACACTGGGGAGAACAATCTCCTCTATTCGGTCTACAAATTAACTATCATTCTCATCGAGAAACATTCCCCCATGCACACCCAGACTCACCAAATATCTGGGCACCCCGTAGTCAGTCAAGTCAATACCAAATATTAGCCATTAGAGTTGCTGTGTTAGTAATTAAAATTGTTCACTGGCTATGAACAATTATATTTATGTTGAAAAATTATTTAAGAAATGGAGCCTCCAGGACTGATGATTATTTAGCCTCTAGTACATTCTTGAAGGTAACAAGTACTACCTAAATAGCTAGGTGACCTTTCTCTGGGAAGTCTAATTTTGCTATTGTACATTCTCCTCATGAATACACATGCTAGCTTTAAAAACTCTGTTAAAAATGAAACAAAGGATTAATCAGCCACCTACTAAATTTTAAACAAAGAAAAGAATCACTCAGAGTATTTGAAGGGCCATAACCAAAAAGCTGTCAATTTTGTGTATAGAAAAATAATGAAATGCAATGTAATAAAAAGAAGGCAATGATACTTTGGATCTTGTAAACAAAAATTCTCACCGATATTATTCCAAAAGAAAAATATATCCTTTTAAAATTATATCATATTATTTGCAGGTGGAAAAAAGTAGATAAATTATGAATTTTTTGGAGCCATGAATACATTTTTAATATTTTTGGCTGTTGAGCTTTGACACACACACTTTTTCTTCTTTAAGAGAGGATATCTCAAATTTGATGGCCAGATATAAATAATTACATGTTGGGTCAAGAGTAATTAGAAAACATACTGAACTTCAGTTCTCTCAGGTTGAAAATACATGGAAATTGTAATTATCTCTTAGTTACAATTTTTGGACTCTCTTAGTTCCAACCCTAGGAATTAGAAGCCTTACTTTTTTTTCTTGAAATTATTCTGCTCAAGAGTGTAACCAGCTGGGGCAAGAGACCCTAGTGTAAGAGGTTATGCAGTGTATCACCAAGGGCAAACTGAGAGGGATTACTCTAAAAGTTCAAGTGAATACACTGCTTATAGCAGGGAAGTATAGTAGGGTTATTTTTCAGAATCTCGGAAGAATCCATGTTTGGGCTCAATTAAAGATCTAGACATTGGATGCTGGATTAGTATAGCATTAGTGACATAATGCTGTTACTCCTATCCCTCTAATACCCATTCCCCCTGCCCAGCCCTGAAGAAGCTAGAATCAGCAGTAAAAGGATAGGAGGAAGGATCTTTTAATGCCTGAAAAGGAGCTATAATTATCGAGATCATGTTCATAACAGAAAAGCTAAGGCATCTTTCCAAAATATCACAGGGGCAGGGAAAAGAGATTGAACAGAATGTCTTTGAAGGCAAAAATAAGCCATTTTTTTGAACCCTATCAACTTCAAAACATTCAATTAAAAAAGCAATCTGTGCACACACACAAACACGTATTATAAGGATTGCTGTTTTCATTGAATACTACCATGAATATTTCTCATGGCATTAAATATTATTCTACATTTTTTTCTGATTTTATAATATTCATTTTATAAACATTTGAAAATTTAACTGATTCTTTATTATTAGACATTTAGGTATTTTGCCTAACTTTGTTTCTGTAACCAATGGTATTAATAAATTAATAAATAACTTTACATATAAAGCTTTGCCCATAACCATGATGAGTTTTTGGGATACATCTCTAGAAGTAAAATTACCAAATCAATATTATGTATATGTTTGGAGTTTAGATATATATTGTCAAATTTCAAAATGGATAATTTATTAGTGAATACATCTTCAATTATGATCATATCAGTACCTCCTCAGAATAAGTTCATATGAATTTATTTGCCAAATGTAAAAAGTGAAAACAATATTCTAAATGCTGAAAATTATGTTAATTTAGCTAATAGAAGATATCCAATGCAAAATTTAAACTTAAACTTTTGGAGCACTCGGGTGTCTCAGTCAGTTAAGTGTCCGACTTCAGCTCAGGTCATGATCTCACAGTTCGTGAGTGTCAAGCCTCATGCTCTGACAGGGCCTGGAGCCTGCTTTGGATTCTGTGTCTCCCTCTCTCTCTGACCCTCTCCTCCTTGTGGTCTCACTGTCTGTCTGTCTGTCTGTCTGTCTCCCTCCCCCTCTCTCTCTCTCTCTCTCAAAAATAAATAAATAGACATTAAAAAACTTAAACTTTTAATAAATGATGAAACATTTCAAATTCAACTACAATATACCATCACCTACACAATAAAAATACACCATATATTTATTTAGTTTCTGGGCTTTCAAGTAAAATTGCTTTTAGTGATACCCACACTAGGAATCTATTTGAAGTGTTTTCACCAAGAAATCTATGGAGAAAGGTCTTTCTTTCAGGAGCAGGGGCACTTTGGGTAATAATAGTTGGCTTTCATGAGTACTTAGGTTAAAAATCAGAGCCACTTCCAAATAATAAAAATTGTAAGACTTCAGTACAGTTCTCCTATGTTTTCTGGGGCAAGAATAAAAACCTGGCACACGGCATGGTTAAACTGGCTATTTGCCAAATGTGTAAAATGTTGTCCCATCTCCTGAACTTAAAACAGAGTAGTTCAATAATCCTAACTACTAGTGTGTGGGTGATAATAAATCCTTTAAATTAATATTTTTATAAGGATTGTTTTAAAGCATTTGCACATATATCATCTCATTTGAATGTCATAACTCTCTTACAAGAGCTTTTGTTCTTCTTATTTTATACTGGAGGAAACTAAAGATAAAAAAATTAGTTGACATACAACTGTGGTACAAACATAGCTAACATAGCTAAACCCTGATTTCAACTCCAGTATTTTCTACGATGCCATTCTGCCCCTTGGTTGGTTTGTTCATTCATTTGTTATTCAAGAAGTACAACAATATGTGCCAGGAGCTGTTTTCTACATACTAGTATAGAACCAATCAAGTTAGACAAAATCCTTATTCTGTCATATTTTACAAGCATTGGGGTGGGGCTTGGGGCAAGGACAGGAGCAGAGAAGCAATACTTCAAAATTAACTTGTAACATCTCAGGGAAGGGTAAGTGCCATGAAAATGAATCAGGGTTGGAGGAGAGAGAATGATGAGAAATGCTATTTAAGATTTTGTTCTCAAGGAAGTTCTCTTGGACAAAGTAAACTTTTGAGCAAAGGCCTGAACAAAATGGAAGATCAAGCTACGCAGACATCAGGAGCAAGAGTTTCCATGAGGATCATGGAAATCCACTGGCTTTTTAACATTAGTAGCTATCCTTACAGAACTAAGACAAGGTGCCTTCCGTGAGCTTGATAATTAACTCTAGATGCAGCAAGAATGCATTTCACTTAAATTAAAAAAAGACCTGTCTGGAGGAGGGCAAAGACCAAATACAGGGCCACCAAATAGAAGTGAAAACATGAAAGCTTCTGGGGTTTTAACTCTATGTGACATGGTTTTTCAATATTAATAGCTTTTTTCTCAGAACAGTGTTGGGGGAGTATAGTTTATTACTTCATTCTTTTTAAATAAAATCTTGCAAATTAAATGTAGATTCAGAGCAAATAAATTTCTTTCACAATCCTGTAAGTACCTTTCAAAGAGATCAGCTAATAAATAAAGAGGAATTTAACATGTTAAAAGAGATTTTAACCATTTCCCCCCAGGGCTTGAAGTCTTCAACTTCAAGTAATGAGTGGTAATATTACTTGCTTGCATTTTTGGTATGAGTTATTAGAGACTTTGATCATCTAACTATTTGGACAAATCAAATAAATTAAGGGAAAATTCTAATAACTTAACCCTATAAAAATAACTTGCAAATATTAAGTAAAAGAATAGTCAAGACATGTATTGATGAGGAGAGGTTAAAATACGCACTGTCATGTTACTAGGCAATGGCCAAGTTAGGATTCAAACTCACTGCAAGAGCCAAGGTCCTCACAGAATTTGCTAAACTGACGCCCTGCCAGATCTCAGCGTTGAATTCCTAGCCACTCTGATGGAGTTCTAACAACCTTTCTTGTTGATGAAAAGCAGCATGAGATTCAATAGCCATGCATGGTCTCATTCCACCTCAACTTAAGAACCTCAGAATTCAAGGATATTTCAAGCAGTTCAGTGCATGGAAATTGGAAAGAGAGACAAAAGATCATCTGAATTTGGTAATGAACTCTATGTCCTCCATGTCCAATGTGATACCTGCGACATTCACAGTAGGTCCTCGTCTGCTGACAGAAAATGGAGGAAAGACTGAAGCTCCTATAGAAAAGTCAAAGCCTACATAGAGGATGAGACTGCACATCACTTGTGGAGTAAGCCATCACCTGGTGCAGAACAGGTATAGGGACTTTGGGTCAAGCTCCATCCTGAGGAGCTTGACCCAAACTCCGAGGCAGAAAGCAGCATCAACAGACGATGTTGAGAACCAACCACAATAGGCCTGGGACATCTTTGGCAACTTCCCCTTCCCTATCAGTACATGGCCTGACAGTGTCTCCTCTAGATACTGGGGAAGTGTTCTGACAAGTTTTTATCATCCATTAATTATTCTTTCCCCTGAAAAGAAATATTTTCCTGCCAAGTTAAAAACCTCTCTCTGCAATAAAAATGCCTTTGGCCTTTCTGAACCATCTCTGCTTTTCAAGACTATTTTCTGGAAAGGTGCTATAGTGGAATCTTTCTGTCATTTTCCAGGCCAATATCTGTCCATCAACCAGTAGCTGCATTTATTACTTAACACTCAAAGTGGCATAGAAGTGTAACCCTTGACAACCCAGAAGGATTCTTAGTATCTCCCATCCTGGTTTCCTGGTCCAATAACACACAATTCTAAGAGGGAACTCCCAGGCAAGAGAGGGGTCTCATGTGTATATCTATGCATTTATGCCTGTGTAGTTGTGTGTCTACACTCTAAACTTTTCCCTCTACTCCATGTTTTTCTCAAAGAGTGACAGATCATTATGTAGTTGGTACAATCATGTTGCCAAGTACTAGAACAGATCCAGAAAAGTGTGAGTGATGAACAATGATGAAGATTCTGGAGGAGCAGCAGAGATTGGAGAAAATAAAGGGGCAGGGGTATTTTCTGGATATAGTGAACTTCAAAGAAGGTAGGTAGAAAATCAAAGTCTTGAGCAACAAAAAAATGTGGTGAAAAGAACCCAAAGGCACATAATAACTAAATACAATGAGTAAAATTTAAGAAGCTCCTATAATTTTTTTGAATGTCTTAAAACATATTTTGGGAACAAGTGCTGATATTTGAATTTCTGATAGCATCCCTAATAGTGCTAATTCAAAGAAAATTCTAGACACAAAATGTAATGTAATTGTTTATATAGAAAACAGGTGAAAATGCTTTAGGGATTCTGCTTAGCTTTAGCATCTGTTTTGCTCCTAGAAACCAATTCTTGGAGCAACCTTGGATCTGTAGTGCCCACCCCACCCCAGCCTCACCAGAATAATGGTTCATCAGAGCTCAGAGCAGGGCTAGTCAGGAGCTCTTGATTGTTGGGGTGGGAGAGGGGAGACAGGGATGTGGATCAGTCAAATTGAGAGTGGTGTGTACTGGCTAGAATAAAGAAGATCTCAGTGACTAGATGTATAATGAAAATCAAGACAGGTCCAGAAGAAGCAAAACAATGATTGAACTGAATCATTCCTATCAATGCAACAAAGAACCATGGTCCCCCGAACAAGCCATGGGGTACTTTGTTTGGAGCTAGCTGAGTCTGTAAGTAGTGCTTATACCACATCAGGTCAAAAAAAATCCGCATTTCATAGTGATAACAGAGCAAACGAAAGGGTCATATTTTTAAGGAAATAAATAAGTGTTGATCTAGAGATATTTCTCACCCCACACAGCCCAGACTCTGGCCAGGTTGGCACTGCTTAAGGCTGCTTTGGCAGGTGAGAAAGAAAATGAGAGCACAGTTGAGAGCAGAGGTCCAAAGTGAGGGCCTGGTAAGACTGGAAACATTGGAGATTCTTTCTCTGTCACTCTTCCTTTGGTGCCTTTATTCCAAAAGTTACTAAATGTTCTAGATGATTTGTGGGCAGTGGTGGCAAGTGGGGGGAAGGAAGGGTTTTGCCTTCTTTTCATCCCCAACTATGTGTCCACAAGGCTGTATGAGAGAAAGCACCCCCTGAAAACAAAACATTGAATGTAAACAGATAAAAACTCTACATTTAAGCTTATGGGGAAAGATTTTGCGCCTGGGAAGTAGAAAATCAAAACATTCTATAGGGTTCTGTGTATAACGCTAAATATCACTCTGTTATTGTTGCACACATAAACATCTGTAAAATCAGAAGAAGGGAGGTTTCCTCATGAGCCAGTGTGGAGAAAGCAGCAGCAAATATTTCCATTTCCACTGAGACTGGTATGACAGGCAGACTAGGTCTATGCCAGAAGATTTCTTCCAAAAGTAGAAAAGCAACCTCTAAGGCACATACAAGAATGAGGTTAAGACCATACCAGCCTACAAAGGACCCAGATGTTTATGTGGTATCGAAAAGTACTCTTTAGGCATCTGCGTGGCTCAGTAGGTTAAGCTTCCAACTTTGGCTCAGGTCATGATCTCACAGTTCGTGAATTCAAGCACTGCATTGGGCTCTGTGCTGACAGCTCAGAGCCTAGAGCCTGCTTCAGGTTCCGTGTCTCCCATTCTCTCTGCCCCTTCCCTGCTCATGCCCTATTGCTTGCTCTCTCTCTCTCTCTCTCTCTCTCTCTCTCTCAAAAATAAATAAACATTTTTAATTTAAAAAAGGAAAGAAAATTACTGTCTTATGGTTTCCACTCATTGTCTTTTAATTGGGCAGCTCTACCACTTGCCAAGCGTGTGCTTGATGGAGATGCATTCCCGCACATACACACAGGCACACATACACACTTCCTTTTTTTTAACCAGAGGAGCTCTTTTTTTCAAACAAAATATATGTATAACCCAGAAACAAGCTGTTCCAATCTCTTTGCAAGAGCGGTAAACTTGTTTTGAATTTTAAAAATTCCATGCCCCGTGGCAATGCCAAGCCCCAGTGCAGACATCCATGACTTCCTGGGGGTGGGTCAAACATGGCCAGCTTGGCTTGGATCTTCTTGTGGTATAAACACTGCTCCAATTCTGTGCTATGTTGATGTGAAAACATCTTTGTCAAAATTTTCAACACTCATCACATTCACACAAATCATTTGGGGTTAAATTATTCTCTAACCAAAGCAAAGGTTCACATTTTTAAATTCTTCCTTCTAGAAAGCTCTTCATGCTGTGACCCACCAGGGAATGTCCTACTGACTCTTTACCCCAACAGAGTTTCCAATCTCATACCATCTTGCTACATTTTTTTTGCTTCCTCTCTTTTTTCTCTCCCTTACCTTCCTAACCACACACCTCCTCCTCTACACCCTGTGTGTGTGTGTGTGTATGTGTGTGTGTGCATTTATATATATACACATATAGATATATATTTAAAGTTTATTTATTTATTTTGAGAGAGAGAGTACATGTGTGTGCATGAGTGAAGGAGAGGCAGAAAGAGAGGGAGACAGAATCCCAAGCAGGCTCTGCACCGTCAGTGCAGAGCCCAATGCAGGGCCCAAACCTACAAGCCATGAGATCATGCCCTGAGCCAGTCAAGAATCAGTCGCTTAAGAGACTGAACCACCCAATGCCCTTCCCCCACATACTTCTTAAAAGAATAATAAACAGGGGCACCTGGGTGGCTCAGTCAGTTGAGTGTCCAACTCTGGCTCAGGTCATGATCTCACAGTCTGTGGGTTTGAGCCCCGCGTCGGGCTCTGTGCTGACAGCTCAGAGCCTGGAGCCTGCTTCTGATTCTGTGTCTCCCTCTCTCTCTGACCCTCCTCTGCTCGTGCTGTCTCTCTCTCAAAAATAAATAAAACATAAAAAAAAGATTAATAAACAAATTACAAATCCTTATACTTCTTCATGCAAAGTAGTTTAGCAATCCGTTTTTGTTATCTGGGCTCCTGCCATCCCTAGCCTTCTGTCTCCAGGGAGTCTATCAGCAGATCTTCCCAACATAGGCAGCTCCTTTACATTTTTTCCCTTACTTAAGAGGAAGTCTACAGTCAGCTGTTGAGAATGAAGGTTTCACTGCAGTACATATAGAAAGATGAACAGTGGAGTCTTCACACTGAGGGAGGTAGGGAAGGCCCCGAGCATGCCTGCTACCTCTAGCCCCAGTCCTAACCCAAACCCCCTCACTTCCAGCTGCTGAAATAAGATGCTCAGCAAGCCTAGAAGTCCTGGGCAGGCCATCAAATTAGGCCTCTCTCGACCAGCAGAGAGCAGGTCCCTAAGGGAGGGAGGCCCAGAAGTAAAGACTTGACAAGGATCTAAAGGAAAACAGGTTGTTCTAAAGGAAGGCAAGCTGCTGGGGGAAACTGGGGAAGCAGAAAACCTCAGGATCCTAGGTGCTGGAAAAGAGACTCAGCATTTGCCTGGTACTGGTTTCATGCCAAGTACTCTGCAGCAAAAGTTAGGGGCGCCTGGGTGGCTTAGTCAGTTGAGCATCTGACTCAGGCCCAAGTCATGATCTCACAGTTCATGGGCTCAAGCCCTGTGTCGGGCTCTGTGCTGACAGCTTAGAGCCTGGGGCCTGCTTCTGATTCTGTGCCTCCCTCTCTCTTTGCCCTTCCCCCACTCATTCTCATTCTCTCTCTCTCTCTCTCTCCATCTCTCAAAAATGAATAAACATTAACAATTTTAAAAAAGAAAGTTAAATATCCTGGGACCCTGGGATGACTCAGTCAGTTAAGCATTTGACTCTTGATTTTTGGCTTGGGTAATGATCTCATGGTTTGTGAGTTCAAGCGTTGCATTGGCGTCTGTTCTGACAGTGGAGAGCCTGCTTGGGATTCTCTTTCTCTCTCCCTCTCTCTCTTTGTCCTTCCCCTGCTCACGTGTTCTCTCTCTTTCTCAAAATAAAATTTTTAAAAAGTTAAAAAAAATGTTAAATAAAGTCTTGATCCTTAGTCTACAGACATTTCTATTTTATAGCCAAGCAGCACAGTCAGTAGTAGACACATACAGCAAAACAATTCAGACTATAGTGTGAGATGTACCTGTATGTGGTAGGAAAAAAGAGTTGGTGAAATATGCACAAGGTATTTCTGTAATATTTACATTCTGTGTATTCTGTTTTATGGTTTAAAAACAGTGATGATATAAATGTGATAAAAGAATATATTGAAAGAAGCCAGATGGTCTTAAAGTCATTTGAAGAGTTTGGAGGAATTTTATTTCTGTCTTTGTGTTTGCATTTTTTTATCTAGCATGTAGCATAATCTAAGATACCATAAACCTTAGTGGTCTCCTCTTTCTCAGAGTCTCCTTTGTATCTGATCTGCAGACTACATTATCATACTCACGTAATCTACTAAAATCTTGATTTATTCCACAAACATCTGGAGGCAGCCTAAAATGGTGGCGATGACATTGTGTCTTGGCTAGGAACACGGACTCTGGAACCAGACAGCCTGGGTGTGATTCCCAGATCTACCACTTACAAAATGTGTGACCTGAGACAATTTATTTAACTCATCTGTGCCTTAATTTTCTCATCTGTAAATTGAAGAAGTTCCTACCTTAAAAGACTATGTTGATAATTAAATGAGCTCATGTTTATAAAGCACTGAAATCAGTGTTTAGCTCACAGTAAATGCTATAGTAGTGTTTCTGTGCAGGGCATTATGTCAGCTGGTGAAAACATGACTTGTTTTCAGGGAGCTGACATTCTAATACTTCCCAAGATCCATATAGCTAACTACAGAGGAGTCCCTTTTCCTAGAATAATTGGTACCATGAAAATCTTCTTAATGTGGGGAACAAAAGGTCAAAGTAAGAACAGTTAAAAAATTATTGGCCTGGACTTAATCTTAAAACAAACAAACAAAAAGAAACTCAAAACATAAAATTTTTATCTTATCTTATGTTAACACAATAAATAATAATTACAACAAATGCAACTCATGTGTTGAGTTTTGTATGTATTTTTTCTATCAAAGGGACAGTATGATAATTTCATTTCCTATTTAAATTTTTATAACACTATGACAAAGGGGACCTCTTTTGTAAAAATGTGAGCCAGCTTCATTTATTTTCCTAATGCCTGGCTATGCCCATTATTCTCCTTTAATATTCTTGCCATCAGCCTTGTCAGTTTTCTCTCAATTTTTTATCTTGTTAATAGTTTGTGAGTGATTTTAGTGTTTGTCTGGACTTCATGATTTCTCATAGTTTTGAAGTTCTTGAAGTTTCACAGCCATCCATTCATTTTGTATCTGAATCACAGTTGATGTTTACAGCATCCCTCAACCAGAAGGAAAATAAAAAGATATCGTGATGAGAGATAGATATCATTTATGATAAATGGGAAGATACATTGGGGTTTACATTATGTTTTCAGCTAATTAGTGACTATTCCCATTCTTTACTATTTCTGTTTTCTCATACAGACTCATAACTTCAGAGATTAGGATGGTCAATAATTATTCCTATAATAATATGTCAGAAAAAATAAATATAACAGCCACAGTATACACCACGTTCTGTAAGAGGAAGCCTGGAAGAAGTGAAGTGTGCCCTAAGGAAGCCTGTATCTTGAGCTAAGACTAAAAGATCGAGACAAGGCAAGAACATTCTCAGATAAATATAGGCAGAAAAATTCTTGGAATTTTTAGGAAATAGTGGGCAAATCTGGTAAAGTTAGAGAGCATATGGATTGTGAATGGGATTTAAATGTGGATTTGCAATGGGGTGCGTGGTTAGGAAGTGGCATGAACCAATGGAGAAAATAACTCTAATGATAGTGTGGAGACTGCACTAGGAAAGTAAAATACTGGAGACAAGAAGTCATGTTAGGAAGTTATTTAAGGCATCCTATCATATCTGAACCATAACTTACCTAATATTCTGTCCTTTTTTTGTTCTTGATTCTTCGCCCTCGCTCCATTTCTCTTCCTTTATTTCCTCCCCACCACCATGTCCTACCTATATCTATATAAACTCTGAGCCTTTTCATCCCAAAAATCCAATAGGCACACAAGGTCACCAGGGAATGCAGAAAAGAAGGAACAAAGGCGACTAATGACCTCTCGCCATGATTTGAAGGGAGAGGGAAGCAGAGTTTCAAAGGGCGTCTATATATCAAACTCTAACCTGGCACTTGACATATCTTATTGCACTTAATCTTAACAAGCCTATGAGTTAGGGGGTCACGATTTCAATTTTTATAGGTGAATAAACTGTGGTTTAGTTTGGGAATCAGGAATTCATATCCTGTTCCACTGTCACCAATCCATGCTATTTCTGCCATATCTGTATTAAGAGGTGAAGACAGGATGGAAAAATGGGAACTCTGGTGTGAGAATAATGGTTGGAAAAAGATTTAGTCTAAAAATTACATGAATATTCTAAGTCACAAGATCCTTACTCGTTTTTTTATTGTTCCTGTTGATTGCCGTTTGTTTGTTCGTTTGTTTTCACAAGCCACATGATAGTAGATTAGTCTGGGTCAGGTGTCTGAACCAACCCCCTCCACAGGATTTCTCAAGAATCCACACCCAAAGTCCATATGTTGAAGGCATAACTGCTTGCCAATTTTGTTACCTATCCCAGGCTCACACTATTGCAAGAGTTACCCGATTTCTCAAGAAGTAGAACATCCTGAATTGGGTTCCCAGGGTGAACATTTTGGAGGGGAGTCAGAAGAATACATTAAATTCATGATTTAATTCATTCAATAAATATTCGGAGTGCCTAAAAAGGACATGGCATAACATTAAACAAAAGGAATAAAATGATTATAAACTGATCATGATTTCTTTATTTGTGGTGCTTATGTTTTAATCGAAAAACCACATCCCTAAGATATATAGTAATTAAATGACAATGGGAAGGAGTCGGGAAGAGCAGCTGACCATCCTAACAAGAGAGAACTTGAGCGGGTAGAATCTATTTTCCCTACCTTCAGCTTTCCATTTCAGAAATATCCTCCCTCTAACTCATACATTATAAGATTGACTTAAGAAACCCCCATTTATTTGGTATTCAAGTCGAAGGAAGGATTAGGTCAAGGAGAATAGAGTCATCTACACTCAGGATTGAGTTAATTCCATGTAATGTCATGTAATTTTCTGAATGCTTACTATGTGAAGGATCTCGAATAGAGAACTGAGGTTAATAACTTAAAACCATAAACCTTGAATGTCTAGCAGTTATTTGATGTTTAAATAGTATGTCAAAATAGATAACATACTATAGAAAAAAATAACAATAACTTCTGCATATTATTTCCAAGAACACAGAGGGAGAAGTTTTCTTCTTGTGGCCATAAGGAAGTAGCAGAGAAGCAAGTAAATTAGAACTCCTCAAGAATTTATCTCTATTAGGAAATGCAGACACAACACCAAGAGAACATTAGTCTTTGTTTTCATTAAGAAAAGCAAGCAAGGCATCCAACGGTGCTAATGGGAAGATATATGTCTTGGCTCCTGACACCCAGGAAATGTTCCTAGCATCAGTAATATCTTTTGAAAGTAGAAATTGAATTCCTTATTTGTCCTAGGTAGTGTTTCTTCGGCATTGAAAAAAAGAAACTGAAGCACTGCCTAAAAAGTCCTACATAATCTGTACCCCTAGCATTTGTCATTACCTCACCCTCTCCTCCTGCTTTCTTGTTTACTTAGTGTTAGCACCCCGGTCTCATCTTCACTGTTCCTCAAATATATCAATGGATGTTCCTGCCTCAGGTCTTTTTCACGTGCTATTCCTCCTTTCGGGAAGTATCCTCTCCTAATTAGCCCCATGGCTTATATTTCAACTTGTCAGATCTTTGTGCAAAAGTCACCTTCTCAGGGAGGGCTTCCAGGTCTCATTATATAAATTGCAATCCCTTTCCCAAGCCTCCTAGCTTTATTTCTCTCCTTAGTACTTGATCAGTATCTAACATGTTATTTGTCTTGTTTATAATCCATCTCCTTGCTAAAAATAGGCTTTAAAAAAAAAAGGCAGGGATTTTGTCTGTTCTGTTCACTGCTATATCCTCAGGAGCCAGAACAGAGTTTGGCACATAGCATACACTCATTAAATATTTGTTGAGCAAATGAATAAATACCATAGTCAGTTACAGCTGGGGAAAGGCCACAGTGAAAGCATTTCCAGCTTAGTGGGAAACCATCTGAAAATAATGGGTCCCAGAACTCTGAACACTCTTTGATAAAGAACCGCTGGCCTCCTCACCATTCTTCCAACATACCAGCAGATAAAACTTTCTTGAAATCAGTCTGAGGTATTATTATGGTTATGTCCAATTTACACCAATAAGAAAAGCCATTCTTAGAAAAAATATTTGTGTGACAACCTGAATATTTGTCCATCCAATTCAAGATAAAATTATACTATACAGCCTTTGAATTATGACAGTATAAAATACAAACCACCCACTGGAACAACTCTTAAAAGATCCCAGTGAGCTCCAGATACCAGGGCTGGTATTCTTTATTAGCAATGCCAGGAAGAAAAAGCATGTTGACAGCAAAGCATTACAGTGGCCGTAAAGCACAACCCCAAGTAAAGTTAGTTGTGGCACTTCCCAGTGAAATAAGATGATTCAATTCTTGTAAGTGCAGCCTTCCATCAAGAATAACAGCCATTCTTACAAACATTTGATTTACACTGTTAAGAACAAAACATAAATGGAAAACATAAATATCTATGACTTTAGAATTGACTCACATATCTAATAAAAAGGTGATGGCATTCAATATTCAATGTCCATTCAAGGTTTGGCTTCTCTCATAACTAGTTTAAAAATCATTGTCTGAAGTTACAAGGACCGTACCCTTGAAAAGTACAAATGTAATGTATTTCTAGCCATCAACTACCTTCCCCTTGGGTTGTGTAAGTAGGGCAGAATATAATCAATCCACAAGGTGTTTCCCAACATAACTGCTCCACTTATTGACTTCTAATAGAGACAAAATCTTTATTGCACAATTAAGCATAAAGTTTCTGAGCAAATACCCTAAGAAGGGTAGCACATTAAATTCACAAAAGTGGTGTCTGGCATCAAATCTTTTCCCTAGAAAATATTTTGATAGTACAGAGTTGAAAGAGTTCTTCATTCTCTCTTCCTAACTTTATTCTATTTTAATGTCTTGCTGGTGGTGGTGTTAGAAAAATAAAAATGCACGTTGTTCTGTTGCCAAAAGAAATTGAAGGATAAAATCAACCACTGTGAATCTTCCAGATATATGATCCTAGCTATTGGTGGAAGTGAATTGAAAAAAGACAAGAGACGGGAAAGATCAAACAAGATAATAAATGTAAGAATATTCATAAAGTATAAATACAAATTTAAGAGAATATTATTTTAAATATTAAAAAGGAAGATTCAGGGGTGCTTAGGTGGCTCAGCCAATTAAGCATCTGACTTAAATTTGGCTCAGGCCATGATCTCTGGTCATGAGCTTGATCCCTGCATCAGGCTGAGCACAGGGCCTGAAGCCTGCTTAGGATTCTCTCTCTTCCTCTCCTCCTGCCCCTCCCCCGTTCTCTCTCTCTCTCTAAAAAAGAAAACAATAAACAAATAAATTTTAAAAAGAAGAGACTTGGAAAGCTGAAGGTAAACTTCATTAATTTTACTTCTTAATGTATAAGATTGTTCCTTTGTCCAAGTGCCTTAAAATTCTTTAGGTCTTGTATGGCTAGTAGATTGTATCTGAAGTGATAAATTGGCCTTTTTGGACATACTTTCAGCTATGCTAGCTCTTAAGATTCTGTTTCCTAAAAAGATGTCCAAACAAGATGGTCACATACAGCAGACATTCTCTTCTGACTGTGCTGCCCACCACTTCCTTGTTGTATGGTTAATAAACTCCTACCTCTTGGAAAAAAAAAAAAGATGGCCACATATGAGAAGCACCATATTCTTTGTTTGTTTGTTTTTTTGATGGAAAACAAAATATTTTATTTTATTTTATTTTTTATTTTTTAAAATAGTTTATTGTCAAATTGGTTTCCATACAACACCCAGTGCTCTTCCCCACAAGTGCCCTCCTCCATCACCACCACCTCTTTTCCCCCTCCCCCTTCCCCTTCAACCCTCAGTTCATTTTCAGCATTCAATAGTCTCTCAAGTTTTGCATCCCTCTCTCTCCCCAACATGTTTTCCCTCTTCCCCTCCCCCGGGTCCTCCATTAGGTTTCTCCTGTTCTCCTGTTAGACCTATGAGTGCAAACATATAGTATCTGTCTTTCTCTGCCTGACTTATTTCGCTTAGCATGACACCCTCGAGGTCCATCCACTTTCCTACAAATGGCCAGATTTCATTCTTTCTCATTGCCATGTAATACTCCATTGTATATACATACCACACCTTCTTGATCCACTCATTGGGTGATGGATATTTAGGCTCTTTCCATGATTTGGCTATTGTTGACAGTGCAGTTATGAACATTGGGGTACATGTGCCCCTATGCATCAGCACTTCTGTATCCCTTGGGTAAATCCCTAGCAGTGCTATTGCTGGGTCATAAGGGAGTTCTAATGACAGTTTTTTTGAGGAACCTCCACACTGTTTTCCAGGGCGGCTGCACCAGTTTACATTCCCACCAACAGTGCAGGAGGGTGCTCGTCTCTCCACACCCTCGCCAAGCACCATATTCTTTGAAACACCCATCACCAGCATCAAAGACTCAATTGGCTAAGCTGCTGACTGACATGAGAGGTTCCTCACACTTTCTCTTACTGGTCTTTCTGTCCCTTCCTCTGTTTATCTGAGACCATCAACTGTGTCTGTCTGTAAATCATTGCATTGCTCCAGTGTGGCTGTGTAGAAAGACCAACATGAAAGTCCGGGTCCCAGCCCCTAGTGTGTGTAATGAAACACTCAAACAGGTTATTTGTCCTTCCCTGGGCTCAGTATCTCATCCATAAAATAAAAGTCTTGCTTTCACAGCCTAACAGAGAGAAAAAAAATCACCCAATATTCTATAGTCACTGCTGGTTTGGAATAGGAAAGTGTCAGATTTACAGAAATGGGTCTGAAATCTTAGAAATTCATTTTCTTAAACTTGTCCCATTTTAAATCTTCCCGAGGCACTCTATGAAGTAAAGCAATGCAAGAAATATGTGGAAATAAAAGTGAGCATGTCCCTATATACACGTTTTCCATGATATATTCAGATAGTTGGAGAGTAAACCTCTAAGGATTGATACTCTATTTCTTCTTAATAGGACACTATGACAAAGTCAAGAAAGTCACTGAGATGAGACAATTTTTGGTAAATGAAACAAACCAAAGCTGTTAACTTTAAATCAGTGCCCACCAAGTTGACAGGCCATTTAATGGTTTTCAACTGGGCAGTGAAGAATGAGAGCGTAAGTATGGGGCTTTGGGGAACGGGGAAACTTTGGTGCACTCCCCTGACTTTCAGCATCCCCACCTTCTCTGTGGTGTATCACAAGAACCAGAATAGTAATGCTGGTGAGGGCCTGCAGAGGTCACTGGGTGCTAAGGGTAGTCGGCCATAACCTCTAGGGTGAGCAGGCGTGAGAATTGGTGATACACAGAGAGAGGAGTAGAACAGGAACATGGTTCCTTTGGGCCTTTCTGGAAGTGGAAACCTGTGAGTCTCAACAAATAGAAGCTGTATGTCTACCTGTAGCTGCTTGTGGATTGTTCTGGGAAGCTAAGCCCAGGGGACCTGAACAACACCTGCATTGGTTAGTGAAATTGCTCTCAGGCTCAGGTTTGTGGAAAAGGCTGAAGGTTGCCTTCCCTCTACATATAGTCCTCATGTGGATGCCATTTTCCTGTCTCTACCAGCCTAGGCTACCTCCAGAAAACACGGACAAGTAAATAAAAATTAAAACTCACTGAAAAGAACAAAATTTGATGCAGGAAGCCTGCTATTGTTTGAATGTTTGTATCCCCTCCCATTCATATGTTGAATACTAACCTTGGCCCAAAGGTGATAGTATTAGGAGTTGGGTCCTTTGGAATGTGCTTAGGTCATGAACAGGATTAGTTGTCTCATGAAAGAGGCACCACGGAGATCCCTTGTGGTGGTAGATCCCTCTTTCCATCATGTGAGGCACACAAGGCTCTGGCTAAGAACCCGGAAGAGGATCTTCAACAGAATGTGACCACACTGGCACTTTGATCACAGACTTCCAGCCTCCAGAACTGTGAGAAATAAGTTTCTGTTGCTTACAACTGTTTATACCCAGTCTGTGGTATTTTGTTAGAGCAGCCTGAACAGGCTAAGATAAGACCAAGCTAAACATCTAGAAGAGGCGAATCCCACTGAAGATTTGATGGAAAAGACATATGAAAGCTTTCATTAAAAAAGAAACAAAAAATACTCAAAAGAATTATTTACAACACGAAAAAACTATTTTCTAAAAATTAAAAGGACAACTTTTTTAACTTTAAAAGTAAATAGATGAGGCACCTGGGTGGCTCAGTTGGTTAAGCGGCCAACTTCAGCTCAGGTCATGATCTCGTGGCTCATGGGTTCAAGCTCCGTGTTGGGCTCTGTGATGACAGCTCAGAACCTGGAGCCTGCTTCAGATTCTGTGTGTGTGTGTCTCTCTCTGCCCCCTCCCCCACTCACTCTCTCTGTTTCCCAAAAATGAATAAACATTAAAAACATTTTTAAATAAAAGTAAGTAGATAAACAAGAAGACATCTGCTGATGGGAGCCAAATTTGTATCCTAGAGAACAAAGTAGAAAAAATCTCCAGTAGATACTAAACACAAATGTATAAAACTTATGAAGGAAAATACAAGACATGGGAAGGGCAGATGAAATAGTAATGAAATATCCAGAAGGAGGAAAGAGAATAGATGGGGAGTAATAATTAAATTAAAGAAATAAATATTCTGGAGCCTGAGGGGGAACGAGGCTGCGCTGCCCCCTCTCCACCATGAGGAGGCATTTCGATGTGCAGGCTCCCAGCTAGCGTGAAGCAAACAATCTCCACCCTTTTCCTCCCACTGATTATATTGAAAAATCTTGAACAGAATGCATGAGACAACTATCTTAGAACTCTGGAAAGTAAATAAGAACAAATTAGGGAGAAAAATCAAAATACCAAGAAAGCCCAGTATGGAGGATATTTTTCTGGACTTTTCCCCTCTTGACTCTTGAGCAGCCAGAATTCTGGACTAGAAAGTGGGATTTAAAAAAAAAAAACTCAGAGAGAAATTATTTCCTGGCCTGAGTAGTATGAAGTAGATTGAGAGGGGTAACTGCAGGGTAGAGGCTCTGAGAGAAAGCCCTGTATTGCCCCTACATTTTCGTTTTCCAATCTCTGTCTCAGACAAGTGCCAGTCACGAAGCTACATGCAGCAACTGCTGCCACACAAACACCTAAATACCTGAGAGAAGAGTCTGAGAGCTGAGATAAGGAGCCCCTGTTGTTCAGAGAGTGTACAGGAGGGATCCTTATTGTTCTTACGCCTTTTCTCTTGCATTCCTGTTCTTACCCCAGTTTTACCTCAAGGTGGAGCCAGTCACAGGAAGTGTGTGACAGCTGCTGCAAAGCTAAAACCTTAGCTTTTTGGCTGGAGGACCAGAAAAGGGGGCTATGGAGAGTTAAGGTGCCAGGGGTAATCATGATGAGAAGAGAATCCGAGAAGGAAAACCCCTAATATGTTTTGAAGCCCTGGGCTCATCCCAGAGCTAACATTGGTGGAACTGACCTATTTCACCACTAAACATGATAAAGGCAGATAGAGTTACAGTTGAATTCTAATTTTAAAGCAAGTTGGTAAGTAAAAGAAAAAGGAAATAAATAAATCACAATTGAAGAGAAAAAAGATATGAGTATCTTAATAGAAAATCAAGACATTTGACAAATCATTAGAATTAATAAGAGAGTTCCTCAAAGATTCTGGGTATAAAATCAATTTTAAAATATCAATTGCAAGGAGCACCTGGGCGGCTCATTCAGTTAAATGTCCAACTCTTGACCTCAGCTCAGATCTTGATCTCAGGGTCATGAGTTCAAGCCCTGCACTGAGCTTCACACTGGGTGTGGAGCCTACTTAAAATACCAGTTGCAGTCCTAAACATTTACAAAGAGGTAGAAAATGTAACTTCTAAAAGATGTAGCCTTTGTAACAAATAGCAACATGAGTAATTTACTTATTCATGCACCATTCAAAGAATAGAATTAACAAAAGATCTGTAAGACGTTTATAAAGAATTTTTTAAACTTCATTGGAAGATAATATAAAAAACCTTTATAAGTTGAAGGGCATACAATGTTCCTATATAGGAAGATTCATTATCATCACTTCTTCCCCAATTAATTCATACATTAATTCAGATGAATTCTAATCAAATTTCTGCTGGGGTTTTTTCATAGAACTAAGCAAGCTGATTCTAAAATATTCATGAACAAAGGCACCTGGAGGCTCTTGATTTCAGCTCAGGTCATAACATCACTGTTCGTGAGTTTGAGCCCCATGTCAGGTGCCACACTAGCAGTAAAGCGCCTGCTTGGGGTTCTCTCTGCCCTTCCACCGCTCATGTTTGGTCTCTCTCCCAAAATAAATAAATCAACTTTAAAAAACCCATCATATATAATGGTTTATAAATTTAAACGATGTGTTTAATTTTTCTTAATGTTTATTTATTTTTCAGAGAGAAACAGACAGAGCATGAGCCAGGGAGGGGCAGAGAGAGGGAGACACAGAATCCGAAGCAGGCTCCAGGCTCCGAGCTGTCAGCACAGAGCCCCACACGGAGCTCAAACCCACTGACTGTAAGATCATGACCTGAGCTGAAGCCAGACATTTAACTGACTGAGCCACCCAGCTGCCCAGAGGAAATGATGTGTTTAAATTTTTCAAGGAATTACAAATCAATGGCAGAAGAATGTCAATAACAATGCCGAAACAAAATGTTATCCAAACATTACCATCATCTTCACCATTAGCACACCAGTACCTCACCAACACACTAAATAGATGAATAATTTGTGAAAAGCAAAACTTTAAAAATGTTTAAAGAGCATAAATTTTACTTTATTAATTCAGAATTTGAAACAGGACAGAAAACTCATAAGCCCCGAAGAAAAGGAACACTACATTAATCCCATTAAAGCTAAAACTTCTACAAATCAAAAGTCACTAGAAACAAAACGAAAAGACAAGCTACTACCTAGTTGAAGAAGTCACTAAAAAATAGAAGATACTTGCACAGTACACAGTCAAAAACAAAACAAAAAAAATATTATTCAAAAAAAAACCTTTTTCAAGTTAACAAGAAAAGGAAACAACACAATGGAGAATGTAGATATGAATGAAGAACTCACAGAAGGGAAAATCTAAACACAACCTCCCCAGGAGTCAGGAAAATGCAACTTAAAGCCAAGATGGAGAGTTATTCTGAGTGGTAGAAAAGAAAAAGTCTGCATACATCAGATGGGGAGCAGCAGGGATCCTCACATACTGTTATACTATTGATGGGAATGTGTATTTTTAGCATCAATTATGACAGTAATTTGGCCATTTGTGGTAAAGTAGAAGAACATCCATGCCCAGAAGATCAACTCTTAGTAATAGATCCTCAAAAACTGCTCACACTTATGCAAAAACAAACAAAAAACCCTATGAACAATAATGCATTTTGCAGCATTATTTGTAATGGTGTAAAATTGGACACCACAGAAATATCCATCAAGAGTACACTAGAGGGGGGTGCCTGGGTGGCTCAGCATCCGACTTCAGCTCAGGTCATGATTTCATGGTTCGTGGGTTCGAGGCCTGCGTTCATGGGTTCGAGGCCCACGTCGGGCTCTGTACTGACAGTTCAGAGCCTGGAGCCTGTCTTCAGATCCTGTGACTCCTTTTATCTCTGACCTTCCCCTGCTCACGCTGTCTCTCTCTCTCAACAATAAATAAAAACATTAAAAAAAATACACTAGAGGGGAGCCTGGGCGGCTCAGTTGGTTAAGTGTCAGAGTTCGGTTCAGGTCATGATCTCACAGTTCATGAGTTGAGGCCCTGTGTCATGCTCTGTGCTGAGAGCTCAGAGCCTGGAGCCCGCTTCAGATACTGTGTCTCCCTCCCTCTCTGCCCTTCCCCACTCACACTCTCTCTTGTGCTCTCTCTCTCTCTCAAAAATAAATTTTAAAACATTTAAAAAAATTGTTTTGAAGAATACACTAGAAACCCTGAGAATGATGTCGTCAACATGGCAAAATAAGAATTTTCAATCATCTTGCCCCTAGTGAACACCAATTTTTACAGAGGGTTTTATGCAAGTCTAGGAGTCCAGTGGAAGCAGTTACAGCATATTTTTGGAGGAAAAAAATTTTTTAAAAAATGAAGAAAAATCTGAGATTGGATGCATTGAAGATGGTAGAAGAATTTCATTTTGCCCATTTCACTGCTCCCCACAATGCTCACTGAGCATAGCTCAGGTGGACAGAAGAGACCTCTCAGGCCATGATTCCACGCATGGGGGAAAGGAGAATGGTGAGTGAGCACCCATCCTCCCCAGCTGTGCAGCACACTGCCGGGGAGGAGCTTTTCTCTCTTGCCCACCAGAATGCTAAGTCGTGAACTGCATGACTGGGGGCAGTAAGTGGCTGGTAGAAAAGCCAGCAGAAGGAACCTGGGTTGCTCAGTCCATTACCTACCCCTCTCCTGGTTTTGGCTCAGGTCATGATCTCGGGGGTTTGTGGGACTGAGCCCCGTGTTGGACTTTGTGCTGACAGCATAGAGCCTACTTGGGATTCTCTCTCCCTGTCTCTATGCCCCTCCCCTGCTCATGTGTGTGCACGTGTGCTCTCTCTCCCTCAATAAATAAATAAACTTTTTTTTTTTAAAGAAAAGAAAAGCTGTCAGGACTTGGAACAATACTAACAAAGGGATGTAGATGCTATGAACCACTTTGCAGACTTCATCATGAGGCCTGCTCATGAGCCCCTGGGGAAACCAGGCTGCCGAGGCCCCCAGGACTGGCCCACCGGCTTGTCCATTACTCTTTGTGCCTCACCCACACAAACCCTGTCCTGTGCTCCCTGCGTGAGCCCTCACCGGCAGCGAGAGTGAGCCTTTGCAGATAACTAGTAAGCAGTAGCAGAAAGCCAGACCAACTCAGCAAAATAGTGAGGGAGCACACAAATCTTTATGCATAACACAGCCCTAGGGAAAACAAATTGGGAAGCTGTCAGCACCCTGCATGGCCTAGCAGGCACACAATCTTAAGAATTTCCTTCAAGAGGGAATAAGAAATATGGAACAGGCATATCCATAAAAAAAGACCGGATTAAGCTTCAGAATTCCTAACAAGGCTAAAAATGGACATTTTCTTTCTTCTTTTTCAGATAGATGTGGCCAAGGGTAAGAACTGGTTTGTAAAATGCTACTGGAAATTGCTGAGTGGGATTATAGATTTAAGTGGGGACAGATTGTTGAGGGCCATCCCTTTTGTCCCACCATCTTTTCTTTTTGGCACGGGACATCGGGATGTCATGGAGATGAGCAAGGCCACAAAACATGCGCTTACAGAAACGTCTTCAAAGTTGTCTGACTAGAGAGGGGATGGAAGGCAGGAGGAAGACAGGGAACAGGTTTTCCTTCTTAGAGCTCTCACAAGACCCTAACACTGCTGATGCCTTGATTTCAAACTTCCAGCCTCCTGACCTGTGAGAGAAGAAATGTCTGTTGTTTTGGGCCACCTGGTTTGCGGCACTTTGTTATTGGCAACTGTAGGAAACCAGTACATGGTTAAACCTTTATTCCCGATTAATGCAATCACCAGCATCGTGGATTACAGACTTTCTTGTTTGTATTCAAGAAAAGTAAGTTTTTTCCAGAATGAAAGATCCTTGGTGACTTGCTTTGAAAGTTCCCATCTGAAACTCTGCATGAGACGTACCTTTGTAAACCTTCATTTTAAGGTTTATATAAGAAAAAGGAAATCATTACCTAATACTGATTTTATTGTTCAGCATCATAGAATGTTATTATTAAAAGTTATCTTTGGGACCCCTGGGTGGCTCCGTCGGTTAAGTGTTCGACTTCAGACCAGGTCATGGTCTCAGGATTTGTGGGTTCAAACTCCGCCTCAGGCTCTGAGCTCGGATTCTTTGTCTCCCTCGATCCCTGCCCCTCCCTCACTTGCTCGAACACTCTCTCTCTCCCTCTCTCTCAAAAGTAACTAAACAAAAAAAGATTAAAAATTATCTTAAAGATTATTTTATTGGTAGCTCAACTGGATGCAATTATTTAATATGTGCCCCTCTATGCCAGGCACTGTACAAGGGGTGAAGGTAAGGTTTCTGGCTTGCCTCAGGATGGAGAGTGAGACCAGTCACTGAGATGACAGAGAAAAGACAGTTTGGAAAAGAGATAATATATTCCAGTTTGAGTGTGCTGAATTTCATTAGCTTATGAGGCAAGTAAGTGAAAATGTCTAAAGGAAAATTGGGCTAGAGAATTCCGATTTGGGAATCATGCACTGATAGTAAATGATATTTCCCAGGAAACATGAAGCACCAGGACTGGTGGGTGGGGCCAGAAAGGGCAGGAAATAACTGTAAGGATCCCTGGCAGGGAAGGAAACTTATAAGACCTGAAGAAGAGTGCCAGGGAGGTCAGAGGAGAACCAGGAGCATACTGCACCATGGAAACCTGAGACGGAGTGTTCCAGGAAAAAAACATAGTCCATAGTACAGAATGTTTCCAAGAAGTCACATTCAATAATGATTGAATTTTGCAAGATGTTGGCTAGTCATCCTGGCAAGAGCAGGTGGAATGGAGGGACTGGGGATATAAATCAGGGGTGCCTGGGTGCCTCAGTCAGTTAGGCAACTGACTCTTGATTTCTGCTCAGGTCACAGTCTCACAGCTCATGAGACTGAGACCTATGTCGGGCCTTGTGCTCAGAGCTCTCTTGGGATTCTCTCTCTTCCTCTCTTTCTGCCCTTCCTCTACTTGCACTCTCTCTCTTTGAAGATAAATAATAAGTAAACTTAAAAAAAGAAAAGAAATCAGCCTGCTGTGGCATGAGGAGTGAGGAGGAGGCAGGATCTAAGATGTAGCACATTCACTTTTAACCAGGAGAAAGAATGGCTGGGTGCTGATTGCAAGAAGCTGGGTAAGTTTGTAGATCTTCAGCCAGATCCAGTCAGCTGATGGTTGCCTTTATTATTTATGAAGAACCAAGTCACCAAGAGGCAATAGGAGATATTCAGCTCTAAAGAGGCACATCAATTATTACATTGCAGTGAAATATTAGTGTCTCTTTCTGAGGTTGAAAATATTATCTGGACCAGTGAGTCAGTCAAGATTATTAAGTACAAGAAAGACTTTTCTTTCGAGGAGTTTCAGTTCTAAGAAAGAAGAGGCACCTGGGTGGCTCACTTGGCTAAGCATCTGACTTTGGCTCAGCTCATGATCTCACAGTTCATGGGTTTGATCTCTGAGTTAGGCTCTGTGCTGACAGCTCAGAGCCTGGAGCCTGCTTCAGATTCTGTGTCTCCCTCTCTCTCTGCTCTCCCTCACTTATGCTCTGTCTCTTGAAAATGAATAAATGTTTTTAAAAAATCCGAGAAGGAGACAAGGCAAAAATGATGAACATTCAAAAGTGGCAGCAACAGGTCCACACATTTTGTGCAGGAAAGATTACAAGATTCTTAACAGTGCAGAAAATAAAAAGAATAAAGATGATCAGGTTTCCATAATGTCTGGTATGTTTGTGCTACCTGGAAACCAGTAGAAACAGTCTATAATAGTGTAATCGTTGTGAAAACCCAGTGAAAAGCCTGCAGAGGCTTTTGGGGGCAGTATCCCAAAGTGCCAGCAGGTGGGGATAATATTTCAAATAAAGGTATCGCTCAGGCTGCAGGTGTGTCCTTTTCACCAATGTGTGGGAGTGATACAGAACTAGATTAGCTATGCGGTGCCCCATGAGGCCAGGTGTGCGCCAGGGAGAAGGGGACCTTCCTCACTTTCGCAGCAGAAAAGGTTTCCTTTCCTTTTACTAAAAAATATGGGATCCAATGATTGTGTTGAACTGAATACTTATGAATGTATTTTGGCTTTTTCTCCTCATCCCCAAGTTTTGAAATATGATTATACTGTTTTATGATCAATAAAATGCAATGAGGCAATCCTCACCCAACACAATGTATATCTGTAGAGATTAATTAAAAATTAAAAAGTATTTTAAGGTAAATTCTGGTCATGTTGGTGTTTCTAACCATGGTATTAAGATGTGTTTTCAGACGTATGGTATTTGTTAGATAAATTTGTGAGGCACTTGACTCTTATTTTGCAAACAAGAAGTGTCTCTATTACAATCACTGGAACACTGAAGACGTTTTCACACACTCAAAGCAGTTTTGTGTTGTGTTTTTGCATAAAACTTAGCTGTAGTTTTAAAAAACGTTTTCTTCGATTTGATTTTTGAAAAAACAATGCGAACAAACTTCTGTGGGTGTAGGTTTCCTCCTGGGCTCAGCCCACTGGTAGAAGCTATTTGCTAGGAATGCCTGGGGCACGCACCTGGGCCCAGACTACTTAAGGCGCCTTCCCCAGACGTTTCTTTCTCTGGAGCTAATATGGCTCCACTGAACCAGCCCTCGTGGTTCTTACTATGACTGCCAGACGCAAGACGTACCCCAGCAACAGCCACCAAGGAACTTTGAACAAAGATTTAATCCTCACAGGTACTGAAGGCTACACAGCATGCTCAAGGGCCCCATAGTGTGATAAAGGGTGGAGAGAGGGGCCTTTCCTTTCCTGGGTTATAGGGGTGGGATGCCTAGGGTTTTTCTAATTCATTCTTCATTGGTGAATTGAAAACATAAGACCTGGGATTAGCATGTGGGGAGGGAAAAGCGGGGTCACTAATGTGGTCAGTTTCCTAGGTTCCCCAAGGCTTTTCTAGAGGGAATCTTTGTTGGTTGGGGCTGCCTGGTTTCTGGTTTTACTAGCAGCAGTCTCACACAGTTGATAATGTATTTAGTCGAGATGGATGTTTTTGACATGGATGGACGCCTTGACAATCAAAATCTCACTGTCTGGCATTCTCGTTACAGGGTATTTGTTTAAGACAGATACGTGTGTGTGCGCGCGTGCAGTTTTGCTTTATGTTGACTTGCCTAAATAGTTCTTACACAATTTAGTGTTAGGCGTAGCTAGAGTTGGCCTTATAAAAACTTGGAAAAGCTGAGGATTATAAGTACAGTTTTGTTGGTTTGTTGTTTGGTTGGATTGGTGGGTATTTGGGGGTTGGTGGGTTGATTTTTTTTTTTTCTGAAATCAGTCTCTGGGTTCACAAGGATACCTTAACTGAGCCAATTTTGTGGAGGCTTTTCAGAGTATTTCTAGAGCTTCTCTAATTGAATGATAAAAAAGGGTCTGGTAAGTGATTGCCTGAAATGATGATGGGTGTGAAAAAGCAACTTACCAGCAGAAGTATTCCAAAACCAAACAAAAAACCTAACGCTTTTTTTAGTGAATATAAAAATGTGCATGTAGAATATTAAAGATAAAATTACGTCTATGAATGAATTTTCCAGTATGGAGTGTCCATGTTACAAGAAATAAAAAGGGGGAAACAAGAATATGTGCCCTCAGACTTCTTTATCCAAAACAGGAGTCCAGACCACTATCTGGGCCAGCTGTTGTTCAGCTTTGCTTGATCAAACACAGCAATTATGTGGAATTGGGGTAATGAGGCTACTACTGGCCAACTGGTGGATGTTTTGTTACGTCTCGTTCTTAAAGCAAAGTTATTTTACCAAACAAATTAGAGTTACAGTGTGGTTTGACTTTTGCTAATTTAATAAATGATTTTTGTCTCTTAGTCCCGCATGATCTTTATTCTGAGTTCCTGCCTACTTCAGAAGTACCGTCCCAGAAAATGGTCCCCATGCCATATAGGGTTTGCAATTCAACATCTCTGTGAAAACAGATAGGATCCTGGAAATGATTTTCAGTTGAATCTATCAATGGCAGGTTGAAAACTGTCATCCTCAACTCTGTAATTTTGCCATTTATGTGTCCCTCATCAGCATCGCTCAGTGAACGATTTCTTGCCAAGCCATTGAGGTGAAAAGCACATTTTCTGTTAAAAACTCAATTACTGGGGCGCCTGGGTGGTTCAGTCAGTTGAGCATCGGCTTCAGCTCAGGTCATGATCTCACAGTTCATGGGTTCGAGCCCCACATCAGGCTCTGTCCTGATAGCTAGTTCGGAGCCTGGATCCTGTCTTCAGATTCTGTGTCTCCCTCTGACCCTCTCCCTCTCCTCTCAAAAATAAATAAAACATTAAAGAAAAATAAACACTCAATTACCCCCTGGTATTTACTATCACCACCACTATGTTTGGTTTCTGTTTGACACGTGAGGAAGGTAATAATTCTCTGGTGTTTGCACCCCACCATGGAGCTGAAATGTTAGCACTCCTGCACTGGGTAGATGAGGATGAAATTTCCTAAAGAAATTTCAGGGGAAAGCTCTTTTTTGATATCATTGGATGAATGCTCTGGGCTATAGATTGAGGTTATTTCCACAAAACCCATTTTCTAAACCACCTTATGTTCTATTTAAATGTGCTTTAAATGTTACATTCTGTGGAAGCTTAAGATCTCTTGAGGGGAGGGAACAATCGAAGCAGTCTTAATTTCTATACCATTTGATCAAGGGATTAATTACTTGTATTTAAAATTCTAGATAATTGAATGGAAAGGAAAACTTACAGCCATCTAGAAAGAAGTCAGCTGGCAGGCCAACCACAGATGGGAAGTTTGCACAGTGTCAAGAGGCTTCAGGAGTAGAAACAGCTGCACTGCCTTTTTAACAGCAGAGCTGAATAAGATCAGAAACGTCTTCTGTACAATGTGAGGTATTATGTCGAACATTGTGAAGTCCATTCCCTGACTTGAGTATTTGTGCGGAGCCGCTGGTCATACACTAAATAAACAGGGCACTCAAAATACCAACATGAATTATAACAGTAATTTCTTTTTTTATGTTTATTCATTTTGAAAGAAAGCAAGCATGTGAGCACAGGCAGGGGAGAGGCAGAGAGGGAAAGAGAGAGAATCCCAAGCAGGCTTCGCACAGTCAACCCAGAGCCCAATGTGGGGCTCAAACCCACAAACCGTGAGACCATGACCTGCGTGAAATCAAGAGTCTGGATGCTTAACCAACTGAGCCACCTGGGCGCCCCTGCAATAGTAGTTTCTAATGCTTCTAAATTACTTCTAATTTATCACACTATTGTAGAATTATTTATTTATATTAGCTATTTGCGTAACCCTCATAAAGTAGTTACGGTTGGAACCTCGATTTTTTTGAAATTGAAGCATAATGTACATACAGAAAAATTCTTTTGGACAAATGCATGCAAGACAGAAAGCTATCCTTCATCTCGCAAAGTTTCCTCAGACCCCTTCATAGAAAAGTCTTCTTCTCTGAACCATCTCCAGAGAGAGCCACTCTTTTCAGTATATCACCACCCTTAAGTTTACTGTTCTAGCATCACATATAAATGAAATCGTATAGTGTATGTTCTTCTGTGCCCGGTTTCTTTGGCTCAGATTCGTGTTTTTCAGATTCATCCCTTTGTGTAACATGTCAGTAATAAGCCACTATGTGAATATTCCACAATTTGTTCACTCACTTTCCTGTCGGCAGACATTTGTGCTAGTTCCGGTTTTGAGCTGTCCTGGGTAAGGCAGCTGTCAGTCTCATACCAATTTTTCTGTGAACATGTGATTTCAATTCTCTTGGACTAGACTAGAAGTGTTAGGCCATAGGTTATGTGCTTTGTTTCATTTGGCCATGCTTATGTGTGTAGTGGTATCTCGTTTTGCTTTTAATTATTTTCCTGACGACTAGCGATGCCAAGCATATTTTCATTTGTTTATTGACCATTTGCATTATTCCATTGTGAAGGGTTGTCATTGAAGTCCTTTGCCTATTTTCAACTAAAGCTGTTGGTATTATTTTTGTTGAATGGTTAAGAGTTATTTGTATATTGTAGATACAAATCCATTATCAGAAATAGGCCATGTGCATATTTTCTTCCTGGGTTTGGCTTCACTATTCATTATTTAATGGAGTATTTTAATGAGTAGAAGTTTAAATTTTGATGAGGCCCAAGTTGTCATTTTATTGTCTTTCAAGGTAAATGTTTGCAGTGTTCTAGGATAAGAAAACTCTCTACACCAAGATAATGAAGATAGTCTCCTATGTTTTATTTTAGCAACCTTACAGATCTTACAGAAAAAAGACTTGACTTTTCCCTCTTACAATTAATTGCTTTAATGCCTTTGTCAAAAGTTAACTGACATTACACCAGTGGCATGGGTCTATTTCAAGATTTGCTCTTCTGTTCTTTTGATTTCCATCTATTTTTGTTCTACACTGACCCTTGTCTTTGAGAACTTAAACACAGTTCCATTGTCTTCTGGCTTACGTGGTATCTGATGAGAAGTACAGCTCACTGTTACTGTTGTTCTCTTATATGTAACGTGTCTTTTTCTCTAGCTTCTAAAAATTTCCCCTTTATTTTTCATTTTTTAAGCAGTTTGATTGCAGTGTGCCTACATGTGGTTTTTGTTATGTTTAATCTACTTGGGATTTGTTATGTGTCTTGGATCTGTAGGTTCATAATTGTCAGATTTGGAGAAGTATGATGACTATTGTTTCAAATATTTCTTTAACCCCCAGTTCGTTCTCATTCTCTCTCTCTTTCTCCTCTCTTTCTGGTACTCAAAATTAATGAAGGTAAGGCCCCCCGATAATGACCCACAGGTCACTTAGTCTCTTCATTTATTGAACTTTTAAAAAATTTTTTTAATGTTTTTTTAAAATTTATTTTTGAGAGACAGAGAGAGACAGCATGAGCAGGGGAGGGTCAGAGAGAGAGAGAGAGGGAAATACAGAATCTGAAGCAGGTTTCAGGCTCTGAGCTAGCAGTCAGCACAGAGCCCGATGTGGGGCTTGACCCCATGAACCATGAGATCATGACCTGAGCTGAAGCAGGACACTTAACTGACTGAGCCCCCAGGTGCCCCTACTTATTGAACTTTTTGTTTTGTTCTGTGCTTCAACTTGAATCATTTCTATTTGTTTTCTGGCAAGTTTGCAGATCTGTAGCTTCTCTGGTATCTCACATGCCTATGAAAGTATATTCAGGAAAATTTTCATTTCAAATCATGTATTTTTTCAATAACATCCATTTGATTTATATTATAGTCTCAATTTATCAGAGATTCCCCATATTATATCCACATTAAAAAAATTCTCAGACATTTTAGTAGCATTTGTAAAGTCCTTGAATACTAATTTCCACATCTGTGACATTTCTGTGTCTATGTCTACTGATTGTTGTTTCTCACGATGGATGATCTATTGTTTTTTAATTGGTGCCAAACATTTTGAATGATAGGTTTTTGAGAGTTCGACTTTATCTTACTTCAGAGAGTACTGAGATTTATGCTGTCTTTTAGTCAATATATAGAAGGGTCAACTTTTCCTGTGGAAACTTGGTTTTAGGCTTCATTAGAGCATGTAGAGTGTCTCTCATTTGAAGACTAGACTAGCCCTATTCATAAGGTGTGGCTTTTCTGGGATAGCAATGAAATATTGGGGTTTTCAGTGATGTTTCTACACTAATTCCAATCCTATTGTCTCTCAAAACAGTGTATTATCTAGAATCTGTTCAGCTCACAATCTCCTAATAGGTGCTTTCTTCCAAGTCTCAAGGGGTCTTGTTCTGACCTTTCACAGTGGAGTATTCAGCCAAACATTCAAGGAGATCGCTCAGTGAATTTACGTATGCTCTTGTCTCTGTAGCTCCTTTTACTTTAAATTTCTGCCCTACAGATCTCCCTCACCTCAGCAGTTCCAGATACTATCTCCTTATTTTGCACAGCTAGACTGTTTATCTCTTTGTTTTCCACTTAAAAATACCAGTTTCAGGAGGGGCGCCTGGGTGGCTCAGTGGGTTAAGAGTCAGACTTCGACTGAGGTTATGATCTCAGGGTTTGTTAGTTCAAGCCTGTGTCGAACTCGGTGCTGACAGCTCGGAGCCTGGAGCCTGCTTTGGATTCTGTGTCTTGTTCTCTTTTTCTGCCCTTCCCCCACTTGTGTGCTCTCTCGTGTGCACACTCTCTATCTCTCTCAAAAATAGATAAACACTTAAAAAAATTTTTTTAATACCAGTTTGGAGAAAATTTTCAAGCAGAAAGCTGGGGGTGAACTATCTCTCATGTTTTTCCATTACCCATAGAGCACAGCTTTCCAGGATCTAAATTCATTCTGTCTGGCTTCAGAGTGTGTGTTCTAATGGAGAGCTGGCAATAGTGTTTTGAGATTTCTTTTTTGAGGGCCTCAATTTCCTGAAATGAAAAAGAAAAAGGGTTATGTGGTAGGCCGTGGGCAGGTGTACTACATGCCTAGTGACAAAGAAAAAGAACATGGTGTTATATAACATGGTGATAGCAAGCGATAATTTAATTTCTTCTGCAGCCAAACAGTACAATACAGTTTCTTTGTAGTTTTGACCTTGTGGCTTGTTCCATTCATGCAGCCTTACTTGTACGTACTCAACATCAGAGTCCCCTCCATGAAAAACTGGATACACTGAGGAGCAGCAGCAACTCAGTCATTTGTGTCCTTGACGTCATTTACCCTGTTTATTGGGCCAGAAATAAACCACAGTGAAAGTAACCTCTGGCAAGCTGATGTCATTTTTGTCAGTCTTCTATCCTAGTCCTTTATGGTCTTGGCTAATAAACCCAGGCTCAAAATTGTTATCACTAAATCTGTTTGTAATCAATTTCTCCACAAAATTCAAATTAATTAGAATTCTAGATCTTAAGTAGTCTTAGAGACACTTTTCACAAGATTGCTGGGTTCATAAAAATTTCTAGTGGCACTGCTCACAGAAACATTGATATTCCTTTAAAAAATTTGTCTAGGAGATCCTGGGTGGCTCAGTTGCTTACGCTTCTGACTTTGGCTCAGGTCATGATCTCATGGGTCGTAGGTTTTAACCCTGCATCTAGTTCTGTGCTGACAGCTCCGAGACTAGGGCCTGCTTTAGATTCTGTGTCTCCCTCTCTCAAAAAGGAATAAATAAATAAATGTTTATTCCTTTTTGAGAGAATTTATTCCTTTTTGAGAGAGCGCGAGTGGGGAAGGGGCATAGAGGAAGTAGAGTGAGCCTGAAGTGGGGCTTGAACTCATGAACCTTGAGACCATGACCTGAGTTGAAGTTGGACACTCAACAGAGTCACCCAGGCACCCCACATTTATGTTGCTTTTAATAAAACACCGCAGATGAAATAGGACATAGTTTCCCCTATAATGGGGAATTTAGGTTTTGGCTTTGGCTTTGTGTTTTTAGATTCTGTGAACTCATGTTTTTATTGCTAAATTAAAAGTCCTTTCCTTGGTTTACTAGTTATAAACCAATATGTATTTGATAATAGATGTCCCAGAATCTTCCTTCAGAAACAGAAAGATACTTCCATGCAGTTGTTCAGACAGTCCTGGGGGATAGGCATTATATTCATTCTTTCTTCAGGAAAAATCAACCTGAGTCTAACTCCAACTTTGAACACATATTATGCATCTATTTAATGGATATAACTGTAGAAAGATTAGGATTTTAAACTCACAAAAGACAAAACTTTTGTTACTTGCAACAGTATTTATAATATGTCTATTAGAGATAAATTTATGCTCATTTCATTCATTAGTTCTCTATGAAAGGAGGCAACATGTAAAAATTTGAAGTGAATAAAAAAACCTTAATCAAGGGCATAAATCTAACAGGAAATTTACTCCTTCAAGTGCAAGAAACTAAAGTTTTAAGTAGGACTAAGTATGAGAGACATGTGTTGAGTGGACTGCCTCCCCACAGCCCTCTTCACTAGGAGCTGTGTGTTAGAAGGTGTAGACTATTCCTGCCGTATTTGTACCATGTGACCTCAACATGACAGCTCACTGAGCCAGGAGTACCTATTAGACTACCACATCTAATTCTCTTTTTGAATTTTTAATTAAAAATTTTTAAAGGTTTATTTTGAGATGCTAAGAGAGTACAAGTGGGGGAGGAGATACAGAGAGAGAGTGAGATAGAGAATCCCAAGTGGGTTCTGGGCTGTCAGCACAGGGCTCAGTGTCCTGAACCATGAGATCATGACCTGAGTCAAAATCAAGAGTAGGGCCCTTAACTAAGTAAGCCACCCAGGTGCCCGAGTATCTAATTCTCTAACCAGCTAGTAATCAATCATATTCTCCACACTTAATTTAAACTAAGAGGTGCTATCAGTGAATAAATAATATGTGAAAATGAACTCAATGGACATGGCGGTTGGCTTGAGATAGCAAGTTGAGTTCTATGTGTGCCTGCTTGGTTCTTATTTAGTTCTACTTCATAGAGAAAGGAGATCTGCATTAAGGTGGGCAAGCGTTTAGAGACAAACAGAAGGAAAAGATCAAAACTCCATAAAAGGTGGATGTATAAGCCATGTTTTCTGGTTTCCCAATTCCTGGCTTTACAGGGGTACCTGTATTTTAGTTTTTATACCCTTGAAGTTGCCTATTGAATCCTTGAAATTAATATTGTTTCATAGGAACTAGTTTGAATAGCTTCCTTGTAATTAATATTCCCTGACTAAGATGCTTCATCACCACGGTCTGATTGTCTTTAAAAACATTAAAATGGGGGCACCTGCATGGCTCAGTCAGTTAAATGTCCAACTTTGGCTCAGGTCATGATCTCACAGTCTGTGGGTTGGAGCCCTGCATCAAGCTTTGTGCTGATAACTTGGAACCTGGGGCCTGCTTTGGATTCTGCGTCTCCCTCCCTCTCTGCCTCTCCCCGACTCATACTCTGTCTCTCTGCCTCTCTCAAAAATAAATAAAACATTTTTATAAAATTTTAAAAAATTAGAATGAACTGGCCTCAATTTTAAAAGTTTCTTTGGTGGGGCGCCTGGGTGGCTCAGTTGGTTAAGCCTCCGGCTTCGGCTCAGGTTAGATCTCACGTTCGTGTGTTCGAGCCCCGCGTCGGACTCTGTGCTAACAGCTACCTCAGAGCCTGGAGCCTGCTTCCAGTTCTGTCTCCTTCTCTCTCTGCACCTCCCCTCTCATGCTCTGTCTCTCTCTGTATTAAAAATAAATAAAACATTAAAAAAAATTTAAAAGTTTCTTTGGAAATGTTTATCTTCAAAAGCAAAGTGTGGCCCATCCACGTACCTAAATAAGATCCGTGGTCCCTTGGAAAATAAATGAGCCAAGCTAATTAACCATGTTTAAGAAATAAGCAGTTGTTTTATATCATCTTACTAATTAAGAAACCAGGGCCAAGAGACTGATAATACTAAGTAGCTATTGGTGCTTGAGAATCAACATAATATCAAACTGCATAAACTAAAATGGAAATGGTCTGCTATTTGGTCTCTGGTAGCACATGTTAATTACCTTTTCATGAGCTATTAAAATAGCAATAGTTGTATTTTTCTGTCCTTTATTTCTATTGTGACAAATATATAATCTTCACTAACAGGGCTTTTTATGTTTAACCTCATGACCTGCTTACGCTCAGATTTTGTCAAATGTTAATGTACCAAAACAGAATTTGAAATACCTTATCTCCTCTACCTTACGACACATTCAAGCATTAGAAACAATCGGTGTAACTGGCCGATCACCCCAACAAGACCTCCCCTGAGTCCACCACATCAACTGGCTCTAAGTCTAATGTTAGCTGTGTTTTGCACAGCATTCTGAAGTTTTTTCAGGTGCTGTCCCATGTAGCAGCTCATTTCGTCCTCAGTGGTAGACTCTTGTGCAGATGAAGAGGTAAAGGCCAGGAAGTTTAGTGTATTTATCTGTGGACTACAGAAATAAATTACCACAAAATGGTCTAAACAATACACATTTAATATCTTATGTTTCTGTAGCTCACAAGTCCAACACTGTCTTACCAGGCTGAAAGCAAGCTGTTGCCAGAGCTGCATTGCTTTCCGGAGTGGCAAAAGCAATCTGTTTTCTCCTGCAGGTTTTGGGCAGAATTCAGTTCCTTTTAAGGCTGGGATCTCCATGCTCTAGCTGGCTGTCAGCTGAGGGCCTTTCCTGACTTTCAGAGGCCAGCCACTCTCCTTGACTCACAGTTTCCTCCTCCATCATCATTGCTGCTCACCGTGCTGTCATACTTGTAATCCCACCCCCTTGTCCACTGTCTCTGTAACCACATCCTATTAGATTGGGCCCACCTGGACAATTCGGCTACTCTTCTATGTCAAGATTTTCAAACTTAATCACATCTTCTAAGTCCCCTTTGCCTTACATGGGGCATTCTGGGATTAAAGGATGGGCATTTACACAGGTTCTGGGATTAGGACATTGATGTTTTTGGAAAGACTACTATTCTGCCTACCAGGGTCAGTGAAGTCTAATTCAAGTCTCTGGGGTTTCCTCCCAGGCTCAAAACTTAAAGTGGTTAGAAAGGATCATCAACAAAGATTTTGAAACCTCCTTTCTAACCTGGTCCAAATAAAAAAAAAAAACCCAATATCGTAAGAATAATGTGGTATGTTTAAGTACCCTAAGAACCTGGAAGCCAGAAAATTCATCATAAACCCTTCTTGTGGTCTTCCAGATTAAAGCTAGAAAACTGATTAGAAATTTTTTAGTCTTACCCCAACCTGGTACCAAAAATAATAAAATTCACACTGCTTAATTTCATTGTAGCGAGAAGTCTCAGATTGTTTCCTAGTCTTTAATCCTAGTCACTGCACTAAGTATTTTATTTTTTCCTCACTGCACTCCCTACATCAGAAAAACTATGAAAATAGACATTGTCATGTACAGTCACTCTCATTTTCAAAAAGAGTATCTTCTTGTCTCAATGATGCTGTCTACATGTATTTTCCATGCCTCCTTCTAGAATGGATACTCCCTAGTGTACATAAAAAAATTTTCACAATCCAAACAAATGAATTCAGGCTTCTTCAGGATTACCTGAAAGACCACCTTACCTAACAAAGTTGTCCATGATCACAGCATTTGTTCTTGTACCTCTGATCCCTGTGGCAACAAGTGAAGATGAAACATGTTAACTTTTCATATGGCACTTCTCAAACTGAGTTTTGAGCTAACTCGAAGGTAGCAGGCTTTCATCTTCCCCAATCAGGAGTCATAACAATATTCACAGGTGCTACTTCAAAAAGCCCAAGAGGGTGACACCAAGCATTTTGCTCCTGTCCTAATGGTAGGAACACAGGCTGCAGCATCTTGCCCTTCACTTTGGAGAGGGTGTCTCAGCACACGTTAGCTCACTGGACACCTAACATCTTCACCAATGTAACAGACCCTTGAAATTTGGTAGGATTTATCACCAGCCTCTAGTATACCTGTGTTTTACCAAGGCATTCTGAAAATTTACAGCTGCTTTCTCATCAGATTTGTTTCAAGTATGCTGTAAATACTTAGAATGAAAGTAATGTTCTACAGAATGTCCAGCCTGCCAAGTTCCCTGTCAATTATATTGAATAACAGGTGGAAGAGTTAATACTGGCCTGGATACAGACTGGCTTTGTTGGCTCTTGAGCCCAAAGACAAATCATTTCTTATTCTTCTGATGGGTATGGACAAACATTTGCAAATATCTCTAAACCATGCCCTAGGAACTTCCTTTAGAGCTACTACTTAATTAGGTGTGTGATAATACATTGACCTATGTCTTGATCCATCTGGTGTTTGCAAGGGACTGATCAGTAAGTTAAATGGAGATCTGATGGAGGTCTCTCTCCTTGCATTCTTCAAGCCTTTCAGTGTGATGCTGGTCTCTGCAATTTTCTCTGGGATGAATGATTAGTTACTTACTGTATTGGCAGAGTAAAAAGGGCACATTTTCAGGGGATCTACTTGGCCATTTGAGCTAAAGTAGCTTGAGTTTAATAGGCTAAAGAACAAATGTGAGAATCCTCCAGGAGTATATACTTAGGAACTGGAGACATGGGCCTAATGGCCCCACCGTGAAATGGATATGGTTACAACTCCATATATTACCAGACCAGGGTATGCCCTTATTCTAACAGGGTTCCCTGGTGTCATTGTCAATTTGGACCCTGTATCAAACAACCTTCAACAAGGTGTGGGTATTCCTTTTTCCTCAGTTTATTTTATCATAATAAATGTCTGCATGTCCCTTTTGAGAAAGTACTGGAAGAATCCAGTGTATACAGTAATACACATTTTTTTCATAGTGTTGTAGGATTTTTCCCTCTTGGAGACCCAGTCTCCTTTAGTTGATGAATTCTAGAATCGGATGGTTTAGAGACAGAAACTGTCTAAGGAGTCCTGAGTTTTCACTAGGCAGTTGACCTCAGGCTTCTATTCATGCAATCCTAATTTCTTCTGGAGATGGCTATACAGTGTTATGAAGATGCATGCACCTCTGGAGGCTCTGGACCAGTATAACCCAATAGAAGTATAGTGTGTAAAAAGAAATCGATGAAATTATTTTTAATCTGCTTTATTTAATCTCAAATATATACAATATTATTTCAACCTGCAATCAATCCTTTAAAAAATTGGGCATGTGGGTGGCTTCATTGGTTAAGCACCTGATTCTTGATTTTGGCTCATGTCATGATATCACATTTCTTGAGTGCAAGCTCTGCATTGTGCTTTTTGCTGACAGTGTAGATCCTCCTTGGGATTCTCTTTCCTTCTCTACTCCTCTCCCACTTGCATGCACATGCTCTTTGTCTCTTAAAATAACCTTAAAAAAACTTAAAAATCATTTCAGTACATTTTGCATCCTTAGTATATTTTTGAAATCTCAGTGTTTTATAATTCCAGCACATCTCCATTCCAACTAGCCATGCTCAAGGGCTCAGTAGCCACATGCAGCAAGGACTTTATTAGGCAAAACAACTTTAGACCATAAAATGTACCACGGAATTGTCCCACCTTGGGTCACTGGTAATTAAGTACCTAAGTATCAGTCTGTCTAAAGGAAATAGGGGAAAAGGAGTATAAAACTTCCCTAGACATTGCAGGCTAAAGCAGCTCTCTGAAAAAGGTAACAGCTCTAAGCCATTTTCTACAGCAATTGAGGCTGTTAGGAAATAGGTGTCTTGGCTGAAAAAGGGGATCTACCTGGGAACCCCATGGTATCTACTACACTATGTTAAAATAATTTCTGTTACTTGGATCTAAAAATCCTAAGATGCAACAGAGTATCTGCAATGTGTCTCTCTATCCCATGCCCTTATTTTTAATAAACTTTCCTAATGTGAGTGACTCCTCAAAGCTTCAAGTTTTGTTCAGTTCTTAATAGAGAAAAAGGAAACAGGGCAAACCTAATGCATCTAAGGGGGTAAGTCTGCCAAATAGAATACCAAAGCCTTAAGTTAAAGCAGTGGCTCTGAAAACCTGTTCCCAGAATCACCTGGAAACTTGTCAGAATGAAAATCAAGAAACTAGGGGAGGTGGGGGCCAGCAGTCCCTGGGAGAGCCAGCCCTCCCAGTGATTCCGATGTATGCTCAAGGCAGAACCACTGAGTTGTTCCCTTGGCGAAGGCAAAACCTCAGTCCCAGCACAGCAAAGGGAGGTTTATGAACTACCTGCACTCTTCAACCACTCTGTAGAAGGCAGTCTAGAGGCCTAGATTAACAATTCTAATGCTGTATGCACTTTTCATGAGAGACCTGAGAAGAGATGGCCTTTATATTTGATGGATTCATAACTAAGATAGTGTAACTTGCTGGTTCTGTATTACAGAATGCTTGAGGCTAGTGTTCTATTTTCAGAGTTTTAAAAAATGATTTTGAGTTTGTACCTGATGTATTGCTATGGGAGAGAGCAGCCCCCATGACACCTGCTGGTGCAGTAGACCTAACACAAAGTGTCAGAGAAACAGAAACGACATCCAAAGAGCCATGCCTAAATTCTCAGCCAAGCTGCCCGAGATTGGCCAAAATTCCTGGCCAGATACATTTGGGTCATTTACAAAATGCTGATTGGTTTGTTCTTGAAATGCAAGGCTCCCAGGCAAGTTGCAAAGAACAAGCAAGTGAGCAGGAAATAAGTAAGTTTGGTTAGAAGCCAGACACAGAAAAGTCATCAAAACAGAGGCAAGGGACCCAAAATGCTTTGAAGATGGACCTTAACTTCAAATGAAGAGGTTTTTATTTAGTTAGTACTTTTTAGTCACTTAAAGATGAATCGCCAGAGGGTCTTGAGGACTCAATTTGAGAAGGGCCATATAAAAAGTTTAGTGTGGGGCGCCTGTGTGGCTCCGTAGGTTAAGCATCTGGCTTCGGCTCAGATCATGATCTCACGGATTGTGGGTTCGAGCCCCATGTCGGGCTCTGTGCTGACAGTTCAGAGCCTGGAGCCTGCTTCATATTCTGTCACCCCCCTCTCTCTGTCCCTCCCATGATCATGCTCTGTCTCTCTCTCTCTCTCTCAATGATAAATAACCGTTAAAAAAGTTTTTTTAATTAAAGTTTAGTGTGGTTGGTCTTCACTTGTGGCCACAGGGATCAGAGGTACAAGAACAAATACGGTGGTCATGGACAACTTGTTAGGTAAGGTGGCCTTCCTGGTAATCCTGAAGAAGCCTGAATTCATTTGTTGGGATTATGAACAAAAGTAAAACAATTTAAAATGCTATCCCAGAAAACTTGCAACTCTCTCCCCCAAGAATGTCTGGGAAAGTAGCTGAATTTGAGAAACGCCATTCTGAAGGGTTTTCTCTTGGCTTTTCTCCCCCACTCTATGAAAATTTAAGAGTCCCTCTTTGTGAAGTCTGTTCTAGAATTCTGAGATTAATTTCTTTGTGCAGTCTCTAGTGTGAATGGTTAATTTCTTTTCTAATAAAGAAATACCCAGAGATGAAAATGTGGCAACTTGCTTATAACAGCTAGGACATAATGATGATGAAGTGTTTACATACTGAATTTAATTAGTATAATGCCAACTCCCATTCTAATGTTGCTATCCATCACTGTTTTACTCCAATCCCAATCCATTGTGAAACTGCAAAACTTGTTGCAAATATTTGCACTCCAAGTGTTTACTAAAATCTGAAACGGGCCATATAATAAATAGGTGTATCTATATATAATAGTTCTGTTCTCCTTCATGATGGCCCTATTCAGCACAGTGGTTTACTAAACTCTGATAAATCTTCTGCATCGTGACTTGCCAAACAATTTTTGAAGAACTAGGACATACTAAAATGTGCAACATTTAAAGGATGTAATGAACAAGAAATGCATGTGTATGTGTGTGAGAGAGAGCGTTTTAGGTACCAGCTGTATTACTGAATTACAATTATGGCCCTGTCCTGTGATTATACTGTTTATGTGTGGTAGTACCTATGGCATTAATTACTTTTATATCAGAATCCCGTTACTTTCATTTACCAGTTGCATGGTCATGCACAAGTTTTTCAGCTTCTTGGTCCTCCGTTTTTTCCTCTGTAAAATTGGAATAATAATACTACCTGCCTGTGTAAAATAGTTGGAATTGTCTCTGAGACATGGTAAGCACTCTATAAAAGTGTTGGATGTTATTGATAAAATACCAGAACATAGAATTTACTCCATATTTTTTTCTAGAGAGATTCATAAGCAAATTTGAAGCCAATTATTTTATAATCTCTCAAGACATGCTTTTGGATAAGATGGAAAAATGAGACTAAATGACATTTTAATGAAGTGAAATCACTAAAGAATCAAATCATAAGGATTTCAATTAGTGGATAGATGTCACTGGTCAGGGAAATCTCTACTGTACGTTTTAGTATTCTCTATCTGCTCCTGACCCGTTTAATATATTGTCAATGACCTGAATAAAGATGGAAAAGCATACTCAGATTGTCAAGTAAAATTGAGTTTATGATTACAATGTCTCTGTAGTATAGAATCAGTGAAATAATAATAGGAGTTCCATCTATTGAACACACTGTGATGGGAAATTTATATGCATTATCTGTAATCTAAAGGATGATCCTTTGATTTTGGTTTAATTCTCTCCATCGAAGGACATTTGTAATTGCCTACCTTCCTTCTTTTAATGAGAAAGACTGGAGGGAAACCACCTGCCCCGTAATGGCCCCAACCTTAGCTGAAGTTCCAGGGGTGTATGATGGTTGATTAAAGCAGCAATTATCTAACTTAATAAACTGTCTTAATAAACAATATCCATATTGACTGCAGCCTTACTGGAAAGGGAAATGGCTGGGCCACACCTCACAAAAACCAAGAAATCTGTGTTTTGCCAAGACCTCCCTCCAGATGAGTGTGATACATAATTGGTTTGAGCCTGGTCTAAGTCAGTCTGATCACCCTACACCCTTTGCTAAGGGACTGATTTAAACATAGTGATATGATAAAATCTGGCCAACGACCTGTGAAGAGAATTCTGAGAGACTTCTAGAAAACCTTTCTTTCTTTCATTCTTAAAAAAGGACATTTTGGGAAGAGGAGTCCTTCTTTGGCTGATGGACATATTTCTACCTTTATAAAAAAATACTTATTTTGAGACAGCGCATGAGCCTGGGGGAGGGGCAGAGACAGAGGAGAGAGAGAATCCCAAGCAGGCTTCCCACTGTAACACAGAGCTCAGTGAGGGGTTTATTCCCTTGAACCATGAGATCATGATCTGAGCCAAAATCAAGAGTCAGATGCTCAATCAACTGAGCCACCCAGAGACCCCATTGTAATAGTTTAAGAAGAATAGGAATTAACTCTTTCTTGAGTGTTGGGTAGAATTCATCTGTGAAGCAATTTGGTCTTGACATTTGTTTGTTGGGGGTGTTTTGATTTCTAATTCAAATTGATTGCCAATAATTGGTCTGTTCAGTTTCTAAAGATTGTATGTTCCTAGGAATTTACCTATCTCCTCTACTGTCCCACTTATTGGTATATAATTTTCAATTATCTTATAATCCTCTATATTTCCATGGTGTCCATTATGTCTCATTAAGACTTGAGTCTTTTTTTATGAGTATGGCTAAAAGTTTATCAATGTTGTCTTCTCAAAGAACTAACTCTAGCTTCATTGATGTTTTTCTTTTTCTTTTCTTTTTTTTTTTTTAGTTTCTATAGCACTCATATCTACTCTAATCTTTATTATTTCCACTCTAATCTTTATTATTTCCTTTCTTTTTTTTTTTTTTACTAATTTTGGGCCTTGTTCTATTTTTCTTGCTCCTTTAGTTGTAAGCTTAAGTTATTTGACATTTTTCTCCTTTCTTGAGATAGATCTATATCACTATAAATTTCTCTCTTAGAACTGCTTTTGCTGCATCCCAAAGATTTGGGGCTCTTGTTTGCATTTTCATTTGTCTCTATGTATTTTTAGAAATTTTCTTTGATATCTTCAATTACCTATTGATTATTAATATGTTTTTCAGCTTTCATGTGTATGATTTTTTTTCTCAGTTTTTTTCTTGTAATTGACTTCTAATTTCATACCATTGTGGCCAGAAAAAATGCTTAAAGTAATCTCAATTTTCTAAAATTTATTGAGATTTGTTTAGAGGCCTAACATGTGATGTATCCCGAAGAATCTCCCTCATGGAATGTTTAATATACATTTGTTATGGCCATATGGTCTAATGTATCTGTCAAAGGCACTGTTTCCTTATTGATTTTCTTTCTAGCCAATGTATCCATTGATGTAAGTGAGATGTTAAAGTTTCCCAGGATTATTGCATTACTATCAATTTGTCTCTTCATGTGTGTTAATGTTTCCTTTATGTATTAGGTTCTCCTATGTTGTGTGCATAGATATTCACAATTTTGAAATCCTCTTGTTGGATTGACACCTTTATCATTATGTAATGGCCCTTTTTTCCCCTCTGGTGACAGTGTTTTAAAATCTATTTTGTACAATAAAAGTACTGTTACCTCAGCTTTCTTTTGCTTCCATTTGCATGGACTATCTCTTTTCATTACTTCACTCACAGTTTACATGTGTCTTAACTTTTGAAATCTCTTGTAGGCATCATAATAAATTTATCCACTCAGTCACTCTTTGTATTTTATTGGGAGTATTTAGTTCATTTATGTTTAAAAGAATTGATAGCTATGTCAATTAATGCAATCTGGATAATTGTTTTCTAATTGTTTTGTAGTTCTTCTCTATCTTTTTCTTTTCTTCTCTTGTTCTCTTCCCTGTGGTTAATGGCCTTCTTTAGTGTTAGGCTTGGATTCCTTTACCTTTTTTATTTTATTTTATTATTTTTTTTAATTTTTATATATAGTACAAGGTTTTGATTTCTGGCTGCAATTCAGTACATAGGTAATATCTTATGCACATAATGATCTGTATTAAATTGGTGGTTCCTTAAGTTAAAACACATTCTTACAGCATTAAATTCTCCCCTCCCTCACATTTTAAGGATATGATATCCTATTTTACATCTTTTCATTTTATGTATCCTTTGACTCATTTTTGTACATAGAATTGATTTTACTACTTTGTTTTAACCTCCATACAGGCTTTATAAATGATTAATTTACCTTTACTCTGTTTGCTTTTACTTGGGAAATTTTTTTCTTTTATAATTTTCTTCTAGCTTTGGCCTTTTCTTTCCACATAAAGAATTCCCTTTAAATTTTGCTTGTCCGAGAAACTCTGTGTACTTCCTTGTGTTGATTTTGTTAGAGATTTATTCTTCCTAGACCTGTATTTGTTGCTTCCTAAGATTTAAAGTTTTCAGCTACTATTTCTTCAAATAAGTTGTCGGTCCCCTTCTGTCTCTCTTCTCCTTCTAGGATCTCTGTACTGTGAATGTTACTATGCTTGATAATGTTGTAGATTTCTCTTAACCTACTGTCATTTTTTTATTATCCTTTTTTTCTTTTTGCCATTAAATTTGGTTGCCTTCCATTACCTGTCTTCCAAATCACTGACCCATTCTTCTCCATCCTCTAATCTATTTATTTTCTCTAGTGTGTTTTTTAATTCAAATACTGAATTCTTCGTCTGATTGTTGGCTCTTTATATTTTCTATCTTTATGGAAATTTTCACTGAATTCATTAACTCTTTTCTCAAGTCCAATGAGTATGTTTATGGCCATTATTTGAACTCTTTATCAGGCCTATTTTATCTTGATTTTAGTTACTTCTTTTACTTTAATTTGGTCTTTTTTCATTTGGTGCCTACTCCTCTGTGTACTCATTTAAGTAACTCTGTGTTTGTTAGGTATTAAGTAGTGAGCGATGTCTCTTGGTCTTTAAACTGGTGGCCATAGGACACCCAGGTGCCTCAGTAGGTTGAGCCACTGACTTGAATTTGGCTCAGGTCATGATCCTAGGGTTGTGGGATCAAGCTCCACATCCGGCTCCATGCTGAATGTGGAGCCTACTTAACATTCCCTCTCTCTTTCTCCCCTCCTCCATCTGCCCATCCCTCTGCATTCCCTCCCTTTCTAAAAAATTAAAATAAAATACTTTTTAAAAAGTAATAGCTTTATGTAAAAAAGGTCCTATGCTGCTCCATAGCCCAATCCTTCTTAGTCACCAGGACCAGGTGTCCTTCTATGAGCTACCTGTACCCTCCTGTTGTAGCTGTACCATGATTGTCATCAGCCCAGCCAGCTGCAATGATCTTCTTTGCCTGCTGTGCGTGCACTGGGCAAGTTTTTCTCCATATGCTATTGAGAGGCCAGATTGTGGTGCTATGGGTTCATTCAGGACAGGGCCAGTCAGCCTATCTACCTGCAAGTAGCCTCTCTGCTACACAGCAAGGGCATTGAAGGGAAGGGCTTGCTCCTTGTAGAGCCAACTAAGAGGCTGGCCACAGAAGGTGCTTTTAGCCTGCTATATGCAGTTATCTCCCTCCACCTCCTTGGGCAGGAGTCCCTTCGAAGTGATGTTGTTCCAGCTTGGATTGCCTGCTAAATGTAATGGGGCAGGCGTCGCTTTGGAAGGAAAACTGCTGAGGTGGGCAGGTTGGGTCAGGTAGTCAGCAGGGGACCAGGGGGTAGGAGCACATGGTCCTAGCAAGGTAGACAAAGAGTATCAGAACTGCTTCCTAGAAGTATCTGGATACCTAAACAGGAGGAGGGGAAGAAAAATACTGTGTGCCAGCACCTTTGTTCCTGAAGAAATCTCCTGCAGATCCCTGCTCCTCCAGCACAGATCCTAAGTTGAGTCAGTAAATCTCTTGCACATAACATCCTAGAAGCTTTTCAAATGTTTGCTTCTTTGCTGTGTCTCGGGCTAAGTTACTTAGTATAAGGGCTCTTACAGGGTGGCGTTTCAATTTTCTCTCCTGCTTTGGTCTTCTGGGTTTAAACCCTGCTGGTCATCAAAGCACTTGTCTTCTGAGGGCAGGTCCCAGCAATGAAGGTGCCCAGTGTGGGATACGATCGTCTCACTTTTCTTCACTACTGATGCCCCTCCTATTTGTGGTTAGTTGCACTGAGGGGTTTGGTTCCCTCCTACCCTTTTTAATATGGACTTATCTCTACAACTAGCTGTGGGAGATCACCAGTCTTCGGGCCATTTAGAGTGAGTTGCATAGACATAGAGGTTACCTCCATGATGGAGAGGGCACAAAATGATCTAAGGATCCTCCTATTCTGACATCTTCTTGAAAGCTTCAGACCTCTTATTAGGGATAACACATCCTCTGTTAATTGGCCACTTTAATTTGGAGTTTCTAATATCAGTCCTCAAAGGAATCCTAATCAACACTGTACAATTCTGCAGTAAAGCATACTGAAGCTCTGAGACATTGAGGTAAAAGGACTAGATATAAAGATCAAGAACTGAGGAATAGCTCAATATAAGTTTGTGTGAAGAGGCCTAAGACATTCAGTCAGATGTTTAAGCCAACATGCTGGGAAAGCAACAAGAAAAGGGAGGATAAAAATTTTACAGCGATCCAGTCCTCTGTCAGTGAACATTGTCTACAGGGGCATAAACTAGAAAGAAAATGTGTAACTGTGTTCCACTCTGGTATATTCTATCCTCACCTGGTCCACTGTGGTCCACTGTAGGTACCCCACTTCTCATGGAGATACTGACAATTGAGAGCATGTATAGCAGAGTATGACTCAGAGATGAAAAGTTGTAATAATCATGCCATAAAATCTTAGCAAAGAACAAATGACTCAAAAAAGTAAAATTGCAATACTCAATACTTTATAGGGACAATTAACAGAAACTCAAACTAGCTTAAGGATAATTTTTTGGTTCACTGTCTGAAAGGTCAAGAAGTAACATAGCTTAACAGGCTCGCTCCATGTATTCTAACAAGATGGTCAAAGCTCTGTTTTTCTCAAGCCTCTGCTTCCTTTGCAGGAGAGGCTCTCCCACATGTTCCAAGCTTACGTTCAAGCATCTTAGCAACTCCAAAAGATGGAGAATTTACATAAAAATACTAGTGTAAATTCTACAGGAGCAATCAGACCTTCAGTCTGGGACCAAAACAATTAGTGTGGCGAAGGGAATGTAATAAGCTGAATGAGACAGGCTCTAGCATGTGCACATCCTAGAGGGTTATGAGAGAGAAACATTTTACTCTGTGGTAAACCATATCAGGAGAGAATCAAATAAAGACGATTTCCCATTGGAAAACGTCATTATGAGAAGGAAGGGAAATCGATCCTATCCATGCAAAAATAGAGATAATGACTTAAATCATATTTGATTATCTGACAAATTAAAAATAAACCTAGTTTATTTTGTGAAGTCTCACTTGACATAACAAGAATTAATGTGTGGAAGTTTCTGGGAAATTGATTTCTAATCAACACAAGAATGGTATAATTGTTAAAGCTGCCCACAATGAATAGGCTGCACCAAAAAGGGAGGATGTACTCCCGCAGGAAATTTTCAGGGCAAGGTTAAATGGCCACTGCGGTTGGGGCGCCTGGGTGGCTCAGTCAGTTAAGTGACCGGCTTCGGCTCAGGTCATGATCTCACGGTTCGTGGGTTCCAGCCCCGTGTCGGGCTCTGTGCTGACAGCTAGCTCAGACCCTGGAGCCTGCTTCAGATTCTGTGTCTCCCTCTCTCTCTCTGACCCTCCCCTGTTCACGCTGTCTGTCTCTCAAAAATAAAAAAACATTAAAAAAGTTAAAAAAAAAATAAATGGCCACTGCGGATGATACAATATAGGAGACTACCTGAATTAGTAGGAAGGAGGGACAGAAGAAATTGAAGGCTCTTTCCAACTCTAAGCCTATATATTTTATGATTTGGTATATGTCAATAATATAATTCATCCTATATTATGTCCATAATATATAAGATAATATATCACATATTCTATAAGCATTCTAGCTAAAAAAAATCACCTGTTGTTCCTGTCTTTAACTCCTTTAAAGTGGTATTTTTGGAGGTCTTTGGCTCATTGGAAGATTGGATAATGAAATTTGACCATCTCTGTTGTTATGGTAGCTAAGAGCAAGATGTGGCAAAAAGGAAGAGGTTGTGATTAGAAAGATTTTAAAATAGCAATTGCCACAAATCAGGGGAGAGTTGGTATTTGTGATAAACAGTACCAGAAGAACAGTGTGGTTTACCCATCACTTGGAGAGAAAAAATCAATATAAGATACACAACCACACAGCGTGACAGAAATTTCAAA
>NC_043705.1:44873268-44888680 GCF_006229205.1 Suricata suricatta
ATTGGGTGTTGTATGGAAAACAATTTGACAATAAAATATTATGGAAAAAAAAGAAAAGAAAAATTAGAGTAGCATTCCCTCTTAGACTCAAATGACAGAGGAAGCTTTCTATTAATATTTATTAATAAGGGGTGACTGGGTGGCTCAGTCGGTTAAGTGTCCAACTTCAGCTCAGGTCATGATCTCATGGTTCATAGATTTGAGCCCTTTGTTGGTCTCAGTGCTGACAGCTCAGAGCCTGGAGCCTCCTTCAGATTCCATGTCTCCTTCTCATTATGCCCCTTCCCCAACTCATGCTCTGTCTCTCTCCATCTCTCAAAAATGAATAAATTTTAAAAAACAATTTATATTAATATAATAAATATTAATATTAATAATGTAGAATATATTTCTGAGTTAGTATTTTTTCTATAGATTTATTCAGCCCACAAGATTTCAGACGATCAAGTAGATAGGCTACAATTAAGTGCAGGATTATCTATAGTACTAGAAACCAAAAACCATAAAACTTTCATAGATTATAAAAATTTTTAGACTTCTTGCTAAGTTCTTTGAAGCCGATGCTTTAAAAATTTTATTAACAGAATGCTTGGGTGGCTTAGTTGGTGAAGCATCTGACTTTTGATTTTAGCTCAGGTCATGATATCACAGTTTGTGAGATTGAGTCCCACATCAGGCTCTATATTGACAGCTCAGAGCCTGCTTGGGATTTTTACTCCCTCTCTTTCTACCCCTCCCCTGCTCGTGCTCTCACTTTCAAAATAAATAAACTTTTAAAAAATTACTCTAATATTTCTCATTAGGAAAATGGCTATCAATTAAAATAAATCTGTGTCATTAAGCAAAATAATAAACATGTAACAGGAAAAAAATGTTCCCAAGGAATGTGGATACTGAACACATGTGCTTCAGACAATAAGTATCCATTTTTGTATGTCTCAGCAATACAGATGCCACTTTATTTTTATTTTTATAACTTTATTTATTTATTTATTTATTTATTTAGAGAGAGCGTGCAAGCAAGTGAGGAGTAGGGAGAGACGGAGTGAGAATCCCAAGCAGGCTCCAAGCACTGTCAGTGCAGAGCCAGACATAGGAATTGATCCCAAGAACCATGAGACACAAACGTATTTTAAAAGAGTACCCTCTGGGGGCACCTGGGTGACTTAGTCAGCTAAGTATCCACTCTTGATCTCAGCTTGGGTCGTGATCTTGTGGTTTGTGGGTTCATACTCCATGTCAGTCTCTGTACTGACAGTGCGGATCCTGCTTGGGATTCCCCTTCCCTCTACCTCTGTCCTTCCTCCACTTACTCTTTCTCACACACTCTCTCTCTCTCAAAATAAATAAAACTAAAAAGAATTTAAAGAGTACTCTTTGAACGTACACATTTCTTGTATGTCATAAGATTGCCTTCACCAATTTTCCAGTGCGTTATAGACCATGAATTGTCCTCATGACTGAACTCAATCCCCTTTTAGATGTATATTTATTACGGAAATTCTAAGCTCTCTTCCCCCACTAACAAGACATTTCCTTTTGTTCTGCTGACTTTTTTGTTCTTCCTGTTGCCTAAGCTCTAAAGTTCTGGCATGTTCCAGCTGCCCAAAGCCTCTGTGACACAGAAAATCTGAAGCAGGTACTAATACATGACATCCCATTCTCTGGACTAGATGTTTACAACGACTTTCATCCTTCTTTACTCTTTCTTGCTACTTTTTACAAAATGTTATGCTAAAATGTTAAAAAAAATTCTTTCATCTGAGACTAATCAATAAAAACATATGGCAGGGTGTGTTTTCATATCCTTATATCTATACCATTGCTGACATAATTGATTTAGTAATAAAACATTAAAATATTTAGAATTAGAATTAGTCCCAGCCTTTATTTCTCATCTTGCAACTGAGCATTTGTTTTTTGTTATTTCTTAAGGACAAATCAATGTTTAAAATTTAAGGAAATTCTATTTAATGTCTTCATTTAACCTAGAAATTTCAGTGGGGAAAAAAAACAATATTTTCTTGCCACATTTTTATCTATCTGTCTCTTTCCTTTTTCTAGTCCCATGTTATGGTACCTGGATATTTTTGCATTCTGCTGGGAATATTGTACAATTTCTTGAAATGTCTCTCATACTTTGTCATAGATTGTTTTTAGTGATTATCCTTAAAACAGTACAAGTTCTGTGTAGCAGTAATGCTTGTCCATAGAACTTTGATGTGGTCTGCTCTCCATACACTCAGGTGATTTTTGATTTCTCCTCTCAGATTTATAGCTGGAGGGCTGAATCATCAGCTTCTTGCAGGCTTTTTTTTTTAGTTTACCTCTGCTTTCTGGAAGCAGCCTCATTACCTACCTTTACTGCCTGAAACTGTGTTACTATGAACCTTTAAATCTAAATCAAGCCCCTCCTGTCTCAATTGTCACCAAAAGTACTTTAATCTTTAGTATTGTACTTTCCAAAAGCTATGAAGTGCCACAGTCCTGAACCTCTTCCCCTCCTCAATTCTTGCCCAGTTACTTTCTGGCAGAAATACCTTTTTTAGAGGTGCCTGGGTGGCTCAGTGGGTTAAGCATCTGACTTTGGATCAGGACATGATTTCATGGTTTGTGGATTCAAGCCCCGCATCAGGCTCTGTGCAGACAGCTCAGAGCCTGGAACCTGTTTCAGATTCTGTGTCTACCTCGCTCTCTGCCCTTCTCCCACTCATGCTCTGTTTCTCTCTGTATCAATAATAAACATTAAAAATGTAAAAAAAAAAAAAAAAGAAAAGAAAGACCTTTTTTTAAAAAATATAAGGCTTACTTATCTTTGAGAAAGAGAGAGCAAGTAGGAGAGGGGCAGAGAGAGAAGTAGACAGAGGATCTGAAGCAGGATTCATGCTGACAGTGGCTAGCCTGATGCGGGGCGCGAATCAATGAACGGCGAGGTCATGACCTAAGCTGAAGTTAGACACTTAACCGGGCTGAGCCACCTAGGCACTCCTAGAAATACCTTTAATAAAAGTAGTAACTTGGTAGGAAGAAAGAATATTTGAAGGTTGAGAGTGGGACAGAAAAACAGGCGTTTGAGCACATTTGAGAAAGAGCAACAGATGCCTAATTTTCTAAATGATTTAGATCCTGAGTCTGGGTCTAGGAATAGACTGTAATAATGATAGGAAAGGTCTTTATGCAGATTTTTAGATGTACTATATTTCATGAATCAGAGCTATGTTCCTTTTATGATAAGCCATGATATTGCTCTTTGCTCTCAGATTTTGGAGGTGATGCACATTTATCCTTTTTCTTTTATGGGGAAGTTGGAGAAACGGGCTATAACTGAGGCTGCTAGACAAATGCTATATTACACAAGGAGTTTCCTATGGAAACTTACCTTTTCAAAATGCCTCTGAACTTTAGTCCTTTTTACTCCAGCACAAATATTTTTTTCTAAATTTGGTGTTTCTCTTGAGCCTGATCACTATGCATAAAAGATTCTATTTTGTAAAGATGGCCACAAAAATATTTTGCATTTCACATGCTTGTCTGCAATGTGACCTTGATATTTCCTCATCAAGAAATTGAATTGATTTCTCCATGTCCTTGAGTATGGGTACGCAATAACATGAAGCAGAATGGGCCTGGCACTTTCCCATCTTGTTTTCTGGGTAACTTTGTCTTTGGAAGCTCATTTTGGGAAGGCAGCTGCCATCTTAGGAGAAGCCAAAACTACTGAGAGAGGACACATGTAAGGTGCTCCAAGGCAAAAAACCTCAGTGACCTCCCGGGGGACAACTAGAATCAATTGTCATCATGAGAGTGGGTCATTTGAATGATCTGGCCCAGTAAAACTTTGAAATTATGTATGCCCCAGGAGCTATGTGATTTCAGTTAACATGAGCGCCCCAAAGTGAAAACTATCCAGTTGAACTCAGTCAGTCCACACAACTGTGAGAGAAAAGCATACTTTTGTTTCCAGCCACTAAGTTTTGAGGTGATTGGTTAAGCAGTAAGAGATAATTAGAATATTATCTTAAATGTAACCAGATCCTGTGAATCATTGTCTATTTTACTCCTCTGAAGCCAATCTTGAGCTTTTAATAGTAATTTTTGGAAAACACACAGTGGACCTAAGTAACTTTAAGATTAAGGATAAATTGAATTAATATCAATAATACTGGTCCAAATAGTATGTAAAAGTGTGTCTGTATGTATGTGTATGTATTGGTTAACATACTCGTTTATTAGGGCTGCCATGAAAAGTCACCACAAAGCTAGTGGCTTAAAACAGAAATTTATTTCACAAGTCTGGAGGCCTAAGTCTGAAATCAGGGTCTTTGTTGACAGGGACATGCTCTCTTTAAAGTTGCTAGGGGAGAATCCTTCCTTGCCTTTTCCAACTTGGCATTCCTTGGCTTCCTTGGCTTGTGGCTACAGTACTGCAGTCTCTGTCTTCATCTCACTTTCTCTTTGAGTGTGTCTTCTCTATATGCCTGTCTGTCTCTCTCTACCTAGATAAGGTAGGATTATCTCCTCCCTCAAGATCCTTAACTGAAATATAATCTGCAAAGACTCTCTCCTCAAGTAGGATACCATTTTGAGGTTCCAAGGATTTGATATGGTTATTTTCTGTGAGCCATGTTTAGGCCAACCACTACTGGGGTGGGAAGGAAGCAGTAGAACGAAGTCCCTATATCCCTAAGTTGTCAGGGAAAGTAAATAAAGCTTACAGTCACCAAGTGAGTGAAGGAGTTCATTGCATAGAATTTCAAAAACATAAATGCTGTAGTGTGAGTTCTTTTTCTAAGATTGATGACCAAGTGTGGGACACTCTGTGCATTTACATTGTGTTCAGTTGTTAAGATCACTGACACTACATATATTAGTGTGAAATAAATATAAGCTGAATATATATAATTTTTTAAATGAAGCTTATTTAAGGGTTCCCTGGATACTAACAAGGTTAACTTCATCAAACAATAAAGGATAACTTCCATTATAACACATTGGGATTGCCCTGCCAAACTGCTTACCCTGATCGCATCTTAGTTGGTAGTCACTCTGTAACTTATTCATTTGCCTCATTATCCCCCCTCATGTAATTGCCATAAATATATTGCTTATTTCCTTTATTTAAATACTGATTATTTTCCTCTGGACTGTTCCAGCAATATCCTGGTGCTTAAAACCCTCTAAGCTTCTTATTTACCTTATATTCTTTAACGGAGAAAATCTCATAGGAAAAACTCATAGCTCATATTCTCACATTAAGAAGCATAAGAACTAGTTAAGTCAAATGCCAACTAAATATGACAGTCGTATTGGCAGTTGGTATGGTGTTTGGTGGCAAAAACCCCGAAGCACTCAAGTCAGTTAATGTTGGCAATTGCATTATCAGATGTTTATGACTTGTAAATTCAATCATTATTGATTGAAATTGTGCAATATCTGAGTCAAGATTAAACAGATAATTAAATTCCTCTGCTGATCCATCCATATAATCCATTAAATACTTCTTTTGGTCAAATTTGATTTTGAAATAGCATATTTAAACATTCTATTTATCTGTATCTTTTGTACACACACACACACACACACACACACACACACACAGTCTGAGAGAGAGAAGTAATGGCCATAATTTGATCTGCTAAAAAAAAAAAAAAGACACAGAAAGTAAAAAATGTCAAAATCTTAGAATTTATCCTTTTCTCTAGTCTTAGAGAATAAAGGAAAAATGGAAATACAAATATTACTTCTTATACTACATATTTTATAAATCTGAATATTAGGAACTATATTCTGAGTCCAAAACTAAGCCATCTTTTAAAAATACTAATGCCACAAAAGGAACCCATTATTGTTTTGGGGCATAGTTAATGATATTAGTGATACATATAGATATTTGTGACACAGAGGATCCCCATATTGCATGTATAACCAGCTTATTGAATAACCTGAGTAAGACAGAGTTTTATTTTCCATCACTACTCTTTTCTAACATAATTTATAAAATCTTCCTTCCATGTTCCCTAATGACCTCTCATTCCCATTTGGTAAGTTTAGTTGAACTTTAGGTATGAAAAATATCATCAATCAAAATCAAATCCAACTTCACATTGTCTCTAATCTTGCAATTTTTTTAAATTTAAATTTAAGTTAGTTAACATACAGTGTAGCCTTGGCTTTAGAAGTAGAACCCAGTGATTCATCTTCCATAAGACACCCAGTGCTCATCCGGAAAAGTGCCCTCCTTAATGCCCATCACCTATTTAACCCATCCCTCACCTCCCCTCCAGCAACCCTCAGTTTGTTCTCTGTATTCAAGAGTCTCCAATGTTTTGTCCCCCTCCCTTTTTTTAATATTATTTTTGCTTCCCTTTCCTTATGTTCAACTATTTTGTATCTTAATATATTATTAATATTAATATATCTTCCATATATTAATGAAGTCATATGATACTCATCTTTCTCTGACTGATAAATTTCACTTAGCATAACACATTCTATCTCCTTCCATCCATGTGGTTGCAAAAGGCAAGATTTCATTCTTTTTCATCACTGAGTAGTATTCCATTTGTATGTGTGTGAGATCCATTCATCAGTCCATAGACATTTAGGATCCTTCCATAATTTGGCTATTATTGATAGTGGTGCTATAAACAGTGGGTGCATGTGCCCCTTCAAATTAGCATTTTTGTATCCTGTGGATAAATACCTCGTAGTGCAATTGCTGAGTCAGAACTACAGGGTAGTTCTATTTTTAAATTTTTTGAGAAACCTCCATACTGTTCTTCAGAGTGGCTGCACCAGTTTTCATTCCCACCAGCAGTGCAAAAGCTTTCCTCTTCCTTCACATCCTGGCAAAGGAACAATAAGGGGCAATGAAACAGAGACATTGGTGCTGTTGGAGCCAGAAGTTACAGGAACAGTTGAAAGGAGTAGTTGCAGACACAGAGGGGATCAATTTATACATGCCTTAAAGGGTTAAACTATGTTCTTACCCTGTGGGTGAAGTCTAACAGGGTGTAAAAAAAAAAAAGGGAAAAGTATAATAGATTGGCTTTCAGTTTGGTGAGCTGCCAATAGTCACCAGTTAGTTACAGCAGCTCAACTTAAGACCTCAGTTTACTAACACTCAGACCAAATGTCATTCCATAAGCCTAGTAAATCAATAAATCAATGTAACCTGAAGGCTTATTAACACACGGATTGACAGACCCTACCGCCAGAGTTTGATTCAACAGATTTGGGGTGGGCTCAAGAATTTGTATTTCTATTAAGTTTCCAGGTGCTATTGATACTGCTGGTCCAGGATATACTTTGAGAATCAGTGCATTGAACCATATCACTCAACAAATTAAATATAGGGCCATTCAAAGAGGTTTGGGTGTAAAAAGAAAGAAAACCTCAGGCATAGAAACAGTGAAACAATGAATAAGCTAAGAATCATTTATGTTTAGTTGGGGAGCATTTTTTCCCTAGCAAACACAGCCTTGGGCTGCAAATTCATCTCCATGAATCTCACTCTCTTACATATAAAACCTGGTCATTCAACCAAATGAGCTCTAACATCTCCTCCAGGTATAAACTTCTACAATTTTACAATTAAGCTACTTAGTAGTATTTTGTGAAGGCGTTTGTTATATTACTTTTTACCCTTTAAATATGCATTTGGATAAAGCTAAGGAGAGAATGGTCTAAGTGATACCTGGGAAATGAATAAGAGTTAAAACTGGGTTGTTATTCACGGCTGACAAAAAGAGGCTGGACCATCATATTGAACATACATCTTATATAGGATGATCATCAATAAAACATCAAGACAAAAGTAGGTGATTTGCTAAAATTCTTGAATTTTGAAATACTTAAAAACTCCATTTTTTGAGGCATCCTTCTAAATGATTGTTTATCGGAAACATAATACCAACATTATTTTCTCTTTACCAAACATCTCAATATCCTTCTTCACCATCTTATTAGCTAAGGAGTAACATGGTGAGATGAATTTTAAAGTACCACACAAATAGTAAATATGTCCAGAGTCTATGCAATATAACTGGGTCATTTTCTTCACAAAAAAACATAAAAATTTTTTTGCTCAATTTAATTCTTTTTAAATCAATTCTTTAAGAGCATCTTATTTCCTTGTTAAATTTTTCTGACTGATTATGTATTGGAAATTAAATAGTATCTAATGTTTTTACTGTAGGTTTTGATTTTTTTATCCAGTTAATATTCTCTACATAATTATCTATGTTAATCACATTAAAATATCTTATAATTTCAGGAGAAATCTACTTTTCCATCAGTGAAATACACTTATTAATTTGTCTTCTCTCCATAATATGTACCTGTCTTTGGCTCCTTTCCTTAATAAGAATTAAATCTTTGTTACTTTAAATTCTTTACCTCAATGAACCCTTGTCCTTTTCCTTTTGGCCTAAAAATAGCAACCCTTTTGGAATTCATACACTCTTGAACATCTCTGATGCTAAGAGTGAAATTCAAATTTTTTGCAGAAGCTCTTACAGACTGCTCAGACTAAGTTACAAAAAATCATTTACTTGAAGGATGTCAAAATGACTCTCAGAAATAAAGGAAGAGCTGCAGGACCAGGGGAAACTCAGATCATCTTGAGAGCAGAACCAGAGGCCCAAGCACAGTCAGTTCTCTCTCATCTTCTCTTCTACTCTCTGTGTTCTCCTTTGTGTGACTTTATTCTCTCCTGCTGCAGGAAGGCTTTCTCCAAACCATGGGAATGTGGCCACAGGCTACTTGCTAACTTAATGGGAAAAAGGGTTTTCTCCTCCAGCTCTAACTAAATGTGTAGGAATGCACACAGACGGTCCTGGATCAGGTCATACCATCTCCTAGTCCAGTTACTTCAGCAAAAGTAACATAGGATTATGATTGGCCCAATCTATGCCGCATCCCACGCTAATCCTGATTGAAGTGTCCAAAGGAGAAGCACCTTGATTGGTAGCTTCCTGGTTGTATTGGAGGAAAAGTCAAAGAAGGAGGATATTTTCCCAAACCGTCCAAACCGTGTCCACTACTATTCCAGTTATTATTGCAGTGGTAACAAAACACTCCAAGGATGCACAGACAAACAGACCAGATGTTGGTGAGAACTTACTCTCTCCTTATTCAGTCTGTAATAAGAGAGTAACAAGCCTTATCCTGAGCAGAGCTTCCTGTGAAGACCTTGTAACAAACCCTAAGCAGCTCCCACAGGTACTGACTCCATAATGGTAACTTGGAGGTGCAGCTGCTTTCAGCAACAACAGTTTTGACTCTCTCCTCTCCCCTTCAACTTCCCTCCACACATGTATAGTTGAGTGAAATTCTCCCAAAGGGAACTCCAGAGGGAGTTCATCATAGAACAGTTCTGGGCTGGCAGCAACAATGCTATAGAACTCTTTCAATGAACTTGCTCAAAGTGCCCAAGGACCACATGAGGAAAACCAGTCCGTGACATAACACCTGTTGCCACACCTTAGCTGCCTCCTCAGCAGCCTCTTACTGTGTCCAGAAAAAAAGCTTCAGGTGCACAGTGCCTTCATAATCCTTAAATGCACCCGCAGGCTCGAGTGTTGGAAGTTATGTTCCACAAAAAGAATGCTATCTGCATCCAAGTTTCCAGAAGACTCTTCAAAAGCCAAATTTAGGCTTCATTTGTCTCCACATAAGCAAGCAGATTCTACTTTACCAGCCCAAGATTAGCAACGTGTGGTGTATTTCTGGAAGAGTTTATTAGAAATTGGTGCTATTAATTCTAGAAATTCCAGAATATTTTTAAACACTGTAAACCCTTTATTAGGCAAATATATTTAATAAAGTCTAAGGAGAGCAATGTCTAGAGTACTTTCAATGCTTCAACTTCTAGCCAAAATCTTTAAATCAAAAATAAAAAGGTATCTTGCCACTATTAGTAAAAATAACAATAAAACAACTAGGCAGACACTGAGAAAAATTGATGACTACCTTAGGAAATGTTGATAGACTGTGTTAAACCCAAGGACAGTGAAGGTCAACTGTCCATTTATTCCTTTGACATGTTTGACACTGAGATAATAGTTAATTATTAATACTGAGATGAAAGGCCTTAAAATTCTTTTATGGTTTTAACTTTTATTTGGTATCTTGGTATCTCAAATTGATTTTGTCTTAATTGTTTATGTCTGGATAGGCTAAATATCTTTGAATTTCTAAAGAACTAGTTGATCAACATGATGGAGAAAAATTTCTCCAAGTGCTTAATTGAAAATAATTTTATTCTAGTTTATATAATTGATAATAATGGATAGATTATCCTATAAAAAGACAAATCTTTCCAATCCATCTTAATGATATAATATAAGAAATGCATGTTTGCCTGCTAAAGATTTGTTCCCATTTTGCCAGATTTTATTTTTTTATTTTATTTGACTTTGTTTTTAGGTTCAAGTTTTTATGTAAATTAGTTAAAATAGTGTAAAACTAGTTTCAGGAGTAGAATTTAGTGATTCACCACTCACTTGAAACACCCAGTGCACAACACAGCAAATGCTTTTCTTAATACCCATCATCCACTAGTCCATCCCCCATCAATTCTGCCTCCGGCAACCCTCAGTTTGTTCTCTATAGTAGAGAGTCATTTATGGTTTGCCTCCTTTTTTCTTCTCCTTATGTTTCTCTTTTTCATTTCTTAAATTCCATGTGTGAGTGAAATCATATGGTATTTGTCTTTCTCTGACTTTCTTACTTAGCATAATATTCTCTAGTTCATCCAAATTGTTGCAAATGGCAATATTTCATTTTTTGATGGCTGAGTAATATTACATTATACACACACACACACACACACACACACACACACACACACACATATAAATACCACATCTTCTTTATCCATTTATCTGTAGATGGACAGCCGGGCTCTTCCATAACTTGACTATTGTTAATATTGCTGCTATAAAATCAGGGTGCATGTATCCTCTTGAATCAGTATTTTTGTATCCTTTAGGTAAATACCTAGTAGTGCAGTCTCTGGATAGTTCTATTTTTTAATTTTTGAGGAAGATAGCATAGTTCTATTTTTTACTTTTTGAGGAAGCTCTATACAATTTTTCAGAGTGGCTGTACCAATTTGCATTCTCATCAACAATGTAAGAGGGTTCCCCTTTTTGCACATCCTCACCAACACATGGTGTTGTTAATTTTAGCCATTTTAACAAGTGTGAGGTGATATCTCGTTTTAGTTTTGATTTGCATTTTCCCATTGGTAAGTGATGATGAGCATCTTTTCGTGTGTTTGTTGGCCTTCTGGATATCTTCTTTGAAGAAATCTGTTTGTGTCTTCTGCCCATTTTTTGAATTGGATTATTTGTTTTTAAATTGTTAAGTTGTATCAGTTTTTTATATATTTTGAATACTAACCTTTTGTCAGATATGTTATTTCCAAATACTTTCTGCCATTTCATAGGTTGACTTCTAGTTTTGTTGATTGTTTTCTTAGCTGTGCAGAAGCTTTGTAATTTAATGAAGTACCAATCGTTTATTTTTGCTTTTGTTTATTTTGCCCTTGCCTTAGGAGACATACCTAGAAAAAAGTGGCTGCAGCTGATGTCAAAGGGGTTACTGTCTGTTCTCTTCAAGGAATGCTAAGATTTCTAGTCTCACATTTAGATCTTTCATGCATTTTGAATTTGTTTTTGTGTATGATGTAAAAAAGTGGTCCAGTTTCTTTCATTTGCATGTTGCTGTTCAGTATTTTAAACACCATCTGTTGAAGTGATTGTCTTTTTTCCAAGGGATGTTCCTTCCTGCTTTGTTAAAGATTAGTTGACCATACAGTTGTAGGTCCATTTCTGAGTTTTCTTTTCTATTCCATTGATCTGTGTGTCTCTTTTTGTGCCAATACCATATGGTCTTGATCATTACAGCTTTTTAGTATAACTGAAACCTGGAATTGTGATGCCTCAGCTTTGCTTTTCTTTTTCAAGTTTGCTTTGGCTCTTTGGGGTCCTTTGTGGTTCCATATAATTATTATGATTGTTTATTCTAGTTCTGTGGAAAGTACTGATGGTGTTTTGATAGAGAATGAATTAATACATAGATTGCTTTCAGTAGTATAGACATTTTAACAGTCTTTGCTCTTTCAGTCCATGAGTGTGGATTGTTTTTTCATTTCTTTTTTTTTTTAAGTATTGAACTATCTTTTATTTATTTATTTTAATATAATTTATTGTCAAGTTAGCTGACATACAGTATTTACAATGTGCTCTTAGCTTTGGGAATAGATTCCCATGATTCATCATTTACACACAGTGCCCCGTGTTCATCCCAAGAAGTGCCCTCCTCAGTGCCCATCACCCATTTTCCCCTCTCCTATGTCGCCCCCACATTAATCCTCAGTTTGTTGTCTATAGTTAAAAGTCTTTTATGGTTTTCCTCCCTCTCTTCTTGAAACTATTTTTTCCCCTTAGTGGTCCCCATGGTCTTCTAAGTTTATCAAATTCCACATATGAGTGAAAACATATGCTCTCTGTCTTTCTCCGACTGACTTATTTCACTTAGCATAATACCCTCCAGTTCCATTTATGGTTTTGCAAATGGCAAGATTTCATTCTTTATCGTTGCCAAGTAGTATTTCATTGTATATATATAAACCACATATTATTTGTCCATCAGTTGATGGGCATTTGGGTTTTTTCTATAATTTGGCTCTTGTTGATAGTGTTGCTGTAAACATTGTGGGTACATGTGCTGCTCTGATTCAGTACTCCTATATCCTTTGGATAAATTTCTAGTAGTGCTATTACTGGGTCGTGTGGTAATTCTCTTTTTAATTTTTTTTTGACAGAACTCCACACTGTTTTCCAGAGTGGCTAGACCAGTTTGCATTCCTTCAAACATTTCTCCACATTCTTGCCAACATCTGTTGTTTCCTTAGTTGTTAGTTTTAGCCACTCTGACCGGTGTGAAATGGTATCTCAGTGTGGTTTTGATTTTTATTTCACTGATGTTGAGTGATGAGCATCTTTTCATGTGTCTGTTAGCCATCTGAATATCTTCTTTGGAAGAGTGTCTATTCATGGTTTTTTGCCCCTTTGTTCACTGGATTATTTGTTTTTCAGGTGTTGAGTTTGGTGAATTCTTCGTAGATTCTGGATATTAACCCTTTATCTGATATATCATTTGCAAATAACTTCTCCCATTCTACTAGTTGCCTTTTAGTTTAGTTGATGGTTTCTTTTGTAGTGCAGAGCTTTTAATCTTGGTGAGGTCCCAATACTCATTGTACTTTTATTTCCCTTGCTTTGTGTTGAGTAAGAAGTTGCTGCTGAGGTCAGTGAGGTTGTTACCTGTTTTCTCCTCTGGGGTTTTGATGGTTTCCTGTCTCACATTCAGGTCCTTCATCCATCTTGAGTTTATTTTTGTGTATGGTGTAAGTAAGTGGTCCAGTTTCATTCTGCTGCATGTTACTGTCCAGTTCTCCCAGCACCATTTGTTAAGGAGGCTATCTTTTTTTCATTGGATACTCTTTCCTGCTTTGTCAAAGATTAGTTAGCCATACATTTGTGGGTCCAATTCTGGGTTCTCTATTCTATTCCATTGGTCCATGTGTCTGTTTTTGTGCCAATACCATACTGTCTTGATGATGACAGCTTTGTAGTAGAGGCTAAAGTCTGGGATTGTGATGCCTCCCATTTTGGTTTTCTTCAATATGACTTTGGCTATTTGGGGTCTTTTGTGGTTCCATATGAATTTTAGGACATTTTGTTCTACCTTTTGAGAAGAATGCTGGTGCAATTTTGATTGGGATTGCAATGAATGTGTAGATTGCTTCGGGTATTAATGACATTTTAACAATGTTTATTCTTCCAATCCATGAGCATGGGATGTTTTTCCATTTCTTTGGGTCTTCTTTAATTTCTTTTATAAATTTTCATCATACAGGTCTTTTACATCTTTGGTTAGGTTTATTCCTAGGTATTTTATGGTTTTTCGTGCAACTGTGAATGGGATCAGTTTCTTGATTTCTCCTTCTGTTGCTTCATTATTGGTGTATAAAAATGCAACTGATTTCTGTATGTTGATTTTGTGCCCTACGACTTTGCTGAATTCATGTATCAGTTCTAGAAGGCTTCTGGTGGAGTCTGTCAGGTTTTCCATGTAGAGTATCACATCATCTGTGAAAAGTTAAAGTTTGACTACATCTTTGCCAATTCTGATGCCTTTTATTTCCTTTTGTTGTCTGATTGCTGATGCTAGGACTTCCAGCACTATGTTAAACAACAGTGGTGAGAGTGGACACCCCTGTCATGTTCCTGATCTCAGGGGGAAAGCTTTCAGTTTTTCCCCACTGAGGATGATATTAGCTGTGGCTTTTCCTATATGGCTTTAGTGCTGTTCATTTATGTTCCTTCTATCCCAACTTTCTTGAGGGTTTTTATTAAGAAAGGATGCTATACTTTGTCAAATGCTTTTTTTCTGCGTCTATTGACAGGATCATATGGTTCTTATCCTTTCCTTTATTAATGTGTTGTATGACATTGATTGATTTACAAATACTGCACCAGCCCTATAACCCAGGAATGAATCCCACTTGATCATGATGAATAATTCTTTTAATATAGTGTTTAATTTGATTTGCTAGTATCTTGTTGAGAATTTTTGCATCCATGTTCATCACTGATATTGACCTATAATTCTCCTTTTTAAGAGGGTCTCTGTCCAGTTTGGGAATCAAGGTAATGCTGGCTTAATAGAGTGAGTCTGAAAGGTTTCCTTCCATTTCAATTTTTTGGAACACCTTGATAAAAATGGGTTTTAACTCTGCTTTAAAGTCTAGTAGAATTCCCCCTGGGAAGCCATCTGGCCCAAGTTGCCCAGTTTGTTGCCATATAATTTTTCATAGTATTCTGTAATAATTGTATGTCTGTGGCGTTGGTTATGATCTTTCATTAGTGATTTTATCTATTTGGGGTTTTTTTCTTTTTTTTAATATAACACAATTTATTTTTTAACATCTGCAATTATTTTCCATCATTTACAAGACAGTAGCTACAATGACACTCCAAACAGAAAAGCAAAGTAAAAAATCAAAACCCCAACTTTTATTTCATGTAATTAGACTTATACAGAAATTAGAAGGTTGAGTAACAACTAGTTAATCACCTAATTTCACAGCTATCTGAAGTGGCAATCATTATATAGCCGCTTATCTATGATACATTCAAGATAAATGATACAATTTATTACTTGCCCATAAGCTAATACACAGCCTGCTTAATACCTTTCCTTAAATTCCACCTCTATACTACAATATACTTGAGGTCTATGCAAAAAAGTAGCTACCTTTTATACAGGAAATGGATGATTAAGTCTTTGGTGTTGTAAAAGCAACTTCATTTAAACATAACCACCACCACCACCAAAA